>NC_057865.1:301634884-301934884 GCF_019393635.1 Dromiciops gliroides | reverse complement strand
ACGTCTGAAGATGTCAAGCCTCAGAGGGATCATCAGGGATCAGCTCAGCTGCTCCCCTAGGACTCCACAGATGGGATCCTATGACCTCCTGAGCCAAGAATCAGAGACAGTCATGCAGGATTTGAACCTGCCTCACATGTAGGCCTGCCTGGTCTGAGCGGGCATCCCTTTGGTCCTCTTGGTTTGCCTGGGGCAGCGCCCAGGCCAGCTGTCTCTGGGAGCCCGTGGGGGCTGAATGGAAGGAATGTCGGTGTGTGAAAGGCAGAGGCAGCAGAGGGGCCTCAGACAGAGCTTTTCTCACGTTGAATTCCCCCATAGTTGGCTCTGTGTGGGTTTAAAGACCCGGAAGAAATCACAGCCAGGCTGCTATTCTCCTGACCAGGGGCCCTCTAAAAACCTGGGGCAAGTTTGAAAGGGGCCTGGGTTAATCCCTACTCCTGGGGGGTGGGGCATGCTGGACACCGCTGGGCCCTTGTCTTGGTCTTCAGAGCCAGAGCCGTTAGGCTCCTCAGTTGCCCGTGGGTGTGGGCCAGCTCTGGGCCTGAGCTGGCTGCTGGGGCTGACTGTGGGAAAGACCTCTGCATCTGGTCCTTTCTCAGACCTCTTTGGCCCAGCTGCTTGGGGCCTGCCCACCTGCCTGGCCAGCTGTCTGACCACCTAGTGGGTGGGGGGACCCTTTAACCAAACCTCTCATTTTAGACAGGAGGAAATTCAAGGTCCCCTTGAGAGGACCTTGTTCTTGAGAGGACAACCATGTTCCCCAAGAGGGCCAGTAGCAAAGCCGGGATCCACCCCCTGCTCTCCTGAGCCCCAGTTCAGTACCCACTTATTTTTTCCCCTCACTTTACAGATAGAAAAACTGAGGAACCCTAGAGAGGGCTGTGCCCTAGGTGACAGGCTCAGTGATTTTTCTGGGGAGACTTGGGAGAGCAGGTCAGAATATGAGTCAGACTTTAGCCACAGGACCAGAGATCAGGGGTTGGAAGTGACCTTAGAGACCCCCGAAATGACCTCTGGACCCCAGTCAGGAGGCCCCTCTCCCACTGCTGGTGCCTCCTCTCTGAGCTTACCTACCAGTTCCTCTCTCTTTTCCTTTGTAAAACTGGGTCCACAATAGCCCTAGTAACTACCTCTGAAGGGGGCTGTGAGGCACCATCTTGATGATACATAGGAAGCAAAAAGTACTTTATATGCTAATATCGAGAAAATGCAAGTTAAAACAACTTTAAGATTCCACCTCCCATCTATCAGATTGGCTAAACTGACAAAAAAGAAAATGACAAATGCTGGAGGGGCTATGGGAAACCAGGCACACAAGTACATAGTTGACGGAGCTATTCTGGAAAGCAAGAACTATGGTCGTGTTGAGTGTACCCAGTGAATCAGTATGAGGCTTATACCCCAAAGCAATCAAAGAAAGAGGAAAAAGACCCACACATATCAAAATACGTACAGCATCTCGTTTGGTGGTGAGGAGCTAGACACTAAGGGAGTGCCTGTCCATTGCGGGCCGGGTGAGCCAATTCTGGAACATGAATGTGCTGGGATGCTATTGTCCTGTAAGAAGTGATAGCCAGGGGCAGCTAGGTGGCGCAGTGGATAAAGCACTGGCCCTGGATTCAGGAGGACCTGAGTTCAAAGTTGGCTTCAGACACTTGACACTTACTAGCTGTGTGACCTTGGGCAAGTCACTTAACCCTCATTGCCCTGCAAAAAAAAAAAAATGCTCTAAATCACTAATAATCAGATAAATGCAAATTAATACAACTCTGAAGAAGTGATAGCCAGGACAGCTGCAGAGAAGCTTGGGAAGACTTGTGCAGACTCCAGAGGGAAGTGAGCAAACCCGGGTGGATGATTTCGATATCATGCACTGGCTAGTTATTGCTCTTTATTGTAAAGACGGACCATTTGGGAAATGGAAGAACTCTGACAGATGCAGTGACCAGCTGTCATTCAGAAGGCCCAGGACTCCTCGCTACCTCCTGACAAGAGGCGGTGTGCAGCTTGTTCAGAATGAGACAAGCATTTCTGGACGCAGCCAGGGTGGGAATTTGTTTTGCCTGACCGTGCACTGCTGTCCTGAGGGTTCCTTCCTTCCTCCTCAGGCTTCCCTCAAGCCTTCCATGAGTTACCCCAAAAGGGAATAACTTTGTTGGGGCTTCCCTTGAGCCCTGAGCCTCCTCTGATTTCTTGGGCACTGAGGCAGACCCCAGGCTCTCCTGGAGCTCCCCTGGGCAGAAGCAGCCTTTCAGGACCCCCTCACTCCCACTCCATGTGCTTTGTCCTGGCCTCCTGAGCACTGCCGTGCTGAGAATCCCGGGGTAGACCATTTCCTCACTGGGCAGCTTGCCTGAGCCGCTGACCTCTCTCTTTGCACACAGTAGGTGCACAGAATGGATGCTCAGGCCCTTTGCCCAGGGCTCCCTCAGTCCTTCAGAGGAGTCAGCACTGGAGTGGGCCCTAGGAACCATCTAGCCCAGTCTCCTAATTGCACAGCACAGGGATGCTCCTGGTGGTGTGGTCAGAGACAGAGGCTGCCTCTGGCCCCCTGCGCTTCCTGGCTTTTGACTATGTCCTACTCAGTGGTTTTCCCAAGAGCCATAGATGGATGAGGAGACCTGGGTCTGGGCACGGCCACTCCTAGCGCCACTCGTGCCACACAGCCTCCCAGCCCTGCCTCGGTTTACACATCTACAAAATGGGGACAGCAATCCTGGACTCAAACCCATCACAGGAGTCACTCAGCAATGGGAGCTCACCAGAGGTAACACACTTGCGGTCTGGCTGCGTGCAGGCCAAAACATCCGCAAGTGCCCTAAACCAGATTAAAATGTCATAAATAAAAATACAATAAAACCTAAAAAAACCGTCATGGATTTAGACTTGGAAGGGACCTTGGTAGTCCTCGACTCTAACATCGTCATTTTACAGAGGAGGAAACTGAGGCCAAGGAAGTGAAATGACTTGTCCACAGTCACACAAGGAGTCGATGGCAAAGTCAAGATTTGAACTCAAGACTTCTTCCTTCAGAGCTGGCTCTCCAAGGGCTTCAACTTGTAAGAAAAAAAGCCTTAGCACCACACTGTCATTTTGTGGTTGGTTAAAATACAACTTTTCTTTTTATGATCACATGGGGCACACTCAGGAAACGAGGCAATCTGCTCCCTGGTCAGCCACTAACTCCCTCCGCATTGGCCTTTGGCCTACCTTCCAGGCCTCAGTTTCCTCTTCTGTGAATGGAAGAGATGTGGAAACTGAGGCACTGGAAGGTTGGGTGACTTGAGGGAGGTTGTCCTAGGACTGCCGAGTCCCCTCCAGCTATAGACCCATGAAACTCTTCTAGTGGGAGCTGCTAGGAAAGGGAATAAGCCGCCTGCCAGCAGCAACAGGGACCTGGGCCACCCCCAGGGTTTCAGGACCTCCTCTGGCTCATTGGTTCCTGGGGCTCCCATGTTTTCCTCTCTATAAGTCTCCAAACATCTATGCTGGCAACCCCTAGGTCACCCTCATCTCACACTCTCCCATGCTCCTGCTCTGCCTATTGCAAATCTGTCACCAAGTGCTGTTGTTTTAGGTCTCCTTGTCTCTACTCATCCACCCTGGTCCAGGACTTCATTGCCTCTCACCTGGCCCAGCACAATAGCTTCTTTATCGGTCTCTCTTGGCTCCAGTTTCTCCTCTCCTCAATCCATGCTCCACTTAGCTGCCAAGGTGATCTCCCCAAGGTACACCTCTTAATCCCTCACTCCTTTGAGCTCTACCCTAGTTAGCTCCCTACCGAGATAAAATCCAAGGAGACAATTCCTCTCTCTCTCTCTCTCTCTCTCTCTCTCTCTCTCTCTCTCTCTCGCTCTCTCTTACTCTCTCTCTCTCTCTCTCTCTCTCTCTCTCTCTCTCTCTCTCTCTGTGACTTTGGGATCCTTCTAGCCTTCTGTGTCCTTTGCCACAACTCAGATCATCTAGGATCTATAAAATCTAACACTCATCTGCCACCACCTCCCTTACAAGCACACGGATTCACAAGGCATATAGAATGAACAGGTTTACTGTAAATCAAAGAACAAAAAACAGCAGAACTCCTAGGAAACAACCACCCCTGCCAGTGAGCAATGCACAGCCCATGTAGGATAGGGCCCCCACTTCACCTGCCCCCTACTGAAGCTGTCACATTGCCTACATTACTTGGCCTGCAGGTCTCTTCAGCTCCCATCAGAAGGGGCCTTTTTGTGTTTTCTCAACCTGATGTTAGAGGGACATTTCAGTTCTTGGTAAGACTACCATCACCCTCTGTGCTAGCCTATTTCTTTGTCCAATGATTTCCTTCAGAGGCCCGAAAGAGAATGTAACCAGCATTCTCTCACCCTAGGGAAGTGCCCACAAGAAGCCTACTCAAGGTCTTCTGCACTCCCCTCTCAGGGTGACCTTCTTCATCATCTTATAGCCGTCTGCTCTCCACTGAAGTCTGTCTGTCTGTCTCTGTCTCTGTCTCTGTCTCTGTCTCTCTCTCTCTCTCTCACACACACACACACACACACACACACACACACACACACACTGTGCTCAGTGAGCACTTTACAATTCTTGTCTCATTTGATCCTCATTTGAGGCAGATGCCCTTGTAATCCCATTTTGGTGGCTGGCATCCTTCATTCTCAAAGAGGACCAACAGCATCACAATGTCAGGGGCAGGACCAAAATGATGTCACTATGTTGGGGTCAAGGTACAGTGCTGGTGACAGTGATCAGAGCTGCAACATGAGCTCTGAAGGTTCTACCACAGGTCCGGCACAAGTAGTCCCCCTGAACATTTGGAAGGGAGATGGCTCTAAATGTGCTCATCTCATGTTCCTGCTTTGCCCACAGAGAACAGCTCCTTCTTTGGTGCAGACACACCACATTGGGTGGTCCTGTGCCAGCCTCTCCTCTGTCTCTTAACCAATTCCAAAGTTCTTCAGAAAGACCTTGAGAGTGTCCTTGTATCACTTCTGACTCCTGTGTGAGCACTTGCCTTGTGGGAGTCACTCCTGGGGGCTCAGGGCTTGCACAGACTTTACCTTTCAGAGTGGACCCAGCAGGCAGCATGGTGGAACTGAAAGCTCCAAGCTGGGCAGCACCAAGGCCTGGCTTTCACATCCCAGCTCCATCTACCCTTTACTGTGTGACCCTGGGAGCCTGGATAATTTAGGGATAACTGGGAGCCAGATGTCGTCCGGGGCTGGGAAAGGGGGATTGTGGGCTGCTGTGGTGTGGACGCTCCTCGGTTCCTGGCCTCCCAGCTGTGGTGAGATGGGTCCAGCTGATTCCCGGCACGTTCCCTCTGGGGGGGCTCCCGAGCTCCCCACACAGTGGTCAGGCCTTTTGCTCTGCATCTTCCCAGCTCCCAAAAGGCTATATCACAATGACAGGAACCTTCTGGTGTGGTTACTGCCTGCTGACCCTGATCCCCTCGCCGGCTCAGCTGCCGCACTCTCCTTAATCACAGGCCTGGCCCACCACATCCAGTAGCCAGGATCTTCCTGGGAACATGAGCAAGCCAGTGCGACACACATGCAGGCGGTTGCCCTGGGTCCATTGTGATTCAGGAGTGGGGATGAGAGGTGCAGGTCTTCCTGTTTCCCATCTCTGTCCTTCCCAGGCTAGTGAGTCCTAAGAGGTAAGGAATGGAAAGGTCATCACCCCAGGGCACAGAGGGGAAACTGAGGCTTGGATTGAATTGATTTGGCCAAGGTCTTATGACTTGTTGGGTGGGTCAGAGACCTGGACCCAATCTTCCTCCCTGGTGATGTTTGATCTAGAGAAGAGAATACTGAATGAATGAATGAATGAATGAATGAATGAATGAACGAATGAATGAACGAACAGGCATTTGTTAAGCATTTCCTATGTACCAAACACTGTGCTAAGCACTTGGGATACCAGTACAAAAGAGTCAGCCTCCTTGCCTACCCTCAGAGTACTTACTTTCTGATAAGAGCATACCAGATAGCTTAGGACAGCTAGGTGACTCAGTAGATAGAGCACTGGCCCTGAAGTTGGGAGGACCTGAGTTCAAATCTCACCTCAGACACTTAAGAGCAGGCCTGGAAACCCCACCCTCAGGGAGCTCCCAGGATATTGGGAGAGACAGATGTAAAGGTGGGGGGTTTGGGAGCAAGATAGTATCCCCACCCCACATCACTTAAAACAAGTGAGGAGATATGTGATCAATTAACTTCAGTGGTAGGCTTCAGACCCATGGTTCTCAAGTGTGAATCCACAAAGTCAAAACAGTTTTCATAATGATGTTTTTTTTTTAAATGAGTGGGGTTGCTTTATTTTTTTAGTTTTATTGATATATTTTGTTTTTACATCATCTACACTTTTTTTTTTTTTTGGTGAGGCAATTGGGGTTAAGTGACTTGCCCAGGGTCACACAGCTAGTAAGTGTCAAGGGTCTGAGGACAGATTTGAACCCAGGTCCTCCTGAATCAAGGGCCAGTGCTCTATCCACTGTGCCACCTAGCTACCCCCCATAATAATGTTTTAATTTCTAATGCAGTAAATGCTGATAGATATAACTAACATGAACAAAGTTCCTCGAGGGTGGGATCATGGAGAGTGTAACGGGGGTCCTGAGACCAAAAGGTTTGAGAATCACTGCTTTCAACTAAGTGTGGAAAGTCCTTGGCACCAGAGTGCTATCACACAGGCACTGGGAATTTGGTAATGCCCTAGGGGTCATCTGTAAATTATGAAGCTGGTTTAGAATGGAATCATCTGAGAGACTGGAAAAAGCAGGGCAGTTGGAGTAAAACCCTTGCAGAAGAGCTACTTGGGGGAGTGGGGAAGGGAGAGGCCTCTGGGTGAAGACCACACCTTAGTTCTCTTCCTTGCTCTGACCAGAGGGGACCTTGTGAGCTTTGAAGAGTCCTAAAAACACCCTCAGATAGAAATATCGGCCTTGGGGGCCAAGGACGCAGAGGCAGGAGAGATCCTCGGCTCTACAAGAAGAAGCCCAGCAAAGACGCTCTAGACACCCGAGGACACTTCTGGAGTGACCCACCCCACGAATGTGGAATAGGGCTTCCAGAAATCCAAGAGCTCCGGGGTCTACCCCTTTGCCACGGACTTTTCTCAGCTTGAACCCACGCTCCCCTGGATGCCACAGGTCCTGTTGGGAGAATGAGCTACAGGCTTTTGAGCAGATGTTTTGTATCAATTGGTTTCATTATGCCGCCTTAGTAAATATCCCTTTATAAAAGTGAATTAAGGGGGTGGCTAGGTGGCGCAGTGGATAAAGCACCAGCCCTGGATTCAGGAGTAACTGAGTTCAAATCCGGCCTCAGACACTTGACACTTGCTAGCTGTGTGACCCTGGGCAAGTCACTTAACCCCCATTGCCCCGCCAAAAAAAAAAAAAAAAGCGCGAATTAAAATTATCCTGAACTGATCATCATGAAGGAAGCACACCAGTGGGGGCCCATGGCATTGGAGAATCACTCACTGGCTCCTCAGGAGACTCCCTGGAACCCTGAGAGGAAGGTGTAACCTTGCTATGTATGGGTCCTGAGGCTCACCTGTGAGAGCGGGATCCTCAGAGCTTTTATAGAGTTCCTATTCAGAAACAGACAGAAGAACTGCCCTCAGAGAGTTTACAGTCTTGTGGACAAAAAACAGTTGGTAAGAGACAAAGGAGAGAAGATCTGAGACTAGAGATAGAAGGAGACCAGGGTCCTGCTTTCAGAGAACTCCCTATGGATTGGGGATACTCCTGATAAAGTGGCCCCAGAAAAGACAGCTTCTGGCTGGGCTTGGGTCCCCTGATCCCTCCAGCTATGATAAAACATGGTGCCAGGTAAAACTATGACCAATAAACCTAAAAGGAAGTGCTGGTGAGCATCCTCAGGCTGGCCTGGACCACACATGAGGATGGCCAGAAGCCTGGGGCACATGGTCAGGCCCCAGAGAAGGTGGGGTGAAAGCAATCCTGATCTAGAGTAAATGGAACTCAAGTCAGCAGGATCTTGACCCTGTGCTTTCAGAGGCAAAGGAGGGGTCAGGACAAGCCCTGATGAGCAGGTGAAGGTACAGGGGAAGCCCATTCTAGGGACCCTCCAGAAGCCTGAAATCATGTATCCCTCCACTGCTATCTGGTGACTGAACCTGGTGATCCAAGAGGCAGAGATAAGGTAGAGGTGCACAGGGGAGCCAGACTGATCCCCGAGGATCTTCCTGGGCCCTGGGAGGGCTGCAAAGGTAGTGAATAAGGAGAATATAGCAAGGGTCAGGCCACCAAGTGATGGAGGTGGGAGCCAGAGATTGTTCTGGCCGAGGCTGAGGGAGAGGACCAAGAATTATCCGGAACTTCAGGAGGTGAGCGACATCCAGACCCAAGAGCCTACCCAGGAGTGGCAGCCATCCTACCTAAGAGTGTGGAGAGACCAAATGTGGTACAGAGACAAAGTCCCGATGCAGTTATTGGGCTTAGAGTTAGGCATAAACAGGTGAAAATAGAACCTCTTCCTCTAGTTCCCCAGACTCACAGCCTAGGAGTCACCCCCTCTCCTCACTCTCTCCCCCCCATGTCCAACCATCTCTTGAATACACCCCCTTCTCTCCTCTGACCCTGTCCCCACTCAGGTGAAGACCCCCCCTCACCTTGTGCCTGGACTGGCAATAGTCAGCCTATTGTGGGTCAGCTTCCCTCAAACCTCCCCCCCAGCCTAGCTCATCTTCCGCTAAGCTCCCAGATGGATCTTCTTAAAACACAGATCTCTCCATGTCACCTGCAACTCAGTAAACCCCAGAGGCTCCCTATCAATCAACTCCAGGATCAACTAGAGACTCCTCTGGCTTTTCAAGCCCCCTCCTGCCTTTCCAGTCTTCTTCCACTCACACTTAGGGCACTGCCCATGCTCTTCAGTCCAGTGACACTGGCCTCCCAGCGGGTCTTCAAACAAGACCCTTCATTTGGGTCTTGACTCTGGGCACTTTCTCTGGCTGTCCTCCATGTCTAGACTGCTCTCCCCTCTCCTCTCTGCCTCCTGGCTTTCTTTCAGACACAGAAAAAATCCCCCCTTCTACAGGAGGATTCCTTTTCCAGTCCCCCTTCCCTCTGTTGACTATTTCCAGTGTATCCTGTCTAGGATATGTTGTATCTTGTCGTTTGCCTATTATCTCTACATTAGACTGGGAGCTCCTTGAGGGCAGACACTTTGTCTTCACTGTCTTTATATCCCCATGGCTTAGCCAAGGCTTGTTGACTGACTGATGGTACCAGTAGTAGAAATACTCCAGGTTAAGAGAATGCAGAAGAGCTACCAAGGCAAGAAAATAATGAAATCATATACAACCTGTATCAGACGGCTTCCCATCTTGGGGAGGAGGGAGGGAAAAGAAGGTGGGAGGAAAAAAAATTGGAACTAAAAATCCTGTGAAAACAAATGTTGAAAACTATCCTTATATGTAACTGGAAAATAATAAAATACTTTGAAAAAATGATGAGCAGGAAGAGTTCAGAGAAGCCTGGAAGGACTTACATGAACTGATGCTGACTGATCGGAGAAGAACCAGGAAAACATTGTATACAGTAACAGCAACATTGTGTAATGAACAATGGGGATAGACTTGGCTCTTCTCAGCAATGCAATGATCTAAAACAATTTCAAAGAACTCATGATAGAAAATGTTCTCAACATCCAGAAAAAAGAACTGTGGATTATGAATGCAGATTGAACCATGCCGTTTCTACTTTGGGGCTGTTTTTTCCCCTTCTTTTTTGAGGTTTTTCCCTTGTGCTCTGATTCTTCTTTCACAAGATGACTAATGTAGAAATATGTTTAATGTAATTGTACATATACAACTTATATCAGTCTGCTTTCCATCTTGGAGAGGAGGGAAGGAAGGGAGAGTGGGAGAAAAAATTGGAACTAAAAATCCTGTGAAAACAAATGTTGAAAATTATCCTTTTATGTAACTGGAAAATAATAAAATACTTAAAAAAGAAAATAATGAAATCAGAGCTCTGGAGGAAACATTTGGAAGGAGAATGGACAGGTTAGAAGACAAGCTGGAAAACATTTCCTAGGGAGGGAGTACTGGAGAAGCAGAATGGAGCCAACAGAACTCACAGAAATCAACAACAGACTCAAGATGGAGAAATGAGAGTGTGTGAGGAGGCAGCTGTGCCATTTCAGAATCTGCTGTTTCCCAGAAAGCCAGGATCTCTTGGGGTCACCTCTCCTACACTTACACAGAGGTCTGAGTTGTACTTCCAGTGTGGACTGTGAACACAGACAGCATGGGCAATGGGGCTCACAGTTCAAATCCTCCCACTGAACCGGAGGGTGCTGGCTCTCCTGGAGTGGAGGAGGACCACGATGAGAAGTCCTCTGCAGGAGCAAAATTCTTGTGTTGGGCTCCAAGAGTAGAACCAGAGGCAGCGAGGGGAAGGGGTCAGGAGGCAGATTTTGGCTTAATATATACAGGGAAGGTGTCCTCAGTCATTGGAGCTATCCAGCAATGCAGAAGGCTGCTTCAGGAGGCAGGTAGCTCCCCATCATGGGAGGCCAAATGATGACTTGTAAGGGATGCTCTAGGGGGAGCTTCTTCTCAGGCAATGGTTGGCATGAAAGGCTTGTAAGGTCCTGACCTGGCCTGAAATTTGGTGATTCTGTGAGCTTAAGGAGCCCATGTTTGGGTGACCCCCAGTCTGCGCATGAGCCCAGCCAGGAAGTGACTCAAGCCCTGCTCTGGGGGTCATGGCCGTCTGACCAGAGTGGGCTCTTGGCTGCCTGAACAAACAGTATATGTGACACACATGGGCCCAGCCTCTGGGCGGAGAAGTTTCCACAGGAGCTCAGCAAACCACAGACAGGGCTGATGAGGCAGCAGCAGGAACCAGGGCTGTGCCCAAGGAGTGTGGTCAGAGGCAACACTGACCTGCTTCCACAGCTCTCCTGAGGTTAAAGAGCGAAGGGATGGGAGGAGGGAAGCAGTGGCTCAGGAGTAGGAGGGGAGGGAGAGGAGCAGAAGGCATAGCAAGAGGAGAAGGGAGAAGGAGGAAGAGGAGAAGGGAGGAGGAAGAAGAGAATGTGAGGGGAGGGAAGAGGAGGGGAAGGGGGAAGGAGGAAGAGGAGGGGAAGGGAAGGATGTAGAGGATTCAAGGTCACTCACCTAGTGTTTCTTCTCTGGGTCACAGCTTGGGGAGAGAAGGCACATGAGTAGTTATCCCCCTGGGTTCCAGGGCTGTGACTGGGGCTGGATATTTGCATGAAGGCTCTGCCCCTCCTCCCCCTTCATCAAACAGGCTAGGTGTTGAGGCATTTCCCTGTACCCTCATGTGTGAACAGTCCCTTCATCAGTCAGAGGTGGAGAAGCAGCCCTATCCCAAGGCATCCACTTCCACTCTGGTTCAACTCTGAAGGTTTTCCTGACACCATAACTCCTCCCCAGTGTGCCTGTCTCTATGCACCAAGTGCCAGACTTCATTTAGCCCTATTGAATTCCATCCTGTGAGATTTGGCCCATTGACCTGGTCGCAGTCAGTGCTGGCACCTGATGTTTCAGCCTTCTCTCCCAGTTAGGAGAATAGACTTCCTAAACTTTCCCTTGAGTCACTGATAAGAATGGTAGATCTCACTGGGACAGATCCCTCAGGAAATGCTATGAATGACCTTCCCTCGGGCTGGCACCATCTCCTCATTGAATCCTGTAAATCCAAAGATTTGAACTTGTACAAGCCTAAGATTCCAATGGACTCGAGCTTGTGGGGGAAGACTGATACAGTGGCTAGAGCTGGGTCTGGAGTCAGGAGGGTCCCAGCCCCTTCTGAACAGTGTTCAACTCTGTCAAATGAGTCCCTAGTCCACAGGGTTATTGTGGGGATTAAGCCTGCCCATTGTGATAAGGCTCCTGTTCTGCTTCAATGACTTTAGGATGAGATGGCTCTCCAGAAAGGCAGGGAGGCACAGTGTCTAGAGCTGGAGGTCCTGGGCAAAGGGTGACCATTTTGTGTCTCTAGGCCCTGAGCAGCTCTCTAAGACAAGGTGCACAGAAGATGTGCCTGAAGACAGACTCTTTACAGGGTCCAAGGTCCAGGCTCCACTGTACAGGTTCGGGGCTCCTGGGGTTCTAAGGCCCTGGACTCGAGATGCTTCTATTGATATCACCATGTCTCAAGGCAGCCTCTACACTTTGGAACAACTCTCCTTGGTAGGAAGGTTTTCTGCTTTTTGTTTTTTGGTTTGGTGAGGCAATTGGGGTTAAGTGACTTGCCCAGGGTCACACAGCTAGCAAGTGTCAAGTGTCTGAGGTCAGATCTGAACTCAGGTCCTCCTGACTCCAGGGCTGGTGCTCTATCCACTGCACCACCAAGCTGCCCCGGTTTTCTGCTTTTTAAGCCTAGTCTGACTTGGGGTTCCACTGCTCTTGCTTCTGCTCTCTGAGACAAATAATCCCCATCTGATCTCTTTCCTACATGGCAGCCCTTCCTTTGGTTCTGCTATCTTTGCTAAGTCTTCTCTCCTCCACAATAGACATCCCCAGTGTGATGGTCTTCCCATTGTAATGGTCCCCACTCTCCTCCTCTGGGGCATCAGTTGGTCAATCCCAAGTGCCCAGATGAATACACAGTGCTGAAGATGTGACCAGGAAAGGATAAAGGCTGCTAGGGCTTATCACCTCCCTAGCTCTAAGAGTGAGAGGCTGACCATGAGCCAGATGCATGAGATGGAGAAGAAGCATTTGCAGAGGTCGATAGAGCACGGAAATGCAGTATGACAGAAGCCAGAATGTGGAGGAATTGGAATGCCAGTGTAATGCTCCAGGGAAACAGAATGGCCCTCAGGTCCCTCTTCCATTGCTTTAGGGTGTTTATGTTGTCCAGTTTTTTCAGTCATGTCTGATTCTTTGTGACCTCATTTGGAGTTTTCCTGGCAAAGATACCAGAGAGGTTTGCCATTCCCTTCTCCAGCTCATTTGACAGATGAAGAAATGTAGGCAAACAGGGTGAAGTGACTTGCCCGAGGTCCCTCAGCTGGTAAGTGTCTGAGGCTGAATTTGAATTCAGGTCCTCCTGCCTCCAAGGCCAGTGCGTCACCTAGTTGCCCTTAGGGAGTTTATAGTAATGGGGAAATTAGAAGTACCATCACAATGGCTCTGAGCAGCCAGATGGGAAAACTCCTAATATTTGAGCAGAGGCTGGATTCTCTTAATTTACACTGAGATTTATCTCTAGTTAACCTCTGGTCTCTTTGTGGTTGAGGCACAATTCAGGGTCCTGGAAATGTTTGGGTAAAAAAGCAGTTAGGGTATATTAGGGTTTCTGCTATTAGCCAGGCAGATACAAGGAAGAGTGGTTGAGGAAATAAATCTTTGGTTGGATGTTCCCTCAGTCCTTGGAGAGGCAAGTAAAGCCAGTGGTGCCAGCCCAAGTCTCCTGCACTGAAAAGCCCGGAGAGCCAGGGGCCATCCTCAGACTTCTCTGCTGCTGCTCAGTCCTACCTTCTCCTTTTCCTTAGGCCAATTGTCCTGGCTTGGCTCTGAACCCAGCCCAAGTTCCTTGGGACATGACTGCATCATCATTCACCCAGTCAGAACAGGCTTCCTATTCTACCTAGTTCTGATAGATTCACCCAAGTGTAATTGCTTTCAAGTGAGGTGAGATAATCATTACCCTCACCTCTCTCTCACTCACACACGCACTCTCTCTCTCTCTCTCTCTCTCTCTCTCTCTCTCTCTCTCTCTCTCTCTCTCTCTCTCACACACACACACACACACACACTTCCTCCCTTGAGAATCTCCTGCTTCCATGAGTTCAGTGAACACTTGCAGGCAAATGATTCCCAGAGGTGCTTGTGTCCCCTCTCTTCTGAGTTTCAGCTCAGTCTCCATCACCAGTTAGTTGCCTGCTGGATATCCCTCCTTCCTGATGGTTTACCCATGTGCCCACATCAGAGCTCATCAGCCCCACCCTGGAAGCATCTGCTCCTCCAACTTCTCCCTTTCCCCTGGGGCCAAACATGCTCCCACTGCAGGGGTCTGGAGCCCCCACACTTTGGGCTCTTCCCCGAGTCATCTATCTTTCAACCTATGTCCAGGCATTTTTACAGTCCAACTCCACAGTCATGGAATCTCAGAGATGGACTGTGGAGGCCAGCTTGTGCTCTGCAGCTCACCATCTAACCTTCTCTTGAATACTGCCAAGGCTGGAGAGCTCCCTCCCTCCCATTTCCCTTTGGCTAGTGCTCGTTATCAGGACACATCCATTCTAGATGAGATCTGCCTCTCTAGCTTCCAATGATTCATTCTGCCCCTGACCACCACACACAATTCCAGCCCAAATAGAGAGTGCAGGACAGTGCTCATGCTTGGGGACCCTTTCTTTTCCCCTGTTCATTGGTGGTTGTAAGCATGTCCTTCCTTCAAGGTCTCCTCCAGGAAACCTCCCTTGGTCTCTGCAAGTGAGAATTCTTCTGATTTCAGATCCCTTTCTTCCCCTCAAGAGCATCATTTACATGAATATAAGGCCTGACACATAGTAGGTGCTTAATAAGGCAGTCACTGTCCTGACTTGTCTGATATCCCCCTAAGATGGGGAAAACACAAGAGGAGCAGCTGCCAGTTCCCTCATGTCCCTATTCCCAGCTTCCCACCCCAGAGACTTCAGGGAGGTTCCCCTTGGGTGAGATCCAGGACACTCTCTCCCTCCCTCCCTCCCTCCCTCTCTCTCTCTCTCTCTCTCTCTCTCTCTTTCCTCTTCTCTTCTCTCTGTCTCTCTTCTCTCTGTCTCTTCTGTCTCTATCTCTCTCTGTCTCCCTGTCTCTGTCTTTCTCTGTCTCTGTGTCTCTCTCCATGTGTCTCTCTGTCTATTCTGTCTCTACCTTTCTGTGTCTCTATCTCTTTCTATCTCTCTCTGTCTCTCTCTCTCTGTGCCTGTCTCTGTCTCTCTCCTCTTCTCTTCTGTCTCTGTCTCTCTTCTCTTCTCTCTCTCTTCTGTCTCTATCTCTCTCTTTCTCTGTCTTTGTCTCTCTGTGTGTCTCTCTGTCTCTTCTGTCTCTACCTCTCTCTGCGTGTCTCTATCTCTTTCTGTCTGTCTGTGTCTGTCTGTCTCTGTCTCTATCTCTGTCTCTCTGTCTCTACCTCTCTCTCTGTCTCTATCTCTTTCTGCCTCTCTGTCTGTCTCTGTCTCTGTGTCTCTCTGTGTGTCTCTGTCTGTCCCTCTGTCTCTTCTGTCTCTCTGTGTCTCTCTGTCTGTCTGTCTGTCTGTCTGTCTCTCTCTCTGTCTCTCTCCACTCCTGCCTCTCCTGCAGAGTGAGTTACTCTGTTCCCAATGGGAGATGATCCTGCATCTTACTCAAGGGGAACCTCCCTGAGGTCCCTGGGTGGGAAACTTGGAATAGGGATATGAGGGAGCTGGCAGCTGCTCCTCTCATGTTTTCCCAGGGTCTTTTCCTTCACCAACTTGAAGCAGGGTTGGCATCATGCATGTGCTCTCTCCGAGCTGAAAAGCAGAAGAGCCCAAAGTCTGACAAAGAGCCCAGCTGAGGTCTGTCTCTTGAAGAATCAAAAAGAAGCCCCCAGACTTGAGCTCCCAAAGGGGACTGGCTGGAGCCTCACCCCCACATAGGGCCTTCATCTCCACCAATGAAAGGGTCCCGTGCCAGTGGACCTTGGGGCAGGGGTTACACCTATTATTAAGTAGGGAATGTCAGTGCTGGGAGGGGCCTGAGGACAAGGACCGTCAGAACTGGGCAGGTCTGCGGGTAAATTGGTGTCAGTATTTTGGTTCTGTAGCCTAGAAAGAGGCCTAGCGAGGAGTATGAGCTACCCAAGATCCCAGGCCTTGAATCTCAGTCTCCCAGATGTCAGCCCTGGTCCTCTTCCCTCCCATCCCCTTCCCTCTAGCCAGCCCACTTGAGGGCCCCTGAGTCAGCCCACAGTTGGGCCGTCACCGTCTCTGGTGTCAGAAGAACGAGTGTGTCTGTTACTTTAGGCAGCCCAGGAAGGCCGTGGGGAGTTTGGGGTGAGGGGGAGGATGGGGGGCAGAAGCTTTCCATGGCCCATGGGTGACGTCAGCTCTGGTCAGGACTTCTATTTATTTTGGTTCCAAGTGTGGGCCTTAGCTTCTGATCCCTTTGATCTCCCCGTCTGGGAAAGTCCATGGCAGACAAGGAGTCAGAGGGCAAACGCAGAAGGGTCCCCGCCTCCAGGCCTGGACCCCGGCATTATGCACACCCCCCCCTTCTTTGGGGCAGCGGCCAAAGCCAAATCCGCAGCTGAGTTCCTTGATCGGGATGTGAGGTTTCTGTGGTTGGGGGTGGCTGGCAGCTGGCCGCACCCCTGATGTAGCCAGAACAGCTGCCCGGCCCCACCCTCAACCTCTGACACACAGACCGGCCCAGGCGCCAGAGACTCAGTCATTTACTGAGACATGCGTGACCCTTGGTAAGTCCTTGCCCTTAGTCCTGCCTCAGTTTATCTATCTCCCCTGATAACATTAATAGGCTGGAAGAGATGACCTAACAGGCTTTTCCCAGCCCTGACATCCCCTGTTCTAAGGCCCCTCCCAGCCCTGACATCCCCTGTTCTAGGTTCCCTCCCAGCTCTGCCATCCCCTGTTCTCAGGCCCCTCCAGCTCTGCCATCCCCTGTTCTCAAGGTCCTCCCTCTCTGATGTCACATGCTTTCTTTTCTAAGCCCAGTCCATGAAGTTTCCCCAGTGACCTCCTCCAGGAACCATTCCTGATAGAGCCAACACCTGTGTGGTCAAGCCCGTGTCTTCCACAGAGCCAATTGCTGCTCTCCTTTTCCTCCCTCATTCTGTGTGATCCCTTACTATGCTCCTGGGATCCCCCCAATCTCCAGAGCCAGGATCCGAGATCTTTGCCAGGCTGGCCACAAGCACTGAGGAGGAAAGGAGCTTTGTTCTCAGGAAATGCATTTTCCAGAGGCTCTGATTTAGCTTGTGGCCAGCATGTTTCTGAGGCGCGCTAGGACTGCCAGATCGTTTTTTTCCCTCAGAATTCCATCACCACTGTGCACTAACGGGCAGGGGGATGGACTAAATGACCTCCCGGGGCCACCTGTGCTTCGCATGAGCAGTGTGAGGGGGAGGGAAGGCCAGGTTTGAGCCTGTCTCTTTCTTTTGCTTGTCTCCTAGACCAGCTTTCCTGTCTGTAAAATGTGGACAGTGCTGGGGGCATCGCCTGGCTCCCCCAGGGCACATTCCATGGTCCTTCAGTGCATACGTGGCAGTGACCCTGAGACTGTCACACTCCCCCTGTCAGAGGAGCCAACCCCAAGCAGAATAAACAACTGCTGCTGCAGCGCCGTGCCTGTAATTGGCGAGGCCATCCTGGCAGCAGAAAGCGCCTCCTGCCATCCTGTAGGGCTATTTGTCCATGGGCACGAAAGCCTCAGCAGGAATCGAAAGTACCAAAGATTTGTCATTGAAAGTGGAGTTGGGGGAAGGGGCTGGAGTGTCAGACCTGGGAGGGGCCTGAGAACAGGGAATGGCAGAGCTGATAACAACCTCAGAAAACTGTCAGACCTAGGAATTACCCAGAACACGGAAGGTCTGATGTCTCGTGAGAGCTTTCACTGAGGCCTTGGCCAGGTCACAAAGTGAGCTACTTAACAATAGTCAGGGGGTGGCTATGTGGCATAGTAGATAAAGCACCGGCCCTGGATTCAGAAGGACCTACCTGAGTTCAAATCTAGCCTCAGACACTTGACACTTACTAGCTGTATGACCCTGGGCAAAAAACAAAGAAACAACAAAAAACCCCACAATAGTCAGGTTACAATTCTGTGAGGTATCACATTAGGAGACATTCCACTATATTTGGGGAAAGTTTTGATATTTTTCAGAATTAAAAGCCTCTGTAATTGGTATTGAAAGATGATAAAGCCTTTTTTAAGCACCGACTGTATGCCAGGCTATGAGCCACGGCCATGGCTACTTTGCCCTTAAGGGACTGCTAATTTATCTTGCTGAGACATCTGGGGATGGGGAACAGAACCCTAATTCATCAGCACATTACAATTTCCAGAGCTAGAGGCAGAAAGGGGCTGGGTTGGGAGGGGAGGGGCCTGAAGGGAAGGAGCTGGGGGCCTGGGGGCACCTGGGGGCTTGAAGGTGGCTACAGAGACCTCTGCTTGCTCTTCGAAGAGCCATCTTTTGGAGTAAGTATTAAAAAGCTCGATTAGACCCAGAACCAGATCCAGTGAAGGCCGGTCAGCCATCAGGCAGAACAGGGGCTCCAAGCTTGGGAATACCTCGAGGAGCCATCTGGAGGGCAGCCTGGGCTCGTGTGTGAGCTGCTTTTTTCTCATCTTGGTCTGTGGGGTTTGCTGGTGTTTTGTCACATTTATACCAACAAAAGAAAATGCATATAAAAAGAATTATTCAAGAAAAATGACTAAGTGCCCATAGCTTTTGTCCCCAGATGACATCAGAGAATCCAAGGCCCACTGCACACCCAGATACTCACAGCAGCCCTTTTGCGGGGCAGTCAGTGTATGGGGGGGCACAGACTCTGAAGGTCCTGGAATATTCTAATATCGTCATCAATGACAAACAAGAGAATCTTTTTTAAAAATCAATAAAGCATTTTATTTTTTTCCCGTTACATGTAAAGATAGTTCTCAACTTTTGTTTATACAAGCTTTCCAATTTCAGATTTTTCTTCCTCTCTCCGCCCTCCCCTAGACAGCAGGTTATCTGATATAGGTTATACACACACACACACACACACACACACACACACACACACACACACACACACACACACACACACATATATATATACATAATAACATTAAACATATTTCTGCATTAGTCATGTTATAAGAGAAAAATCAGAGCAATGACGAAAAACCTCAAAATAGAAAAACATCAGCACCAAAACCAAAAGAAATAGTATGGTTCATTCAGCATCTATACTCCACAATTCTTTTTTTTTTTCCTGGATTTGGAGATCCTCTTCTATCATGAGTTCCCTGGAACTCTTCTGTACCATTGCATTGGTGAGAAGAATCTAGTCCATCACAGTAGATCAACACTCAATGTTGATGATACTGTGTACAATGTTCTTCTGGTTCTGCTCATCTCACTCATCATCATCCCAGGCAAGACCCTCTAGGTTTCTCTGAACTCCTCCTGCTCATTGTTTCTTACAGCACAATAGTATTCCATTGTATTCATATACCACAACTTGTCCAGCTATTTATTCCCCAGTTGATGGGCATCCCCTCAACTTCCAATTCCTTGCTACCACATAAAGAGCAGCTATCAATATTTTTGTACATGTGGGTCCCTTTCCCCATGATTTCTTTGGGAAAAAGACCCAAAAGTGGTATTGCTGGGTCAAAGGGTATGCACAGCTTTATCACCCTTTGGGCAGAATTCCAAATTGCTTTCCAGAATGGTTGAATCAGTTCACAGCTCCACCAACAATGCATTAGTGTTCCAATTTTTCCACAGCTTCTCCAACATTTATTATTTTCCTTTTTTGTCATTTTAGCCAATCTGATAGGTGTCAGGTGGTACCTCAGAGTTGTTTTAATTTGCAATTCTCTAATCATTAGAGATTTAGAGCATTTTTTCATATGGGAATAGATAGCTTTGGTTTCTTCATCAGAAAACTGCCCAAACAAGAGAATCTTAAGGAACATCTAGTGCCTCAATGGGCTCCATCAACAATAGCAACTTTCTGAGATTGGATAAGGTCCCTCCTTGCTCTCCAGCAAAGGGATGGTGGCCATGTTGGGCTGGTCCCCACGGGTTCCTGAGTCTGAATTCTCTTGTGCCAATTACACTTCATGGGCCAGGCCCTCTGGGGCAGAGTGAAGCAGGAATGAGATCAGAGATATGGTTTCTATGTCTGCCTGGCCACTCTTGTATGGGTCAGCACGAGAGGGTCATTTCAAGTAGCTAGGCTCTGTGGATAGTGCTGGGCCTAGAGTCAGGAAGACCCGAGTTCAGAGCCGACCTCAGACCATGCGGGCATCCCTCAGCAAGTCACCTGATCATTGTTTTGTCTCAGTTTTTTCATCTGTAAAATGGAGAGATAATAGCACCACCCTCCCAGGGTTGTTGGGAGGATGAGATGAGGTAATAATTGCAAGGCATTTTGCAAACCTTAAAGCTTGAAGTCTGGGGTGACAAATATGATCGGCCCTTGGAGGCCTTGGTTAGCTTCCTTCTTCTGCACATGTTGAGGTGTTACCCATTGAGGTCTACACAAGTGTCAGCCTAGAGGCAGTGGCGGGGGCTGCTTTGCAGTATCATAGTGACCGCCACCTCAATAATAATGATTTTAGCCACTCCAAGTACAGCCTTCTCAAGTCTGCAGGATGCTCTCCACATATTCCCTCGGGCATCACAGCAACATTGGGAACGGTAGTGTTGACTAATAGTGCCATTTTACAGGTGAGGACCTGAAACTGAACTGCAGGGACGTCCTGGCCACATCACTAGATGCTGCCCTCAGCAGAATTAAAATCTGTCTCCTTGACTCTTGATTAGGGTTTGTTGTTGTTTTTTAAATATATTTCTGTATTAGTTATATTGTGAAAAAAGAATCAGAGCTCAAGGGGAAAATCTCAAAAAAGAAGGAAAAAACAATGGCCCAAAAGTAGAAACAGTATAATTCAATCTGCATTCATAGTCCATAATTGTTGTTTTTTTCTGGATGTTGAAAATATTTTTCTATCACAAGATCTTTGAAGTTGTTTTGGATCGTTGCACTGCTGAGAAGAGCCAAGTCTGTCACCATTGTTCATTACACAACGTTGCTGTTACTGTGTACAATGTTCTCCTGGTTCTGCTCACTTCACTCAGCATCAGTTCATGTAAGTCCTTCCGGGATTCTCTGAACTCCTGCTCATCATTTCTTACAGGACAATAGTATTCCATTACATTCATATATCACAACTTGTTTAGACATTCCCCAATTGGTGGGCATTCCTTCAATTTCCAATTCTTTGCCACCACAAAGAGCGCTGCTATAAATATTTTTGTATATGTGGGTCTTTTCCCTAGGAAGCTTCAACTTGACCCTCTGCCCTCACTGACCATGGAGCTCAGCTGTCCCTGGGGTCCATGAGCAATGAGTGATGCAGCCATGAGAAGCCTAGGAGAACAGGCTAACTCTACTGTGCCTCATGTATCCATTGATGTAACCCAGTGAAAAAGATACTGGCTCTGAGCCAAAGGCCCCAGGTTCAAATCCTGATTCAGTCACTATTTACTGGGCAGTGACCTGGGTAGGACTACCATTCACTCCACATTCTCCTTTCCTGATCAATGCTACAGTCCTGGTTAAAGGGGACGAGGCCATGATGCCTACAAATAATCCACGTTCCTGGGGAGTCCTTATCACGGGTGCCTACACACTACCTAGACACCCAGTGGAATTTGCAGGAACTGAGGGGAGGATATAGCAGACATAGCCGCCTGACCAAAATGCTGTGGACTCATGATCTTAAAGGAAGGAGTCAAGTCAACAAGCATTTGTGAGTCCCATCTAGATAACAGGTGTTGTGTTTTCTCTTAATGGACCTCTTTTCTCATCATGCCATGGGTCTGAGGTGCTGTTGGGAGGCAAGCAGTCCTTACTAGAAGAGCGATGGAGAGCAAAATCAGAGAAGAGTATTAAGAGCCAGCCTCTCTATAGTACCTGAGAGACACGTCGTCTCATCTGATCTTCACAGCATTCCTGGGAGGTAAGTGCTACAGATGAGGAAACGGATGCAAATAGAGGTTAAGTGACTTGTTCAGGGTTATACAACCTACAAGTGTCTGAGGCAAGATTCAAACTCAGGTCTTCCTGATTTAAAGTCCCGTGCTCTAGCCACTGTCTGGGGGTAGCTCTCAGGGAAGGGCTCTTGGGTCTTGGCAGCAGGATGAAGAGATAGATAGCAGCATCTGAGACATCCAATGTCTGGCCAGCGCTGAGGGCTCCTGAGTCATGCCAGCTGATCCCAAGGGGAGGGGAGCTGTGAATGGTGCATGGATAGAGAGGAGGCATAGATGTGCCAGCTGCATGGGTGCTGGAGCCAGCAACCCAAAGTCCCAGGAGAAGCAGGCATGCTCCTAAGGCACCTGGCCTCTGATATGTTCCTGGCTCTCCTCCCACTTTGAGATACCCCTTGTCTGTATCATGAGAACACTGAGGTGGGGGAGGGAATGACCCTCTGGAGGGACTCTCCTGTCACCCCTGTCCTTGCTGATGGGGGCTTGGATGGGAGCCCCATTCACTGTATTTAATAAATAAGTCCAATGGTTTCTCAGGCTCTTGATGCTCTAGGGAGGAAGCTCTACATAAACTATATTCTGATGTCCTTGGAGATGACTCTGGGTGGGGGCAAACACCACCCTACTGGTTTTATCAGAGAGGAGTTCTCAGGGGAGAAACTAGTGTGTCTGCCAAGGGTGGAGGGGCCAGGAGCCCCATGCAAGAGTCAGGTTGTGTAATGGGGGCTCAGTTGGATCAAAAGTCATGGAAAGCTGGCCCTGGGCTCCAAGACCATCCCCAAAGGTGAGAGTTCCTGTTCTAGGCTGGAAACACAGCCTGATAAGCCCTTTTAAGAATAAAAATAAATATTTGTGTTGTCGACGGGTGGGGGGGATGGCACATTGGGAGACTAAAAATAGGCAAAGCTCCTCCTAGACTCTGCAGAGGATTTCTCCCCTCCTCGCTCGCCAGGTTTGTTGTGCAATGCCCGGTGTGATGCATCAGGTGTCTCGTGCCAAGTTTTGACTTAACTGCCAGTGACAGGAGTATGAAAAGCATTAGAAAATTATTATGGGATTAAGGCCGCCCATTCCTAGGAGACAAAAGACATGTTGACGCTGAGCTCCGTGGAGGCCTCGAAGGCCAGCCCAGAGCGGGTGTGGCCCCAGCCCCGTGGGCATCCAAGATGCAGGGAAAAGGAGGGGTAAGTCTGGGGGGGGGCCTCCGATTCTGGGCCCGAGGAGGAGAGAGGCTCTGAGGTGGCGGTGGCTGGCGGGAGATGCTTCTCCCAAAGAGGCTGTCCAGAGGAGGGGCTGCCCGGGATGGGGGGGGGTGCCCTCATGGAGGGCTTTCAGGCAGAGGCAGGGGAGGATAAGCCCATCCACTGGGCATGGAGGGGGGGCCTCCTGTGGGCCTGGGGGACAGGGACAAGGAAGCTTCCTCTCCAAAAGCATGAAAGGGTTCCGTGCTTATCCAGAGTTTTATAGGCACAGAACACCCTGGGCACCAGCTCATGTTTACAGACTAGGAGCCTCCTGTGGAGATATTTGGTGCCAACTTCGTTATGCCCATTTTAGAGAGAGGGGAGCTGGACACATAGGCCATCAGGGGCCGGATCCCTAGCCACCCGATGCCAAGGGGGCTCAGTCTGTGCTCAGTGTCCTTCAGGCTCCTCCTGCTCAGTCCTCCAGGTCTCACCCAGATGACCCAAGGCTGGACCTCCTAACTCCAAATGACCTTCCTCAGTGCCACTGCCCCTCAGGTCCTAAAGTTAGAAAGGGGAAGCTGGCATTCAAATATTGGGCCATGAGGGTGGGAGATTCCCCTCACTCCGGGTCTTCAAGGGTAGGGAACTGGAGTTGGGCAAGTTGAAGAGGGGCTTCCTGCTCTGGGATAGGCTGTACCCCCCGGCCTTGGAGGCCTTGCCTCTGACACTCCTCTTATGACCTGGGGACCTCCATGGGCCTCACCTGACCCATCAATAAAGTCGGGGGAGTGGGCTTGGCCTCCCAGCTCCCTTGGAGCTCCATGTCCTGGGGGCCTCCTCTGCCTCAGATCCAGAGATCTGACCTTTTCTCCCACATGACCAGTGGGGGCTGTCCCGGCCACTCGTCCCTTCCTCACTTCAGCCCAGGCTAGAATCCTGGCTCTGCCAATGACTCACTGGTGACATTGGCAAGTCCCTTCCCCTCTCTGAGTCTCAGTTTTCCTCCTCTGGAGAATGAGAGACGCCAGCCTCCATGGTCTCTATGATGCGTCTAGCTCCATGGGCTTTCCCTGAGCCTGGGCAGGAGGCAGACTGGACAGTCACCCTGCACCTTTGGCCAGGCTTCCTGGGGTCAGCTCCCTGGCTCAGCCCCACTTTGGAAGGCCTGACCCAGACTTCAGCCCCACAAGGAAAACCATTCTTGCCATTCTGCACAAGGTGGGGAAAGAAATAGAAACTGGCCCCACCCTTGTCCTGTGATCCGCTCTCCACCCACCTGTGCCCACACCCACACCCAACCACCTGGGCCCCTGTCCTTGTGGAACGTGGGCCTCATCCTATTGCTTCCCAGAAAAGCCCCTCCCCCTCCTCTCAGCTACTCTCCAAGCCCTGTGATGGGAAGGTGCAGTGAGGGTCAGAGTCTGTGGTCTGGTGAGCTGAATGCCAGGGTGCCTGCTGCACCACCTTGGACAAACCTGTTCCCTCTCTGGGCCTCAGTTTCCTCATCATGAAAAGGTGGCAGAGATGGCTGGACCCAAGATGACAAAGTCCAGGTTTGAGTCTTGGCCTTGGCTTGCATTGGCTGTGGGACTCCAGAAAGGTTTCAGCTCCCTCAGGTGCAGAATGAAGAGAATAATGGCACCCACTTCCCTAGTTTGAGCTAATGCATGTACAGTGTTTTCAAAGGGCCAGAGAATGGGAGGTGATGGTGATGATGGGGAAGGTGGTGGTAGAGGTGATGGTGGCAGTGGTGGCGGTGATGGGGGGTGATGATGGGGAAGGTGGTGGTAGAGGTGATGATGGTGGCGGTGGTGGCGGTGATGGGGGGTGATGATGGGGAAGGTGGTGGTAGAGGTGATGATGGTGGCGGTGGTGGCGGTGATGGGGGGTGATAATGGGGAAGGTGGTGGTAGAAGTGATGGTGGCAGTGGTGGAGGTGATGGGGGGTGATGATGGGGAAGGTGGTGGTAGAGGTGATGATGGTGGCGGTGGTGGCGGTGATGGGGGGTGATGATGGGGAAGGTGGTGGTAGAGGTGATGATGGTGGCGGTGGTGGCGGTGATGGTGGGTGATAATGGGGAAGGTGGTGGTAGAGGTGATGATGGTGGCGGTGGTGGTGGTGATGGGGGGTGATTATGGGGAAGGTGGATTGTTAGAGTCAGCCTTGGAGTCAAGAAGAATGGGGTTCAGGTCCTACCTCTGACACATGCTGGTTGTGTGACCCTGAGCAAGTCACTTAACCCATTGGTGTTCCAGGCTCTGTCAGCTCTTTATGTGAGCAAGTTTCAGAGAAGGGGTTGCCCTGTCTTCCCTGGCACTGGTGTTAGCATTCCCATGGGGGAGGGGCTCCTTTGTGCCAGACTCATCCTCATGGTGATGCTGTTGGGGCTGCTCAAGATGGTGGATGAGGTGATGATGCCTCCCGATCCTTCCAGGCAGAGGTCAGGCGGCCCCTTCTGCTCCCATTCAGGTCTGGCCTGTTCAGGACCATCCATGTCCAGCCTATGGGGCTGGTGCTGGGGATCCTGAGGCAATAACAGCAGTGTCATTTCTATTGTGCTCTCAGGCCTGCACTTTCTGTACATTGTCTCCTCGGACCCTCACAACAACCCTGGGGTTGGAATGTTTAGTGCAATTATCTCAACTTACAAATGAGGAAACTGAGTTTCAGCTATTGAATTGGGGCTTAGCAAAGTTTCAGCCAAGCAACAAGCAGTTATTTAGTGACTACTATGTATACCAACAAGCATCTATTTAGTACCCAGGGCACCAGATCTAACTGGCTCTGGGGAAGGTGAGACCCATGATCACACAGCCTCTGACCTTCTCACTGGTCTCCTTGCCTCCAGTCTCTCCCTTATCCAATCTGTTCTCCACTAACTCCACCCCAAGGCATTTCCCTAAGGACAAATTCTTGGCTCTCCGAGAGTGGCAGGGCTAAGAATGACAGGCCCAAATGGGGGTATAAAGCTAGCATAGATCTATAAAAGTTCAGGGAGACAGAGATTGCTATCAGCTGAGGGAGGGTAAGACATCTAGGGAAGCTTCATGGCAGCCCCTAGGCTAAGCCTTGAAAGAAGGGAGAGGCTCTACCAGCACAAGGTAGAAGCAAGGGCCAACATCACACTGGGCTTTAAGGACATTGCAGAGATCCCTTGGCACAGTCCATTCAGGGAAGAGCTGAGCCTCATCTGGCTGGAACACATCTACTGAAGGGAGACCATGATGAAGCTGTAGAGTCAGTGAGAGCCCAAGTGTAGACAGCCTTGAATGCCAGGTCAAGGTGCCATAGGGAGCTCCCAAAGGCTTTTGAGCAGGAGGGAGGTTAGATTTTGAAGGGTTAGCAGCTTCACACTGGAGCTGGAGCCAAGAGGACTCGCCTGTTCTCAGACTGAGCTTCTCCACCCAAGGCACTTAGAAAGGCCTGAAGACTAGGCAGTCCCTTCTTCCTCAGCCTCAGACTAGAAGGAGGACACACCAAGCAGAGGGGCAGCCTGTGCAAAAGCCCAGAAATTGGGGAAGGAATGTTGCCTACAGGGAACATGGAGAAGAGTTTAACCCTGCATGTGTGAAGGTGGCTTTCAGAAGTTGGGTAGGAACCAGACAGAGATGGCTTTCGAATGCCAAACTAGCATTGACCACATAAGGGGTGACATGGTCTAACCCTAAATTTCGGGAAAATCCCTGTCTGCTTAACGGAGGCTGGATGGAAGTGGGGAGAGACTGGAGACAGGGAGACCAATGATTCTAGATGAGAGCCAATGAAGACCTGGACTTGGGTGAGAAGGGGCTGGTTGAGAGACCTGTCTTGAAGGTAAATGGGTCAAGATTTGGCAGCTGCCTGAATCTATGGTGTGAGTGAAAATGAGAAGATGAGATCACACTGAAGCTTTGAACTTGGGTGACTGGGAAGATAGCAGTGCCCTCTATAGTTATATGGAAGTTAGAAAGTGGGTAGAGATTGGGAGAAAGATAATGAGTTCTGTCGGGGATGTGTCACCAAGACATGCATTTGGAAATATCTGATAGGTATCTAGTGGTGGGGGCTGGAGCTCAGGAGAGAGATGAAGACTGGAGCTAGAACCCTAGGATGCATGTGTAGAAAGAGGGTCATTAAATCCATTAGGACTGATGAGGAAGGCAGAGGCTGCATTCCTAAGTCCATGGTCCTAAAAAGAAGCTTGTGGCCCTCATGTGGGGTCAGTGAAGTCTAGAAAGCCCCAGTGTAGCCATTGCTTCCAAGATTTCCATATTTATGGAGACAGCTCCAGGGAAGGAGTGGGGGAAACCTGCATGGAGTTGGTGAAAACACGATTTTGGTGGAGCAATGGTATGGCAATGTTCAGATTGGATAGCTTATGCATGGGGAAGGGAGGAGCAGGGGTGGAAGTAGAAGTGGACAGCATTTGAGGGAAGCAATGAGCATTTCTTTTTTGATGATAAAACAATGAGTAGAAGGCAATTTCCTGCAATTTAATAGGTAAAAATGCAAAGTCCTAGATGTGGGCTTGAAAAATCAACTACCCTAATATAGCAGATGGGTGGAGGGAGCTATGGCTAGGAAACAATGAATATAAAAAGGCTTAGAGATTCTAGGGAACTCTAAGCTGAATATGAATTATCCGAGTGAGATAGTAATTGAAAGAGCTCATGCAATTTTAGGGGAGCATTAACAGAAGCCTGTGGTCTAGCACAAGAGAGGTAAAAGTCCCACTCTGCTCTGGTTGATTCCATCTGGAGTATTATGTTCATTTCTAGACACCACATTTTAGGACTTATCTTGGCAAGCTGGAGGGCAACCAAGACAAGATGGTTGGGGAACAGAGACTAGCATTAGTGGAAGGAAGCAGAGATGATGAACCTAGAGAAGACTTAAAGAGGATAAGAGAGTTTAAAAAATGAAGACCTATCTTGTGGTAATGGTTTGGACTTGTTCCTCTTGGCTCTGGAGAGAAGAGCTAGGACCAATCGAGAGAAGAGAATAGGATGAAGATCTCGGTCAGACATAAGGACAAATATCTAATGGGATTAGAGCCGTCCAAAAGGGGAAGTGAGTTTCCTGTCACTGGAGGTGCTCCAACAAAGGCTGAGCCTACCTGGGGACAAATAGATAGGACTCACTATTTGGGCTGGGCTTGCACCACATGTTCTCTGAGGTCTCTTTCAATTCTAAGTCTATGGTTCTTATGTAAATAGTGTTAAAGGAGGTAGTGCAGGTGGACAAAAGTGCAGGAAAATGTCCGTGGTGGTTACTCATCACTGACTCAGTGACCTTTGAAAGACGAGGGGAATGGGAGCAGGCACCAAAGGACTGGGGAGAAGTGGAGCAGGTAACAGAAGAGTGGAGATATAGAGGAGTTTACCTGATTTTCAAAACTGGTAAAAAGGAGGGGGTCTACATGCTCAGGACAAACAAGTCGGCCTTGATTCCTGGCAGAATTCTAGACGTCACCACTGGAGGGATGGCTACTGAACCTCTAGAAAAGGAAGCAGTGATCCCCAAGAGCCAGCTGGCCTGGCTTCTCCTAGAGTAGGTCATGCCAGACTAATCTCATTTTCTTTTTTGACAGGGTTACTAGACTAATACATCAAGGGAATGCTGTAGGTCTGGTTTACCTGGATTTCAGCAGAGCATTGGACAGTCTCTTATGATGCCTGTGGGGACAAGGAGAGGAAATGTGGGCCACATGATAGTTCAGTTGGTTGGGTTGGGAACTGGTTGAATGATTGGACATGAAGAATAATCATTAACAATTCAATGTCAACTTGAAAGGGTCTTGTAGGATTATGGATTTTGAGCTGGAGGGGACCTCTGAAGCCATCTGGCCCAACCTCTTCATGTTATAGGTGAGGAAACAGCCCCAGAGAGGGGAAATGATCTGTCCAAAGTCACACAGGCAAGTGTCAGAAGCGGGATTTGAACCCAGGTCTTCTGACTTCAGAGCCAGCGTCCTTTCCTTTATCGCACGCTGTTCCCAAAATCCCCACAGAAATGTCCCAGGAAACTGTGCTTGACCCTGTCCTGTTTAATGCTTACCCATCACACTGATGAAGGTGTAGGCAGCTGAGATTCCTGAAGCTCTTTGCAAACAGTGTGTATTTTGAACCCCTGAACAATCCTATGAGTATTATCATTATTCTATTAATTCTAAGTTAAGTGTTAATATTACTCTCATTTTTTGTGGTTTCTAAAAACTTAACCTAAGTTTTTCAATGAACAAAAATGTATTTTCTTTCTTTCCCACTTCCCTATATTGAAAAAACAAAAACAAACAAAACCTTGGAAAAAATATGCATAGTGAAACGAAACAAATTCCTGAATTGGCCCTGTCAAAAAACCACATCTCACTGTGCACCCTCTAAGGAGGTGGGTAGTGACTTCATCATCAGTAATTATCCTCATTTTACATGAAGCACATGCTCTGGAGTGATTTTCCCAACTTCCCCTCTGGCTGAGGGCTTGGGTCTTCAGACCACAGCTGCTGAGTCCTCTGGGGGTTATAGTGGTAGCCCCGGGAGATTGGCAATATTTTTCAAGTGCTATGTTGTTCACAAGCCCCCAGTAGTGTGTTTCCTCCAGTGATTATCACTTTATATCAATTAGTCAACCAGACCTCACTGACTTTGTAAAAGGAGTATTTACTAAGTTAGTGCAGTAAGAACAGTTGCTACAAAACTTTCTTCCTGAAAGTGCAGCCTCCCCCCCCCCCCGCCCCAGTACATATGGAATACAAGGGAGATTGGGCTCCAGTGTAGAGAGCACATATGATAAAGGATGATAAACCTCTTTGTTATATTCCTCTAGGTATTTTCCTTATATAGTTTCTTTGCTGGGCTCCTTGCAGATCTGTGAATCTGTCCTGTCTCTCCTTGGCTTTTGATGTAGGCACATCTGCCAGCTGCTTCAGGGGCACTGGATGCTGATGGGAAGATGAGAAGTTCAAAACTCCCTAGACCCTTCAAAGCTTGAAGGTCCTCCTCTGGTCACTGGCAGGGGAGGGAAAGGAGGAGACCAAGGCTTGCTCATCTCCTTTCCGCCTGCCCCCACCAAGGGGTTCTTTCTGGAATGGTTCTCACCACTGTGCTGCTCAATGCTTGATTCCCCTAGTTCTGAACTGGTCTGGTATTTTATAGAAGACCCAAGGACATGCCCAAGTCCTTCACCCAATCAGAACATATTTCCTATCTGGCATTATTTGACATCATCCAGTGGCATTCAAAGATATGTGAAATATATCGAAGACTTTTCACACTAAATCTGAAGTCTTCATGGCTTGGTTGATTGAGATATGTTCTCACCTTATTAAAGTGTCAGGGCTCAGCATCTTACTTTAAGGTGGGGGAAGGGGAGAATAATCGTTCAACTGATTCAATGACTGCCACCCTTATATAAAGGAAGGGGACCCGAGGCTTATCAAGGGGAAATGACTTGCCCAGGGTTGTCCAGCCAATTAGAGGTGGGATTGGAAAGGCTCCTGGACTCCAAGTCCCCTTCTCTTTCTACAGAAGCATCCTCTCTCTAGCTTCCCTCTGTCCAAAGGCCAGTAGCCTGAAGCTGGGAGGGATGGTGAGTTCACTGGATAACAGAGGACTTTCCTGACTGTAGGCTCAGGAATGTATATGCCTCCCACCCCCTCCCCTTTATCTCCTTTCCTTCTCATGCATAGCAAGCCATCAGTCTAGACAGATCTCAACAGGTTAGATGGATGGGCTGCATTCTACAAGATGATGAGTCTGAGGCTGCTCCCACAGATGGGCTCAAGAACAGGGCTCAAACATCTGCTCTGTGAGAGGAGGGGGCAGGCTTGCAGGGGAGGGGAGAAGAGACCATGCCCCAGCTCCCCAAACTCTCTCAATCACTACCACTCACACCAGGCTTCACTTAGATTTGGGCTGAGGGGCTGAGGCCAAGAATGTGGGAGGAGGCTGCTGAGCTAGGGATCACAAAGCTGCCCTTGGGAGGAGCTGGTGGCACAAGAGGGTACAAGAGAGACCATCTGTCCCTGGGCTTCTCTGGAAAATCCCTGGCCACAGAGATGCAGCAGATTCTGGCAAGAGCAGGAGGGGCAAAGTGCCTGGGGCCCCCCAGTCCACTCCTCCACATCTCTGCCTATAGAGTAGGAAAGAGGAGCAGTATAAATTCTGGTGGCTGGGCTCCTCAGGAGCCTTATTCACAAACACCACCAGCAGCCACAGCCACCCAGCCTGGAGAGACAGAACTGATGCCCCCAGAGGGGAAATGACGCTGTGGGAAGATCCCAGATCTTAACCCAGCCCAGGGCTCTCTGCCTCAGGCTCAATCTCAGACATCCCCCTGCACAATGAGGGAAGCACTCAGTGAGGATTGGGAATTGGCCGGTCATGACAGTGCATTCCAACCTTATGGCATAGTGCAGAGAGGGCTGATCAGAAACTCAGAAAGATCTAGGCTATGCTCTTGTTTCTGACACTTTCTGTATAATTATGGCAAAGTCATTTGGCCACAGGGAGTCTCAGTTTCCTCATCTCTAAACTGGGGATAATCTTGCCTGAGAGGGCTAGTATGGCCAATCTCAGGAGTCAGGAAGCCCTGGATTCATGTGCAGTTGTGTGACCCTGGGTAGGTCACTTATCCTCTCTCCCTCCAGAAAACTCTAAACTTGGAGGTTGTACTGATGGAGGGATGGGAGGGGGTGTCAGGGCAGGGCTTTATCTCTGGGCATTCCATGCCCCAGGGAAGTCACAGACTCTATCTAAAACCAGTCACAACAATCCCTATAGTCCCCCTTCATGAGACTGTTGAAAAGGAGGGGAAGGAGAGAGAGAGAGAGAGAGAGAGAGAGAGAGAGAGAGAGAGAGAGAGAGAGAGAGAGGGAGAGGGAGCGAGAGCTGAGCACAGAGCAGAGACTTGAGAATAGAGTTTGGTTACTTGATGTAAAAACAAAAGATATGATATCTACATATCTATCTGTCATTAGTACAGGCATCCATGCCAGACTAAGGGGCTTGGACAGAATGGTGCCCAGTATCCCTCAGAAAACTCTCCTCCCCACTTGATGACTCTCTGGTGGGTCCCCACCAGGCCCCACCTCCCAGGGAGGGCTTTGCTCATAGCCAGGAGTCAGTCGATCCTCAGTAAACTTTCCCGGGCTTGAGGCTGAGCCTCCTCCCTGACACCCCAAGCTGTTTGGTGACCACTTACATGCCCTGGAAGCCCCCTGAGCCTCCATTCTCCCCCACTCTCTGAGCCTCTCTTATTCCCTTTGTATCATTTCTTCAGGTGCTCCCCAAGGTCTGCTTTCTTCATAGATAGGATTTGTATTCTCATCCCTAGATAGCCCTTTCCCTGAACGAAGCTTGGTTTTAGAGCTAGAAGGGACCTAAGAAGTCCCGCCTAAGACCCTCCCTAAGGGGTCTCCCCACCCCAACATTTAACAGAGAGTGAAAGTTAGCCCCAGGCTCGTCCCCATTGATAAGTCAGCAGGCTTCATGACCTGCCCTACCCCTGGGAAGTCCACAGCTTCCCCCTGGCCCAGGAGAGGAGCAAACACCCTGGGGACAGGCATTCCTGACCCCAAACACCCTCCTGAGGCTGGGGCGGTCCTAGCACAGTTCAGAGCCCAGGATGCTGGGGGTCCTCCGTGAAAAAGGCCTTGGGGTGCAAACGTCTGTTTGTCTGTAGTGTTTGGGAGCAGTGTCTGTGTGTGTCTCTAGTTGAGTGTGTGGGACTGGGTGTGTCTCTTGGGTAAGAGTTTCAGCGTCTATGAAGATATTTGTGTATGTCTGCATTTACCCGTGTTCAAATGTGTGTGATTGTGTAACTGTGTGCCTGCGTGCCAGCATGTGAGCGTGTGCAAGTGCTTGTGTGTCCGTGGAGTTTCTAAAGGCATGAGAGGCTCCAGTGGCTTCCAATACGAGCCTCCCACAGTGTGCAGGGGCCTGCCCTCCGGAGCCAAGCAACAGGCCAGGCAAAGGGATGACCTGGGGACTCTGCTTGAGGGCACACCATTTCCCAGCACCACCCCTTTGCTTAGACCATCCCCCAGGCCTGGCATGTGTCCTCCCTGCTGTCCCACTGCCCTTTAGGGTCTGGAGCTGGCTTCCCTCCAAGCTCCACTGTCCACATGAAACCTTGTCTGAGGAGCAGCTAGCTACCCAGCCCCTGCCCTCCACTATCCCTTTTGGGGGGCTCTTCCTTGGCCTGGGTTTTTCATTTTTATTGCTGTTAGATGAAGGAAAATTCTTTAATGCAGCTGAGCTCTTATTGATTCAGTGATGGAGATAGCAGGCCATTTCTGCCTCCCCAGAATTCACCAGGTCCATCCATCATGTGGGAGGCTGCCTCACTTTCTCCAACATTGGGAGTAGACCAGGGAAATGCTCTGGTGGCCATTCACCAATCCAAGTGTGATCGAATGAGCTCATACTGGTCCTGGCACATAGTAGGTGCTTCATAAACACTTGTTTCCTTCCTCCCTCCTTCCCTCCCTTCTCTCTCTCTCCCTCCTTTCTTCCTCCTTTCCTTCCTTCCCTCCTTCCTTCCTCTTTCCTTTCCTCCCTCCTTACTTCCCTCCCTCCTTTCTTCCCTTCCTTCTTCCTCCATCCATTCAATCTTCCTTTCTTTCATTCTTTCTTTCTTTCTTCCTCCCTCCCTTCTTCAATTCCTTCCTCCATCCTTCCCTCTCTCCCTCCCCACTGCCTCCTCTAATTCCTCCCTCCCTTCCTCCCTCCTCCCCCTTCCTTTGCTCCATTCTTCCCTCCCTCCCTCCCTCTCTCCTTTCCTTCCTTCCTTCCTTCCTTCCTTCCTTCCTTCCTTCCTTCCTTCCTTCCTTCCTTCCTTCCTTCCTTCCTTCCTTCCTTCCTTCCTTCCTTCCATTTCCTTGTAGTTACTCCAGGATAGGGATACAGAATCTGAGAGTGAAAAAAGCCTGGCCCACCTTCTAGGACAAACCTAGAGCTAAGCTCCCTAAAGGGGGGACCCTTGGGCAAAGGGGTATCTCTTTCTGGGCCTTCTCCTTCCAGGCCTCACCCCCTTGTCCAACAAAAAATAAAAAGGTCTGCAGAGGAGACAAGAAGGTGGCAGAAGGCTGAGGGCCCTTTGATGCACACAGGGCATGTTACAAGGCCTGTTTTGGGGCGGGGCAGGGCTGGTCAGTGGGCAGACAACCGTGCCCAGGGCAACAAGCCTCCTGTCTCAAGATTTACATGGTGTTTTCCTCCTAACAGCCTGGGGAGAGGAGGTGATAAGGATGATTCTCCTCATTGTAGACATGGAGAAACAGAAGCCTAAAGACAAGCAGTGACTTTGCCAAGGTCACACAGGAAATAGAGGCAGGATAGGACTCAGGTCTCCTGACTCATGACACTGTCCAGCACTTGTCAGAGCCAGCTCTGAAATGCCATGACCCTCCTCTGCCTTCATGAGGTGGTCATTCTAAGCCCTTGAAAAACTGAAAACTGAGAGAAAAAACGGTTTGGAATGAATCAGACACACAGTAGGAACTTAATTAGGGTTTGCTGGAGGCATGAAGGAATGAGGGAGGGAAAGAGAGATCCCTGGCTCCTGGGGCCCCAGGGAGTTCTGGGAGGTCTGCCATCTTCCAGGAACAGCTCCTCAGTTTCCTCTTCTGTACAACGGGGGTGAGCAGGCAGCTGTGTGGTGGCCCAGCTAGTCCTTAAGAGGCTCTCCAGGCATGGAAAGGACTGTGCTCCCTGGCCTGGAATCCCCCCCCCCCCCCCCCCGCCCATCACCGCCTCTGTCTGGGATCTGGGCTCATGCAGCAAAATGAATGGCATCTTTTTAAAGGCCAGAAACTATGTGGCCAGGCCGGTTTGGTTACTGGTCCTGCTCCCAACCCCGCCTGGCATGGGGCTGCTTTCTGATTCAACAAGCCCTGTCCGACGGACACTTTGTAAATCTTGAGACAGGAGGCTTGTTACCCTGGGCACGGTTGTCTGCCCGAACCCACCTACGTGTCACAGCCCAGAGAACGGCAGCTGGGGACAAAGGAAGTGCCTCCCAACCGCTGGATCCCACAGAAGAAGAAAGCTTCTGAACTTCCCTCTGTTGGATGCTCCAACGGAGCTGGCTCCAAGAAGGGGCTCTCACTGGCCAGTCCCCTCATTACAGAGGGAAGGCCATATGTGAGCCATAAAGGTAGAGAAATCAGGCCAGGAGAGCAGCTAGGGATTATCTCTGTAATGGGCCTGGCTTCAAGACCCAATCTGGCACCAAGTTGCAGCCACCTTACCTCTCTGGGGCTCAGTTTCCTCCTCTGTAAAAGGAGGGAATTGGGCTAAAGGAACTCTGTCTTTTCTCGAAGCCCCCATTTGTCCAGAGAGTCCAGGCTGGCCCTGTCCCTGGGCCCAGGGCTTGTGTCCTCTCCCCACCACCTCCCCATGCCGTTCACTCTCATGTTGTCCCACCCATCATGTAAGTTCTTTGAAGGCAAGACCCTCTTTCTTTTGGCTTCTGTTTTTCCCAGAGCTCAGCACAGGGCCAGGCTGGGACTAAGCCATAATACATTCCAGTTCTCTGGGAGGGGCTTTGAACGCAGCCAGTGCCTGATAAATATTGGGGGCAATTGAAGCAGGGCAAACAGGTGGTCTTTGTTGAAAATCTTTAATAACATACAGTATTCTGAGCTCTGTTAGTGTTCACTGCTTGCCAGGCTGGGCAGCTAGATGTGTGGGGACCTCAGGGGCCATGGCCCAGCCCTTGAATAGGGGACCACGGTACCTTCTTCTGGTGGGAGGAGGAGAGGGTCACTAAAAGGGGGGCATGAGGATCTCCCCAGCACACCATTCTGAGAGCCAAGCAGGGAGGGGCAGTTCAGGGATCAGGCCACTCTCTCCAGGAACAAGCCTCCCCTTCTTCCCTCCACCATGGGCTTTCAGGTTGCGTGGCATGCTGCTCCCCCGCAGGTCATGGAGTTCCTCAGATTCTGGCCCTGGGTCCAAGGTGGAACTTGCCAAAACATTCCCTTGTTTTCAAATCTTCTTCTTCTCTTTCCTTTCTGGTAGCTGAAGTGATGATGAGAACGTGTCCAAGGACCACAGAGCCAGGGGTAGGGGGGCAGCACAGGGGCTGGTCTGGCTGCTCCTTTCTTCCTCAGTGTAGTTCACAATAACTTAAGTATTCCATAGACATTTAAATGATATACAATAATATAACTTAATTGGGTTCCTTAACAAAGGCTTCTCTAAGGTATTTACAATCTCCAGTACCTCCTGCCTGTGCCTTCCTCGATCTGGGCACTTTTGACTCTTACCCCAAAAGAACAAGCTGAAAGGACACCCTATCATAGTGTACAGGGACCCCCACCTGAGAATCCAAAAGACAATTTTAAATTTGAGGAAGACGAGTGACCAGGAGTCCTGAGGACTGGCTTTGAATTCCATCTTTGCTACTTCCTATCTTTGTGACCTTGGGCAAATCAATCCCCTTCCCTCCTTAAGCTTCAGTTCCTTCTCCTGTAAGATGGGGATAATCCTGGCTACAGGGCTTTGGTGAACTGTCAGAGGCATGAGATCTCTAAAACGCTCTGTTTTCTGAGAAAATCTCAAGGCTCTTCTCCTCCCCCCCCCCAAGTCTGGGGCCCTAGTGACGATCAATCAGCACAACAACAGAGCAAACTACACATGAGGATATTTTTCTGTCGTCTTCTTTTTTTTTTTTTAACTGTAGCTGGGCAGAGGCAGATATCCAGTGGCAGAGCCAAGAAGCTCTGAATCTTGGCTCTACAAAGAGATATGAACTCAGAGAAATCTCTCCCCTCTCTGGGTCTCAATTTTTTATCTCTAAAATTGAGCAGACTCGACTCCACCCTCTCGTAGGGTCTCTTTCCTTCTCTAAAATTCATATCCCAAGACTTCCCAGCTTTGACTTTCTGCATTCTAAGGCTCTAACATTCAGTTTTAAGGACCTTCCCAGCTCTGACATTCTTTGTTCTAAGGTCTTTCTCAGGTCTAACATTCCTTTTCTAAGCACCCCCTGCCCTGACATTCTATGTTCTGTTTTTAAGGTTAGGAAGCATCCTATAAGACCCTTCCCAACTCTGATATCCTGTCTTCTAAAGGTCCCTCCCAGCTCTGCCATCTATGTTCCAAGGGCCCTCTCAGCACCAAAATTATAGGTTCTAAGGGCCCTCCCAGCTCTGGAATTCTAGGTTCTAAGGTCCCTCCCAGCTCTGGAATTCTAGGTTCTAAGGTCCCTCCCAGCTCTAACATCCTAGGTTCTGAAGTCCCTTCCATTTCTGAAACTAGATTCTAAGGTCTCTTCCAACTCTAAAATTCCAGGGTCCAAGCCCCCTCCCGACTTTCACATTCTGGGTCCTTGGGTCCATTCCAGTTATGACAGCCTAGGTTCTAATATCTACCCCAGCTCTGGTGTTCTATGTCCTTGGTCCCTAAGTCATTTTGACCCTTATCCAAGAGGCTCCCATTAAACACCTCCTCATGTGAAGATCCTTCTAGAGCCCCCTTGGGGACATAGTTTGAGGGTGAACAGAGAGCTGGGGTGGGGGCACAGTAGAAAGAACTGAGTGTGCTGCCTCTGTTAAGTCACCACTGTGGCTCTTTCCTTCAGAGCAGAAAGGACTCTGACTGCAGGTTGGTCCTGCAAAAGCCCCAGACCCAGGCAGAGCCTTGGGGTTCCCATCTTCTAATGGGAAAAGCCTTGGAGTGGAAGCCAAGATACCTGAGATCAAATCTTGACTCCCTCAGTCACTAGCTTGGTGGTCTTGGGCATGACATTTCATATCTCCAAGCCTCAGTTTCCTCCTCCACCTTCACACTATCTCTGGCTTGGATTTGCCACCAGGGCGGGGCTTTGGGAATGGGGCTATTATTTCACATGAGGATAAAGGAAAAGGGATTTCCCGGAACAAGGACTTTGGACATCCCTTAGAGAGGCCCTCAGTCAAAGGTGAGTCCTGGGGTGGAGGGGAAGAGGTCACGGGGCAGCCAAGAGGTCCTGAGGCACCTCTTCCTTGCTTTTGCACATAGGTTGACTTGGGAAGGAACAGGCAGGTACCCAGGCCAATGGCCAGGGATGGGAGAGGTGGTTCAAGAAGCACCATCTGGGAGATGTTTTCAAAGGATGGTGTTAGGGGTGGAAGGGAGGAGGCTGCTCATGTAGAGATTCTCTCAGTGCATTTCTTCAAAGTTCAGCTTCTTTTTGGCTTGGGGCTAGGAAAGGCCCCAGGTCCCATGTGCCGGAAGCATTCTGCACCTGTTCCCTGCCCTGGGGATGCCCAAGCCAGGGCTCAAGGGTGAGGGAATGCCACCCCAGGAAGAATCTGTCACCCCAGTTTGACCGATGTTAGCAGGCCCCACCTAGCACGCTGTAGTCTAAACATCTGCGACCACAGATCAGTAGCACTGAATGAAAGCAATAGCAACAACAACAAACAACAAGAACAACAACACAACACAACACAACACAACACAACACAACAGACCAATCCAGGAATCAGGAAGTCGAGGATTCCAACACGCGGCTGTTTAGTACAGAATGAAGACGTTGCTACCCGTTAGTGCTTAGACAGATATAAATAAGGACTTTCCTGTCCAGAGGCCCCAGGCACCAGATGCTCTGCTAATTGGGGATTTCGTCTTCGTTGCCTTTTCCTCACCTAAGACAGTGGCATTTTGTCCATTTCAACTCATTTTCCTACAAGTCCTCGTTTGTTCCCTAGCAGGTGTCAAAATCCCCCAAACACCTGAAGAATTTGAACAATCGCAACCTCACTCTAATTTTCTTTCACTCGCAACTCTCTCTCTCTCTCTCTCTCTCTCTCTCTCTCTCTCTCTCTCTCTCTCTCTCTCTCTCTCTCTCTCTCTCTCTCTCTCTCTCTCTCTCTCTCTCTCTCTCGGACCTGGGGAGGGGCTTCCTGTCTATGTTTTCTCAGAAATAGGCAAGAGGCGGGAAATGCGCTCTCTTCTCCAGACCGCTCTGGGAAGCGTTTCCCAAGCAGCTTCCTCCTTGGAGATTCCTTAGAGCCAGCGGACCTCGTACCCCCACCCCCACCCCACCCCTGCCCCGGCGGTCCGGCGACTACGGGAAGAAGACCGGCCTTCGAGGCTGCGAGGTGGAGGACTGAATGGAGCCCCCTGTCGAGGCTGTGCCGCTCCCCTCGGGTCCCAGTTGCCGTCAGCTGCGGGGCCACCGCCTCTCGTCTCCCCAAGTACGGGAGGGGGAGGGCCCGATGTCCACACCACCCCCGGGAAGATCCGATGTGCAAATTGCTGCCGTGGTCCGGTGGGCCGTCCTGGCGGCTTTGGTCGGGAGGTGGAAGTCGCTGGGAATCAGCCAGGCGCCCCGGCCGGCCGGCCGAGCTGGGGGGAGGCGCGCGCTCGGCCCGCTTGCCTACTTGCAGGTGAACACCTCGGTCCGCTCGCTGCACGTGTTGCATTTGACGAAGCAGCACCAGTGGAACTTGCAGTTGCATTGCCAGACCTTGGTGTACTGGTGCGTGTTGTAGCCGCGGCCGCAGCACATGGTGTCACAGCCGTCGGCGCCGGGCGACGTGCGGTTGCACAGGCGGCCCTGGGTGCCCACGCTGCCCGTGGAGGCGTCCTCCTCGCAGTAGTTGGGGGACTTCTCGATGTAGACCAGGTCCGTGTCCAGGGGCTTCTGGTAGCTGCGCAGCTGCTTGACCTTGAGGAAGGTCGGCTGGCGCAGGCGGCTGGCGCGCACTACCTCCACCTGCACGGCCGCGTTGTACTTCTCTTTGAGCAGGTGCCCGACCTCCCGGAACTTGGGCAGCGTGGTCCAGCACGTCTTGGTGGTGCACGAGCCCGACACCCCGTGACATTTGCATTCCAGTTTCATCCTTTCCTCGAGGACCTGGGAAGGGAGGGGAGAAGGAGAAGACGGGCCGGAGGTTAGAATGGTGGCCACCTCGGAAACGCGTCGGCTAAGAATCGCGGTGACCGCAATCCCAGAATGCCGCCTGCCCTGGGAAAGAGGAGGGCAGGGAAATCAGTGCTGGCTGGCTTCGCAGTCAGGACATTGAACTGAAGGCCCAGCCCCATCGCTAACTCACTACCTGGGTGACTGAGCAGGACATTCATTCCCGTCTCTGGGCCTGTACGATGTAGGTAGGGAAGGACATATTCTCTACGGTCCTACCCGACGACGTAGGACACAAAGAAGTAGGACGGACTTGGAAGATGCAGAAGAGACCTTCGGGCACAGATCACGGATTGTCAGAGCTAAGACCCCCGGGATTGGGAGACAGGGGACATCATATGGCATTGGCCAGAACAGACTAGGACAGCTGGGGGGTGCTCCTGAAGGCCAATCCCTGGCCCTCTCCTTGAGAGACTGACCCCTGAGGTCAGGCTGCCCCATCAAGTTCAGAGTTCAAGCCAGGATTCTCGATGCCTCCTCTCTGCCAATCCAGTCTGGGAATCCTTCCTCCCCCTCCCCCTGCCCCTGCCCCAACTTTCAAAGAGGTCAGCCGGGCTGGATAATCCCCAAACAACAGATAAGCCCCCAGTCATTTCTAGTTGGCTTAGGAGGGGTTGGTGTGCACATTCCAGCTTTGTCTTCATCGGCTGACTCACCCTCCTGTCTGCATTCAGAGCCAGGGCAGCTTAAGCACAATGGGGTTGCATTCCCCTAGCTGAGTTGGCCCCAAAGTGGGCTGGCCCTGGGTTCAAGAGCCCAGCTGGAGGGCACCCACTCTGGGAACAGGATGATGATGAGAATGACTGGAGATGAGCTACATGGGCAGTATGGCCCAGTGGCTAGAGAGAGAACTGAGGAAGCCCTGGGGTCAAGCCTTGCCTTGACACACCCTGGCTGGGTTACTCTCTGAGGGCCCCTGCATCTCTCCAAGACTCTGAATTGCAGAGCAGGTGTCGATCTGCTCTGGGATGTGGTGGGGAGGGCGCGTAAAATCACAGGGCTGGATGGTGGCGGCAGCTGTTGCTGCTGGACAGCTGGAAGGACTCCCAGAACAGACCCCTTGTTTTACCCATCAGGAAGGGTTAGGGTGAGGGCCATTGAGTGTCTAGAACACTCGTCATTCAGCGCCACCCTGGCACCCCCACGCCTCCTCGACCGAGAGAAGTCCTAAGGGTGATTAGGGAATGGGGGACCCAAAAGGCCCCTCATCAGAGACAGGATCTGAACTCGGGTCTCCTTCTTTCCAAGTCCCACAGTCTGGTATAGTCTGAGGGAAGGGGATCTAGAAGTGCCCTTGGGAATGTCGGAACCAGAAAGGCCTTTAGACCGAGGGATGTAAAGGTCAGAGCTGGGAAGGAACCCCGAGATTATCCAGTCCCATCGGCCCATTTGATAGCTGAGGTCCATGAAGCCAGTGATTTGTCCAGGGTTACCGATGGAGGCCGGGAGAAGGGGGATCCTCACTTGAACCCACAGGATCCTAGAAGCTGACATTTAAAGCTGGAAGAGACCTGTGAAATCATCTAGTTCAACCCCCTCATTGTGCAGATGAAGAAACTGAGGCCCAGAGCTATGTGTCCAAGGCCACATGGGCAGGAAGTAGCAGTCAGGATTGGAATGTGGGTCCAGCTCTCCCCACTGTCTTCTGCTTCTGCCTCTGACTCCCCGGAAAGTGTTCACGCCAGCCACTCACACTTTGGGCATTCTGGAATGAGCCTGGGATCAGGAGGCCTGGGTTGGGTCCCAGGTCTACTACGTACTGTCTGAGGCTCAGTTTCCTCGTGGTGACATGGGGATAATGAGCATTACATGACTTCCTTCAAAGGCCTGGTGGGGGAGAGCACCCTAGAAAGCTTAAACTCTGTCACCAGCGTCACTAGCATCAACAGCGCCATCTCCCCCAGTGTTCCCCCTCAGCATCCTCACCGCCAACGCCCTCAGCACCATCATCTCATCTCCAGAACAGCTGTCACCATTCTCCCCATTGTCCCCATCATCATCAGAAGCATTTCAAAATGGCTCCCATGGTCCCCATCACCATCTTTCCCCTCATCGCTACATCATCATCCCTACCACCATTACCTCCAGGACCCTCTCCACCACTGCCATCCTTCCTGTGGTCACTGTCACTGTCCTAGTGACAACCATTTCTACCACCATTACCTCCGGGACCCTCTCCACCACTGCCATCCCCACTATCAGGATCACCGAACCCTTGACATCTCAATTGGCTTTCAGCTCTTTCAATTGAGGCTCTCAACATCTGGTGGACCAGACCACAATGGCTGGCTACCTGACACCTTTCTCTTCCCCTTTCAAAGCTCCATTCAATTCAGCCCAAGGAGCATTTATTAAATGACCCTTGTGGGCTAGACACTGGGCAGGGAGTATGCAAAAGTTAAATGTCCAACACGCCTGCCCTCGATCAGCTTAAGGTCAGGATTTTAGAGAGTCTCTAGAGACAGCAGGGGAAGACTGATGTTTGCGGGGGTCTCGAGCCTGAGTTCTCTTCCTGGCCTCTCCAGGGACAATCACCTGGATCCTCAGTGCTCATTTGGAAAATGGAAATGAGAGCATTTATGGGGGGAGGGGGAGAGAGAAGCAGATATTGTGAGGACCCAGAAACACCTGAAAAGTGCTTTTTAGCTAGAGTAAAAGGAGGGATCCGAGGCCAGGCTCACCTGTTTGAGGCGGTGGGAGGAACACTGGATTTGAAGGGTTTGCTCAGCATAAAGAATGGATGTCTCTGGACCCTTTAAGCTCCAACAGTCTAGCCCACAGAGCCAGATAAGGAGCCCGGCGATTGTGCAGAGAGACAAAATCTCCCACAGTCCCCTGGCTGTGGGGCCACACAAAGGGAAGAACCCTGGGTCTGCCACCCAGTGCTTGGCTGATCGAAGGCAACCCCCTCCCTTCTACCTAAAGGACAAGGGGGTGACCTTAGATCTCTCCGAAGGGACTGCCAGCCGCCTCTCCCGTGAGCCTGTCATTCTGGCTCTTCACAATTTCCCTTTATCGGGGGCTCAGACGACCAGCATGACAACTGGGCTTCCCCTCTTCCTCCATTCCCAGAGCCAGCCCTGACCCCCGAGGTACTCATTTACCAAAATCGAACAGTTCCTGCCAAGCCCGAGGCCTGATTAAAGATGGAAAATCATTAGCTCCAGAAAAATTCCATTCATCATCCGCCAGGGCCTCTGGCTAACCTTGGTCAGCCCAGAGGCGGCTCTTCCACACGGGGAGGGCTCCTCTGCCCGGCCGCCTCTCCACTCGGTGTCCAGGGGCCACACTGAAGGCATGAAGAATTGGCCTTGGGAATGGAGAGGAAAGAGAAGCGAGGGGAGGCATAGGGGAAGGGCCCCCTGGACAGGTCCTTGTCTCCCCTCTAGAAGGGTGTCTCGGAAGAAAGACTAGTCTACAAAGGAAGAGCAGGAGAGGATCTCCTCTGAGTTTTTCACAGCTCAAAGGGATGGTGACCATGCCAGCAATGGTTTATAATGATCATAATAAACTTCTGAAGAGGTCTGGCAGGTTGTGGGAGGGAGCAAGCACTCCCCAGCCCAGGAGAGGGGGAGCCTGAGTCTGGCCTTTTTATTTTTGTCTCTGTAGCTTCAGGATATCTGATGCTTGGTACCTGTATGACCGCTTGCTTCATGTCCTTGGGCCTCAGTTTCCTCCGGTGTAAAATTAAGGTGTTGGGCTAAATGGCTTGTAAGGTCCCTGCCATCCATCTCTAGGGCATTGTTCTCTTTGGTGGGGCACTGAGCGTGGAGGTCAAGGCCAAAGACAAGGACATCCACCGGATCCCGGGCCATCACCGTCATCCTGGTGCTTGTCCTGCCACTGGATGACTGGAGGAGACAGTGAGGCTGGTGATTGTGCCTCACTTCCATCCAATTCATGTGCAAGTCGAGACATCATCCTCATGGATGTCATTGGTCCTCTTGGAAAATGAAGGATGACTGAGCTTGCACCTAAAACCCAGGCTCAACTTCCAGACCAAAGCAGCCTCTGCAGGATAGCCTGTGCCTTTGTCCCTTGTTCACTTTGTTTTTTTTGTTTTTTTTGGTGAAGCAATTGGGGTTAAGTGACTTGCCCAGGGTCACACAGCCAGTAATTGTTAAGTGTCTGAGGCCAGATTTGAACTCAGGTACTCCTGACTCCAGGGCCGGTGCTCTATCCACTGTGCCACCTAGCTTCCCCCTTGTTCACTTTGGAAAGACAGCAGAAGCAAGCTCCACCCCTGCCCCACTGAGACGTCTGAAACTGGTGAGCAGGGTAGAGTCCGTCAGGGTCAGGTGAGATAGGAGGCTGTGGGGACATCGGGAGAGATCAAACGCCTTCCAGATTCAGGGAGAGGCCAAAGCACATGGAGCTCCAAGCACAGCCAAGGGCATGTGGTGCCAACTGCAGTCTCAGAGAAAAGGGCACCAGAGAAGGCCCCAAGGGGTCCTGAGCTGGACTGTCTGGAGACTAGTGCTGTGTGACCTTGGGCAGCTTGTTTCCCCTCTCTGGACCTCAGTTTCCCCATTCTGTCATATGGAGATCATCATCCTAGCTTTGATGACTTGAGAGGACAAGGAGGGGTAAAGGTCCTGGTAGCTGTGGGTGGAGTGTGCCACTGCTGGGAGGGGCCTCAAGACAGAGAAACTTAGGAGAGGCAGAACGAGGAGTGCCCTTTTAGACACTGCCCAGGTGTGAAGTCCTCTGACTTGACTGCCCGTGTTTGTGAGGAGGGCTTTCTCTCTCTGTCTGTCTGTCTTTCCCAATGGACATGAAGTGAGGAGATGAGAGTAAGATGAAATAGATTTTTTTGTTATTGCAAAAATTTTGAATTAACTTTTAAAAAGAATGTCAGGGCTGGGAAGATTTTCAAGTTCACTTAGTATAGTGGTTCTTGATGTGGAGTCTCCTGATAGATTCCAGGGGGGGGGGTCTGTGAATTTGGATAAAAAAATGGCACCTTTATTTTCACTAATATTTGGTGTCCTTTGTAATCATATGGAATTTATTTGTTTGTTGGTGAGGCAATTGGGGTTAAGTGACTTGCCCAGGGTCATGCAGCTAGTGTTACGTATCTGAGGCCGGATTTGAACTCAGGTCCTCCTAAATTCAGGCCGGTGCTCTATCCACTGTGCCACCTAGCTGCCCCTATGGATTTTATTTTTTGCTGTGACAGACATGATTCTGAGAAAGTCCATAGGCTCCACTCAGTGGCCCAGGGGGTCCATGGAATGAATACAGTAAGAACTCCTGCTCCAGCTCAAACTACTCAGGAGATCAAGAGAAGTTTCTCATGGGATGCTTGTGAAAGTCCTGAGTGGAATCTCCCCTGGGACATTTTCTAGCTGTGTGATCCTAGGCAAGTCACTTGACCTCTCTCAGGATGGGTTTTGCCACCTGTTGTACCCTATGTGAGAGTAGGATAGAAGAGTGACATGATTTGCAAACTTGTAAGTTCACACCAAAGTTAGCTGTTATCATTTGTGGAGATGAGCAGGATAGGGCAGGAAAAGAGGCTTGGGGCCAGTGCCTTTGTAGTGAATTGGCAGGGGCCCATTTTTCCTGGGGAAATGTCCATTGTGGGGCCGGATGATAATAACCCCAGCCAACAGGGGCCAAACAGGTCCTGTCCCGAAGAGCGAGCGAGCTGGCCGACTGGTCACATCGAGCTTGGAGGGGGTAGCTGGTGGGCTTTGCAGACTCATCCCTGGAGCCTCCCACAACCCTGGCAAGTGGGGCCAAAGTGAGCAAACTGAGGGGCTGAGAAGTGACTTGCCAGGGTCACATCACTAGTAAGTGGCTAGGGTGAGATTTGAACTCAAGTCTTCAGTGTCCTCTCTGGGATGCCAGCTGCCTTGAGCACATGCCAGGCCTACAATGCCTATCACCCTTAATGCCTCACAACAGACCTCCAAAGGTCTACCCAATTTATAAGTGAGCAAACTGAGGCTTGGAGAGGGGCGGCCATGCATCAAGACTATGAGCTCTTCAGGGGCAGGGGCTGTCTGTTGCCTTTCTTTGCCTCCCCTAGGGCTGAGTGCGGTGCCTGGCACACAGCAGACACTGTATATTGGCTGACAGCGAGCTGGTGCAAGGACGACGAGATGCCTGTTCTGTTCTGGCTACAGCATCCTTGTCAGAGGTGAGAGGGATAGCTCTGAGCTTCCACCAGCCCAAGGTCATGCAGGATTTTCATGGCAGAACTTAAACTGGAACCTGAGTCCCTGTGTCCAGGATCTGTGTGATGGGCCCCATAAACCCCTGCTGGTTTTGTCTATCCGTGCTCCAAGAGGACCATGACATCGGGAGGTGACGTCATGGCTTACAGTCAACTGGATTTAAGGGAGGGGGCGCTATTCAAGGTCAACCTCAAGCTCTCCTCTGGAACCATCTGGGTCCAGTGGCAAGATATCTATCAGGAAGACTGGAGATGGACCCGGATGTTTGATTGTGGTTAAGTGACTTGTAAAATGTCTGAGGTGAAATTTGAACTCAGGTCCTCCCAACTTCAGGGCTATTGCTCTATTCATGGTGCCCCCGCTACATGTAAAGGGAAACCATAGAGAGCCCCCAGGAAAGCCCAGTCCACAAGGATGGAGACTGCCCAGAACAGTCCTGACCAACCACAGGCTGTGGAGGAGAGAGGCGCCACCACATAAGGTCTCCCAGCCTCTTGTCCTCAAAGACGCAGTGCCAAGCACAACTCTGCCTCTAGCTCCGTCCTCTCCAATGCCAAGCCTCGAGGGCCCAAGGCTGCAGAAACACTCCCTGGCTAGTGCCTCTTTGGAGGCCACTTTGACCACAGTGGGCGCCGGGGCAGCATGCCTGGCAGACACCAACACAGATGTAAGGATTCAGCTTTGAGGAGTCAGCCTGGGCTCCCTACCTGACCCAGCAGCATCCTCATGCTGCTTGTTCCAAGAACCCCAGCCAGTGGGGATGGCAGGAGTGCTCGAGGCCAGCTCAGCCCCAGGGCTAAGCATGCCTAGAACAGAGAATGGTAGAGCTCAGAAGGACTCTGGAACAGAGGACAGAGAACATCAGAACCCCAACAGCAGAGGCAGACCCGGAAGGGGCCTAACAATGATGATGGTGAGAGAAGTCAGGGTGTGAGGCTGAACCTCCCTTCTGGTCTTCCTGATTCTGGGTCCTGAGCGAGACTCAGAGATCAGATGGCCCCAGCACCATATTTTCCAGATGAAGAAGCTATAAAACTGAATACTCTCCCTCTTCAAGGGAGCAGACTTGGCCATTTGTCACACAGCTCCTGGCCTTAGCTACCCTCTGAGACTATTGTGAGGTTCCTGTGAGAGCCTGCATTGAAAAGTGGCACAGTCAGCACTATGCCTGAATGAGGAGCTCTTGTCACTGTCACTGTCGTGGGCATGGAAGCTCCTGGCTCACAGGAAAACTCAGCATGGTTCTCTGGGTTTAGGATTGTAAACTGAGGACAAAGATGCCCCTTTAGTCTGTGAGCCATCTGGAAGCCCCCATGTGGCCACACTGAGTCAGCCTAGTGTGGGGAAAAAAGCACTAGACTGAAAGTTAGATGACCTGAATTGGGATCCCAGTTCTGCCACTTCCTGGCCATGTGACCTTGGGCAAGTCACTTGATTTGTGGGCCTCAATTTCCTCCCCTCTAAAGGAAGAGGATCCCTTCCCCCTCCAAATTAAGAGAGGCCTGAGATTTATTACCTGGGCCTCAGTTTCCTTCTCTGTAAAAGGAGGGATTGTACTGATGAACTCTGAGTCTCTCCCAGCTCTGACATTTTCTGTTCTAAAGTTTCCACCATTTTGTGTCCTCAGGCTCCAGATCAGGCCATGTGAGTCTTCAGTGACTCTAGCTCCGGGGCTGTGGTCAGGACTGGTTTGGACAAATCCTGAAGTGCTGGAAAACTGAGCTTCAGTTTCCTTATCTGTAACATGGTATAGATCAGATCTCTACCTGGGGCAAGCCCCCAGTCTGGCCCAGGGTGCTCTCGGCCCCTGGGAGCACCCTACAGAAATGAGGCTGCTGAAGGGGGGAGCCCTGTCCTCCAGGAAGGCGGCTGGAAGGCGGGCGCTCTGATCGCTATCTGCTGCCACTGACTCAGCCTTCTGGCCGACTTCCGGCTCAGTTTCTCCACTTTGCTTTCTTTTCATCAATCTCATGCCTAGAAATGAATGAATGCCTACTCTCTGTGCCTCTGTCTCTGCCCCTCTCTATCTCTCTCTCTCCTCTCTGTCTCTGTCTTTCTGTCTCTCCCTCCTTTTTTCTCTCTCTCTCCCTCCCCCTCCTCCCTCTCTCTGTCTCTCTGTCTCTCTGTCTCTCTGTCTCTGTGTCTCTCCTCTCTGTCTGTTTCTCTGTCTCTCCCTCCTTTTCTCTCTGTCTCTCCCTCCCCCTCCTCTCTCTCTCCCTCCCCCTCCTCTCTCTCTCTCTCTCTCTCTCTCTCTCTCTCTCTCTCTCTCTCTCTCTCTCTCTCTCTCTCTCTCTCTCTCTCTCTCTCCAGATCCACATTACTAGTAAGCAGGAAACCCAGCAGATGAAAGTGATTGGGCGGCCCTGGGCCCAACCAGGAGCCCAGCCTGGCCGCGCTTGGGTGAGTAGCTTGGCCAAGAGTCTCCCCATGCAGTGATCACAGGCTCCAAGAATGTCCAGTGCTTTTCCCCTTAGCTTTCTGACAGTGGCGCCTGCCTGAGCCTGGGGCTGCTCCGGAGCAAGAAGCTCCAGATTCCTTTTAGTCACAGAGCAGTTACCCAGTGGCCCTTCCCCTCTCTGGGGCTCAGTTCCCTCATCTGTAAAAGGAAGGCCTTGGACTCCCTCAGTGGCCCCCTCACCTAGAATTCTATGATGCAAAGCACTTTTATTCACCTTGACCAGCTTCTATTAATTGCCTGACTTAGTGGAGACAGAGTTTGCCTTGGAGTCAGAGAGCCAGCCAATGAACATTTATTAGCCGCTTACTGTGTGCTCGGCACTGTGCTAATACAACAAGAGGCAAAAGACAGTCCCTGCCCTCCAGGACCGCCCGGTCACACCATGAACAGTTAGCCTAGCTTCCTTGTCAGAGACAGGGTGCCCCGAGAAGCTAAAGGGGAAGTGACTGGACCAGGAGCCTCCCCCTGCTAGATGTAGGCCCAACAGGGACTTGGGGAAATACCAGGTACCCCGCAAAATCAGCGGGAGCTCATTTAAGCCAGGAGCAAACATTTGTAGCTGGAAAGTCCCTCAGAGGCAGCTGGGGGTGCCACAGAACCCAGGGCACTAGACCTGCAGGTAGGAAGTCCTGAGTTCAAATGTGACCTCAGGTACTCACTAGGTGAGTGACCCTGGGCAAGTCACTTCTCCTCTGTCTGCCTCAGTTTCCTCAACTGTAAGATGGAGAGAATAATAACACCTCCCTTACAGGGTTGTTAAAAGGATCAAGTGAGATAGTTTTAAAAATGCTTAGCACAGCATGTAGCACACCATGGAGGATCTTCCCCTGCCCTTCCTCTTTCAAGAGGCTGAATCTGGGGAGAGCAGATGAAGGAACAGAGGCCCCCACAGTTAGGCTCCAGCAGAGCTGGGTTATCAAGGCAGGCCCTCCCCAGGCTAGGGAATGGGGGGGAAGGAAGGTGCTGCCCCCCACAGGCTAGGCATGGCTCACAAGGGAGAGGAATGGGCCCACCTGAGTAGACATTCGGCGCAGCCCATTGATGGCCAAACCATGGTGCCCCATGCCCAGGTTTGGAGCGGGATGGTACTGCCCTCAAGGAGCCGAGAGGAAAAGCATTTCCCCAGCGGCTCAGCTTCACAGTCTTCCCTGATAGCGATGGCAGAGAGGGAGGGGCAGGTAGAGCGCCAATTTCAAGGAGGTGACCTTTGGGTGGGACATTGAAGAAACTGAACAGGCCAGGGAGGGAGCACCCTGGGAACAGTGGAAGCAAAGGCAGGGAGGTGTGTGCTGTCGGGCATGGCTTCTGTATCGTCCAGGTCGTGGGGGAGCTGATGAGGGCCTAGCTCTGGTTCCCTGGCTTCATGGCATGAGAGAAGACAGCCCCCCACCCCCCAAATCCAGGGCCGGTGCTTTATCCACTGCACCACCTCATTTTAGAGATGAGACGATGAGGCCCAGGCAAGGGAAGGTCCTGGACAATCCATTGGGATCTTAGGGAATGGGACAATGTCTACTTGAATCCTTTCCTTCTTGGCCTAGAACAACTTCTCAGTACCCACCAGGCCCAAGGTGGCCAGAGGTAAATCTGAGGTCAGATAGAGCTGCTTGTCCTAGGTCTGAGAACCCCGCCCCAACCTTAGGGAAATCACCTTCCTTCTCTTGGGCTTTGGTTTCTCAGTCTGTTGAGTGAGGGGTTGGTGAGAACATCGCTAAAGCCCTTCTCCACTCTGGGACTCCCCAGTTCTGACTCTGCAATTGGATCTCCCCAGCACTGGGGAGTTGGAAATTTGGCCTCAGTCTTTCTTGGCCATGCAGGGCTAAGCCGCCCGAGCCCCTTTCCCAGCAGGGCCCCCCAGATCTGTGTCTCTACCCCACTGCCTCCCACTCTGGAAGGCAGCTGACCAATTTGTAGAACAGAGCAAGCCTTCCTATGACTCAATTCACCCCTGGGGAGCAGAGCTGCTTCTGCCTCTACTGGGAAGTCTTGACTGGACTGGGCTGCCCTGTTTGAAGGTGTACATAGAAGGGGGGACAAGAGCCCATCCCCTCTGAGGACAGCTGAGCCTTCAGAAGGCCCACATGGACAAACACGTTGACAGCAGCTCTTGCTGTGGAGGCCAAGAACTGGGCAGTAGAGGGGCGCCCACCAGTGGGTGTGGGCTAACCAGTTATGCATCAGGACATGACAGAATGCTGGTGTGCACCAAGAAATGGCCACACGGGGGTGGGGGGGGCGGTTCAGAGGAACCTCGGGTTAATAGGAGACAGTGCCCAGGGAGATGAGCAGCGTGAGGAAGCAGCGTGTCCAGTAACAACAGATGTACACAGTAACCCAACAACATACACAAGAACAGCAGTGTTACAAAGATCGACAACTGAGAGACTTAGGAACTGACACAATGCCCCACCCCAGTTCTGGAGGCCCCACCAGGGCAGCTGGGAGCACAGGGAAATGCTAGACCCAGGGCACACAACGAAGTGGCTATTTTTGGATACAGCCAATGGGGAAATTGGTTTTTCTTGACTTTGGATATTTTTACTAGTTTTTTCCCCCCTCAATTGGGGTGGGGAGAGGTAGGAGAAAATGGATACTTGTTAATTAACAAAATAATCAACTTCAATTAAAAAGGAAAGCAAGGTAGCAAGGGCAGATTGAAGGCTGGCTGTTGGCTTGGAACAGAGCTTAGGACTCATGCCATAGACACACATACTGGAGGCCCACAGGAGTCTTTAGCACTACCCTGGTCTAACTCAGCAGGCATGGAGGAAGCCCCCTCATTGGGCCCACTCCACATGAGTGGAGCTGGGGATAGAAAACCAAAACTCATAGTAAGACATGGTCTTCTGCTGGGGAGGGGGAAGAGGTGAGGAGCTGGGCTGTCAGGCCTGGTCGATGCTGGGAAATCCAACAAGCAGCTGCTCTGCTCCCCACATGGCTGAGCAGCCACGGAGACACAGGAGCATTAAGGAACCACAGACATCCTCCCAACAGCCCTTCAAGGAAGGCAGACAAACACAACTGTGCCCATTTTATAGACGAGAAGACTGGGAGCTTCCTAGAGAGGACACAGGATCTATAGGCATCAATTTAGTACCGGAACTTTCCGATGAGAAGCTGGAGGCTCAGGGTGGCTTAGCAGAGGTTTTACTGCAAGTCCTCCCTTGGGCCCAGGCTACACAAGTCAGCCACAAAGCCGGACCCCGGGCCCTCGTCTCCTGACTCCCATGTCCTCTCTATCCCTCAGATCAGGCACCTTCTGTCTCCAGAAATGCTCCCCAATGACAGCTGTTAGTGCATCCTCCCACCCACTTAATCTCATGGCATGGAGGGGAGATGATCTGTGAAATCAATGAGCTAAGAAAATTCAGAGCGGGGAGGGACCTCAGAACAAGGGAAATCAGGGTGGAAGAAGCCTCAGATCAGGGGATGTCAGAGCTGGGAGGGACCTCAGAACAGGGGATGTCAGAGCTGGAGGGACCTTAGAACAGGGGATGTCAGAGCTGGGAGGGACCTTAGAACAGGGGATGTCAGAGCTGGAGGGGCCTTAGAACAGGGGATGTCAGATGTGGAGGGACCTCAGAACCTGAGAAGATGAAGAGATAGAGCTGGGAGGGACCTTAGAACAAGGGAAATCAGGGTGGAAGAGGCCTTAGAATAGGGGATGTCAGATATGGAGGGACCTCAGAACAGGGGATATCAGAGCTGGAGAGGCCTTAGAACCTGAGTATATGAAGAGATAGAGCTGGATGGGACCTTGGGGCTCATCTGGTCCAACCTCCCTCATTTTACAGAGAAGAAAACTGAGGACCACAGAGGGGGCGGTGGCTCTGCCAGGTCCTAGCCATGAGCAGCAGAGCCCAGATCAGAGCCCACGTCTCTTGGGGCAGAGCTCTGGGGTCTTCCAAGCCAAGCTTCCTCCTGTCCTAGGCTATCTGCCATCAGTGACTAAGAGGCAGGCGGGCATGCAGACAACATCTGGGGGCATGGAAGCCATCCGTCCCCTGGGAGCCTTCTGGGGACACGGGCTGGGAAAGTGGGGCTGTGCCAGGCTTTCTGTCACTGTCTCAGAACCAGCTCATTCCTCTCGTTTCGCAGTCATCCCAGGGTCTGGATCTCAGGCTAGAGTACAAGAGAGCCTTCCCTGGGGGAGGGCTGACCTGCATTCTGGGCAGTCCCCAAGAAGCAGGCGGCATCCCTAGGAGAGGAAGGAGAATGCAAAGGCAGCCTTGCCAGGCCACTCAAAGGAGCTGGCAGTTGAGCCTGGAATAAGGTGGGGCATGCTAGTATTGGAAAGGCATGGGCAGGCCCACTGGCTCTCCCAGGGATGGGGAGCACAGAACCAGGAGGCAGAACCTGTGGCGGGAGCCACAGGAAGCAGCCTGGCTCCCAGGAAAGCCAGGAACCTCTGGGTCCTAGTGACAGGGGGCATGAGCCAGAGCAATGGGGGAATGACTCACACATGAGCATGTCCCTGGTGTTCACTCCTGCCCCTGCCATCCTTCAAAAATCTGCCCTGACTTGAAGCTGCTCCATCCCCCTCCAATGTGCCACAGTGAGATGCTGGGGGCTCCAGCAGGGATTGGAGGATGCTGCACACTGACAATGCTGACAAGAGCCTGCCTGGGGGGGTGCTCTGAGCAATAGTAAGCACCTTTCATACAGTCTCACTGGAGCTTCCCAGAGGGAGGAACTCCAGCTATCATTGTCCCCATTCTAGAGATAAGAACTGGGGATCATGGGACTCATGCCGCAGGGAAGATGACCAGGCTGGTCTTTCTGGCTCCAAGGCCAGCACCGCAGGGCCCCCACCAATATGCCATGTCCAGGAGCTTTGTTGGCCCAGCTAGTCCGGGAGCTTGTCAAGGGGAAAGGCTTCTGGCTCCTTTTTCAGCTGGGGTGGGGTTGCTCCTCTTGCATGGAGCTTGGTTTGAGCCCAGCTCTGCTACTACCCTGTTGTAGGACCACAGACAAGTCAATTCCTTTCCATAAAATGGGAGGATTAAAGGAGATCTAGTCCCAGGGCCTTCCCAGCTCTGGCATTCTGTGGGGTTCCTGCTCTCATTATTGCCAGAATCACAGCTAAGACTGCCTGTGCTTAATGCATGCTTGTAGAGCCTCCATTGCCAGCATCTGGTGACAGTAAGAGCCCTGTGGGCTGGGACGGTTTGGAGCGACTAGCCCCAGGCCTCCCGGGAGGCTCACCTTTCTTCCGGCCTCATTGTTATGCAGGTTCATGAGCCTCCTGGCATTCTTCTTGATCTCCCGGGCATCGACGAAGCGCCTGGAGAACTCGATGCCGTAGCGGACGTCGGCCGAGCAGCCGCCCCATTTCCAACCCTCCTCCTGGTTGTAGTAGCCCTGCTTCTCTCTGTCGCAGCCGCAGTTGCTCAGGTTGCCCTGGCTGCAGGCCGCGGTGACCGCATGGGCAACGCCGGCGGCCGTGATGGCGTAGGTGAAGGCAGCTTCCCGGCTCCCTGCGAGGAAGAGGAAGAAAGGGATGAGCTGGGCCACTAGCCCTGACGCCCGGGCCTTGGCCGTGGGCCAGCTCAGAACCCTCCCCTTCAGGGTCTAGCCCTGCCTCTACTGGGGAGACCTGGAACCTGAACCATCAAATGAAGGGTTTAGCACCAGACGACTTCTGAGCCCCTTCCCCCATGAGCCCTTGGGAGGATCCTCCCAGCTGGCCATCCTGCGCTTTTTACTCCCAGCTCACTTCCAGCCTAGACGTTCTGGATTCTGTGACTTGACTGCTCTCTCTGCACATAGATTAAGTCATGTGCTGTGCTCCAAGGCTTCCCCTTCTCATCACCCCTCCCGGCTTTCCTGTCCCCCTCCAGGGCCCAGCTGGAATCCTCCCATGGGCAGGAAGCCTTTCCCTCCATCCCTACCTCCTGGGAGGTGGGTGCTGTCATTATTCCCATTTTACTGATAAGGACACCAAGGCAAATAGAGGCTAAGCGACTTGCCCAGGGTCACAGAGCCAATGAGTGTTTGCTGCAAGATTTGAACTTCAGTCTTCCTGACTCCAGGCCCACTGAGCCACCTAGCGTCTCCTCTATCCAATTAGCTGTCTATGCAATTGACCAATCAACGTTTATTAAGCACCTGCTATATGCCAGGCACTGTGTGAAGTGTTAAGGGTACACAGAGAGGCAACAAACAGTCCCAGCTCTCAAAGAGCTCACACTTGAATGGGGGAGACAAGCTGCAAACAAATGTGCCCAAAGTATGCTCCACACAGGATTAGTAGGAGATGGTAAACAGAGAGGAGGGACTAAGAGGGGCTGAGGAAGGCTTCCTGGAGCCCTGATTTTGGTTGGGACTCCAAGGAAGCCTGGGAGGGTCAGTAGTGGGAGCAGAGGAGGGTGAGCATTGCGGGGGGAGAGGGGTAGAGAGCATGCCCAGAGTTGGGAGATGAAGGGGCTTGTTTGGGGGACAGCCGTGCAGGTGAGGGAGGGGTGAGAAGCCTGCAAAGGTAGGTGGAGCTGGGCTCCAGAAGGCCTTGAACGCCAAGCAGAGCATTTAATGTTTGACCCTGGAGGCCCCAGGAACCACTGGAGTACGTGGACATAGCCAGCTATGATACGAAGATGACTAGAAAATGATGGGCAGAGGGCTTGGCACAAGTCCTGACACACAGGAGGAGATTAATAAATGTTTATTGACTGACTGGCTGACTGACCAACACCTAGGCCCTTCCCACCGTCTTGCTGCCAGGTCCTCTCCCTTGGTGACCAGCCCCCTTCTCATCCCCAGCCCACGGCCTCACAGGACAGCAGAGCCGGGGTAGAGCTCGGTTCGATTTTCCCATCACCCTTCATTTCTCATTCAGATTCTCACAGCAGCACAGAGCCAAAGTCGGAAGGGCCTGATGCACCATCGTGGCCAACCACAGATAAGGAAACTGAGGGAAACAGAAGTTAAGGGACTTGCCAAGGCTCCCGCAGCTCCGAGGGCTTCCTCACATCCCATCTTTCCTCTGCTCTCCCTTTCCAAACTTCCCTATTCCTGGTGAGCTAATTACATCCTCCTCCCACTCCCTCAGACTCCCAGCCCAGGAGACAGCCTGGACTCCTCACCGTCTCTCATCCCTACATCCAAGCTGTGGCCGAGACCTCTTTGTTTCCCCTTCATGACACGCTCCCTCCTCTCCTCTGAAAGTTCCCACCCTGGTACCGACCCTCATTACCTCAGGCCTCCACCAGGGCTGCAGCTGCTGGGGGGGGGTCTGCTTGCTTCTATCCCCCCCACTAAAGGTCCCCTTCCATTCAGCCACCAAAGGGATCATCTTAAAGAAAAGGTCTGACCCTGTCACTGTGCCCCCTCGATAAACTCTAGCGGCCTTCAGGAGAAAACACAAAATGCTCTGCTTGGGAGCCAGGAAATATCCAGCTGAGGTTCCTGTCTTTGTGGAGTCATGGGATCAGAGGCTTGAGAAGTAGAAGGGACCTCGGGCTTTTCTGGAGCAACCCCCTCATTGTGCAGACAAGGAAACCGAGGCCCCAGGCGAGGAAGGGCTTCGTTCCAGATCACAGCGTTGGGGAGCAGTGGGCAATGGTCACAGGAGCCCAAACAGAAAACACACAGACACACACAGACACATACATGTATCTATGCATGTGTGTATGTATGGGTGTGTATGTTTATATGTAATATGGTGGAAACAGAGAGAGAGCATGGATGGGGGGGGCGGGCACCTGCCTCCAAACCAGGCCATGGTGTCCGCAGGGGAAGATGATCCAAATTGAATTTCATTTCATTTAATTGATGTGGGACCACCAGGCCAGCAGAGCTGTAAGTTATTCCTGGGAGAAACAGTCCACAAAGTCAAGGTGGTGAAGACTAGTGGTTACACCAGAGCCCTGGGCCGAGTTTGATTTCCACCTCAGGTCTGCATGATCTCTGTGAGCCTCACTCTTTCTTTTTGTGGATTAGATGGTCTGTCCAGCATCACCTACCTCTGCCATCCCCTGTTCTCAGGCCTCTCTCAGCTCTGATGTTCTATGCTCTAAGGGCCTTTTTATCCTTAGATCCTATGCTTCTCCTAGCTCGTCCTCACAGTAGCCCCCTTTAGGAATTAGGGCCTCCGTGTACCCCAGCACAATTTGGAGACTGTGCCCTTTGACTGGCCTTAAGGCTTTCAGGAATCAGGATGGGTAGATCATGGAATCTCACACTGGGAAATGTGAGGGACCTGGGAAGTGGTCAAGTGCTACACCCTGGAATTTCCAGATGAGAAAACACAGGGCTGGTCACCCAGGCTGTAAGTGGCAGAGGCAAGACTTGAACTTGGGTCCCTCGACCCCTAATGCAGTGGGTCCTCACTCCCGGATGCTCGCCCCAGTCAGACCATCCTCATGACCTCCACACAAAGCATTCTCACACCTGGGTTCTCACAGATTCCTCACAAGAATCAGGGGGAAAGCTGGAAATGTCCTGTCAGGGGAAGGGGTTCGAGTCCTGGCTGTTTGACTTGGAGCACCTCTGTCTCTGAGCTCTGAGGCCTCAGTTTCCTCCTCTGTCAACAGAAGTGATTAGACTAGACCATCTCTGAGGTTCCTGCCCATTCTAACCCTCCATGCCCTGAGTGTTTCCTGTAGACACAAGGGATGGGTGAAGGTGAATAACAAAGAGCTCGTGGGCCCATAGGACCCATAGTGAGTGTGAGACCATCTGAAGGGGAGCAACTTGCCACAGGTCACTTGGCTCATCGGGCTTGGGGTTGAGACCAGCGGGTCTGTGACCCTGAAAATGCCTGACTCCTAATGGAGATGTAGCATTTCCCGAGGGCCCTGCCTGTCTCCTGGCCCCCCCCCTGCTAAATTCTGATTTCTCCCTGGGGGGCGCCAGGCCAGGCCCCTCCCCTCTGGCGGGCATGAGGAGCTGGGGCTGAATGAGGAGGCCGGGAACCTTCCCTGCTTCCCCACTGCGGCCTCTGAGCCCAAGGCCCCCTCTTCTTGTTGGGCAGGTTTGGGTGGATGGTATTCGTTCTCCTCATTCCAATGGCATCTCCCCAGGCCCTAAGGTACAAGCTTAATGTGAACTCAATTCGGGCCCTGTGGAAGTAGTGCCCAGGCCATGGTCAGCTGCACCCCCCAGGCCCCGCCCATCTGTCTGTCCATCCTTCTGGACTCTGAGGGTGGACGGGGCAGGGCCCTTGCCCTGCAGAGGGAGCCCCCTCAGGGATGCACTGCCTGATCTCTGGGAGAGGGAGACTGAGGGAAGGGGCCAAGGGCACAGAGAGTGAAAGCAGGACAGAGGTCAAGTAGACAGGAGCAGAACAAGAGCAGAAAGGAGGGGGAAGTGGAGAGGAGGGTAAGGAGGGGGAGAGATGTGGTGGAGAGCCCGTGGGCAGCTCTCTGCCCATTTCCCTTCCTCCTCTCCTAGGCACCCCCAGTCTGCTGCCTGAGGCCACAGGTCACTGACCTCTCTCCTGCCATCTCTAAGGAATTAATTGATGTGGGACCCATCCGGCCTTCTTTGCTGCCCCACGAAACCCAGCACTGGGCCCTGCACTTCACGGGTGGGCAGCCAATGGGCCAAGGGCCTGCACTCACCTCCTCCCTTCCAGAGCCAAAGCCAGGCCTCTAATGGAAGCTGCAGAGCCCAGGGAAAGACCCTGGGGCTGTCGTCCCTAAGAACTAGACTGAGGAGGCCCATCCGACAGGTGAGGAAACTGAGGTTCTAAGGGGTTACATGACTTGTCCAAAGTCACACGTGTCAGGGGCAGGATTTTGAACCCATAGCCTCTTATTCCAAAGCCAGGGAATCAGCTGAATCTCAGTGGATAGGGTGTTGGGCCGGGACTCGAGAAGACCTGCATTCCAAACCAGCCTAAAACACTGACGGTGTGACTCAGGGCGAATCACTGAGCCTCTGACTGCCTCAGTTTTCTCAACTGCAAAACAGATGTAATAATGTCATCTATAATTTGGGGAGCAGATGGGCTCATTTGTAAAGTGCTAGGATTTGCCCTCCCTCCCTCCTTCCTTCCTCTCTTCTTCCTCCCTCCCTCCCTCCTTCCTCCTTTCTTCCTCTCTTCCTCTTTTCCTTTCTTCATTCCCTCCTTCCCTCTCTCCCTTATTCCCACCTTCATTTCTTCCATCCCTCCTTTCTTCCCTCCCTCCCTCAGCTCCTTCCATTGCCAATCAGAGCAGATATGGAGGAGAGGGGCATACAAGCTTGGCCCCGAAGGATTCTAACAGCTCTGGAGGAGGAGGAGAACAAGGGGGTACCTTCATTGCCGGCTTCCCAAGGGTGTGCTACTTGGCTACATGAACAAAGACTTGGTGTCAGCTAATTAGTCTGAGCTTGTAAAGGAGAGAAGACTTACTCTGGGCCCTGAGCCTGCCCAATGAGCTGAGCCCATGGGAGCATCTAGCGGCCTCCGGATCCCTAGGGCTGGGTCTGACCTGTGCCTTGACTCCTGGGCTCCTGACCTCTTTGGCTTCATGGATTCCTTTATCTACCTGCCTGCCTTACCCAGTCCTTCACTCCCTGTCCTTCTGGGATCTCCAAGCACATTTTAAAAAATCACTTATTTATCAACAGCAGGGCCCTGTGCTCAATTCTGGGATAAAGAAAGAGACAAGATTTGTCCTGGAGGGTCTGAAAGTGACCCAAGGTATCGTGAGAGTGGGGAGGGGGAGGCATAGAAAGATGGATGGGGCGGGGGGGGCAGAGAAAGAGAGAAAGAGACAGGGAGAGAGAAAGGGAGAGGAAGATACAGAAAGATGGATGGGGAGACAAAGATGGATGGATGGCAATGGATGGAATATATACACATATATCCATAGAGATAGAGACAGAGCGCACAAAGGGAGGAGTCTTCAAGTTGGGGACTGGGAAGAGGCAGGTGGGCAGTGACAGCTGTCTGCACTCATTGGTCCCACCCTGGCAGGCTGTGGTGGGGAGATATTTTGTAATCCTCAGCCGACCACAGGCAGAAGAGTTACTACTACTACTACTACTACTACTACTTCTACTAAACTATGTTATGACTTTAACTTAACAACAAGTTTTCACCTCCACAACCTCCTTTGATCTGCACCAAAGCACCTCCATGATGTGATGTCATTGGCCATAGTCAGGAAGGCCCAAGTGCCAATCGAGTACCAATGGTAATGATAACAGTAAATGTTTGGATAATACTCATTCCCTGCTAAGCGCTTTACAAATATATTCTTGTTTCATCCTTGCTATGACCTGCAAGCTGTGTGCCATTACTATGCCATTTTACAGTTAAGGCAATGGAGGCAGACAGAGGCTAAGGGACTTGCCCAGGGTTGCAGAGCTAGTTAGTGTCTGAGACTGGATTGGAGTCCAGGGCTTCCTGACACCTGGCCCAGCACTCTACCCACTGGGCTACCCAGCTGCTCTGACACTTGCTACCTATGTGAGGGGGGCAGGTCACTGAACTGCTCTGAGCCTCCATTTCCCAACCTCTAAAATGGGGGGAGGGGGCTACTAAGGCCCCCCTCTGGCGGTTGTTCCCTGGCTCCAAGGAGATAACTCTACTAGGCTTTGAGCCCTAAAGAAATGGGAGAAATCCCTCTTCTCATTACTGGAAGCTCCTTAGAGCCGTCAGGGCAGGGAGTCCAGTTCACTTTGGTCTCTGCCCTGTGAGCACTAGGCCCACAGTGAATGCATGTTGGATGGGGTGGGAAAGGCCTGGATGGATGGAGAGTGGGCAGAGACTCCCAGCACAGCAGCTGAGCTGGCCAGCGGGAGGGCCTTGGGAGGGCCCTCCGAGAGCTGGCGGAAACTCTGCTTTTCCAGCTGTGGTTCCCACTGGTGCTGGAGGTTGGCCGCTCTGGGCCCCTCACCTTAGACGAGACAACCAAGGCACAGGGAAGGGGGGAGACCTAGCCTAGTTCACAGGGAGGGGCTTGACCCCTTGGCCCAGCCCCGGTCCCTGCCTTCCCTGTGCCCTAAGTGGATCCCAAGCAGTCTTTTTATAGTCCCATGGTGTCATGGAGATAGGGCACAAGTCCCTACAGGGAGCCGGGAGGAGGGCCTCTGGGCCAGCTGCCCTGATTAAGCTTGAGTCAGTGTCTCCAGCGTAAGCCCTTCTATTATGTGATTAGAAATAGGGGATCATAAAAAGTCACACCACGTTCAAACATGCCAGGCCTCCTGTCAGCTCCCAAGTCATTTGTTTTTAATTAGTTGGGTGCTTTCAAACCACACCAGCAATGGGGAGCTCCAGGGATCCTGGGCCCACAGAATGTTAGGGCTGGGAGGAGCCTTAGCACAGGGAATTTCAGGGCTGGGAGGGACTTCAGAACAGGGGATGTCAGAGCTGGGAGGGGCCTTAGAACAGGGGGTGTCAGAGCTGGGAGGAGCCTTAGAACAGGGGGTGTCAGAGCTGGGAGGAGCCTTAGAACAGGGAATTTCAGGGCTGGGAGGGACTTCAGAATGGAGAATTACAGAGCTGGGGAGGCCCTTAGTGTCCACAAAACCAAGTCAATAGCAGAGCGGAGTCTCCTACTGTGTGCTAGGTGCTCTGGGGATTCAAGGGCAGAAACCCAAGGGAAGAATGGGGCCATGCCCAGTGACCTGTACCCGCCTTTCCACTTGTGCCCATGCGTGTGTGAGCCCTTGAAGGCTGCGGTTCTCTGCGATGCCTCCAATACCATCACACTTTGGGCACAGGGTTGTTATCTGTGGAATAGGGATGGTAAATACAGGGCTCACTCCAGACCTCTCCATCACAAGTCCGCAGGAGAGAGCAACCTCAGGGGGTAATGTTGAGGGCATGTTGAGGGCCAGCCCGGCCCTGCCCTCCTCAGAGTGCCTCCCATCTCTCCTTGGGCCACCCGTGGGGCTGCCACGTTCACACTTTTCTGGGGTCACCTTTGGATTGGGGAATAGGAAGGTCATGGAAGTGCCACACCCTCATTGTAAAGAGACTGAGGCCCAAAAAGGGGATGGCACTTGCCCCAGGTCCTCCAGCCAGGCTTTGAGCTGATCATTCACCACCAGATGCTCAAGAAGACTGGTCGTCTTTGCTGAGCATCATCTGCCTCCTGAGGAGGGGAGCCAGTCCATCCCTGAGCTCCCCCAGGGCCTTTTGGTTTGGGGCAGCTCCCCTAAGAGCCTTACGGATGGGTAACTCGACCCAAAGAAAGTCACTGGCGGAGGAGGGAAGGCATTTTGCAGGTGGGGAGAATGGAATGGGAAGTGGGCCAGGGGTGGGAGCCTCAGCTCTGCCTCTGTCCCGTCTCCCCCTCCCAATCTGAGCTTCTGTGGCATCCTTAAGTTTCCCAGTCAGGGAGAGATAGAGATGGGGCTGGGGCCCTACCTTGGGCTGCAGGCCCAGGGCTTCTCCACTGAATTCTCTGGGTCCAGGGGCTTCCTGGGGAACATAGTCCCAGCTACCAGAGACCTGGGCCTGGGCCTGGGAGAATGGCCCAGCTTTCCAGGAGTGTTCCTCCAGAACCCCCTCCCCCCAGCTCCACAGGCCTAAAAGCTGCTTGGGGTGCCCAGTTATGGCCAGAGAGCAGGGCTCAGCCTATTAACCTCTCGGGCTCCCCTGCTGAGGGAGCATTACTCTAGCTAAGCTCTGACTGCCAGGCCAGAGGCCAGCTTTGCATGGGGTGGGGGGACACAGCAGTAGTGACCGAAGCTACCCTGGTTGCCCAGAGGCCTCCAGGCCAGAATGCAAGGGGATGGGCATGAGTTCAGCCAGAGCCCCTCCACACTTGGCTAGACTCAGGAGTGCGTAGCTCTGTGGGTGCCCACAAACCAGGGGACCCTGGGCGAGTTGTTTCCCCCACTCGTTTCACTGTCTCCACCCCTACTTAAAGGAGAGCTGATAACCCTGGGCCCCTGCCCTGGCAGGGCTGGTGAGGAGTTGGGACTGATCTGCATCACTGTGTCAGAGCTGGGGTGTGGAGGGGGAGCTGAGAGAAGCCTTAGACGCTAAGTCAGAGGTGGAAAAGGCCCTGGAGATGCCTGGCTGGTGCGCCCCTCTCCAGAGGGTCCAGACCCGGCCTTAGAATTTGCTATGTGCTCCTAGAGCAGCTGACCCTGTGAGAGGAGGGAGACCCCAATGGTGGAAGGAAGCTCAGACCCCAGAGTGCAGCAGCAGGGAGACAGGAAGCCTCCACCCCGGCACCCCCCTCTCCTGACACCCTTTCCCTGTGACTCAGCACACACAGGTGTCCCAGGGGCCAGGGCATGTTCGCAGGCTGCCCCGGGCATCAGGTGGGGGTTGGGCCATGAACGCTGCCATCCCAAGCCAAGTTGGGCAGGGCATCCGCACGCGCTCCGGGCCGCCCGAGGCTCCGAGGCAGCTCCAGACTTGACGGGGATGACTCAGTGTTTATGAAGCAGTTGCTACTGGGGGAAAGGCCCAGAAAGGGACCCATGGGGAAGGTGAGTGGAAAGAGCAGGCTTCAGATTCCACAGGCCTGGGGCCCTTCTCTGGGCCTGCCGGTCGCCTGCCTGCTCTGTGACCTTGACCAAGACTGATCTCTCTCTGGGCCTTGGTTCTCTCATCTTTGAAGTGACAAGCTTGGACGAGAGGTTCCCTTCCAAGCCCTTGGATGCTATGACTTTGGAGGGCCAAGGGGGCTTCCCAGCAGGGCTGCAGCCCAACTGCATAGGCCCCTATAATGGCGCAGGGAGCAGCCTTCTTCTTCAGCCCTCCCTAGCTCCAGATGCTTCTGGGGAGAAGGGGCCGGCCAGGAGCCCAGGGCTTCTTTCTTTTTTTCCCCTTTTTTTCAGGGCAATGAGGGTTAAATGACTTGCCCAGGGTCACACAGCTAGTAAGTGTCAAGTGTCTGAGGTTGGATTTGAACTCAGGTCTTCCTGAATCCAGGGTCGGTGTTTTATCCACTGAGCCACCTAGCTGCCCCCTAGGGCTTGTTTCAACTGAGCCGACCCAAAGTGCCTCTTTTCTATGCATCCAGAGAGGACTCAGTTCATCTGCCACTTCTGGGCTATGTGACCTTGGACAAGTCACCCAACTTCCCCATCTGTTTAACGGGATGATAATTGTGACTCAGACTCCCTCTCAGGTTGCTCTTGGGTAATGGGTGTGAGCAGGCTCTAGAAATAGCAGAGTTGTCTGTGTATATGGGCAGATGGAGACATGAAAGCCCGCCCGCCCCTTCCTTCTCAGCTCGGAGCCTCCGTTTACACCAATACAATGAGCCTGACAATGTTGGAGGGGCCTCCAAGCCCTCATGTTAAGAGCTTCTCAGAATTCCCTGGAGCCCGATTTATCTCCTGATTTCTGCAGTGAATTATAAACTACCATAAAGGTTGGGTCCAGAAAACACACCAAGAGGGAGAGAACCACTTTGAAATGCAAATGGCTTCTGGTGAGAAATCCACACAGGCAGAGTCAGTCCCTGGGCACAGGGCACCACCCCCACAGTGGGCAGCAGACTCAGTGGGGGCACAGCCTGGCCAGCCCTGCCTAGCTCAGCCTGCTCCACGTGAGCCGGCAGGATTAGTGTCCCCTATGCCCTGTCATTTTTGCAGCAGGCACATGATGGGCATAGCTCAGGGTACCCCAGGGGGGAGGGGCAGGGAAGTCAGCAGGGCCCCCAGAGCCCCTCCCCACACTGCAGCAGCTCCGGCAGGGCCGGGTTCTGCCAGACTCCCTCATCAGGAAAGTCACTGTTAGCAGCCACCAAGCTTCCCGAGTCAGCCTCTAAGGGGGCTGGGAGTCCCCACAGAAGGAGGCCAATGAAGGCCCCTGTGGGGCTTCAAATCCCCAGGCAGGCTAGCACAAATCAGGGGTGTAGCCAGGCACCGATTCTGAGTCCTGATCACACGCAGTGCTTCGCTGCAAGGAGGCTGGTTTGTTTGGGAGTCTCAGGAATCCAGTTCGAATTTGGCTGGGCTGATCCCCACCTATGTGACCTTGGCCAAGTGATGGCTCTCTCTGGCTAAATGAAGTGCTTCCAGTGCCCTCCCATCTGTGATTCCTTTGAGCCCAAGCCTGAGCTTGGTCACAAGCTGAGGTCGCAGTCTGAGTCTTGACCAAACTCCTGAGCCCTGAGGTGGGCCCTCAGTCAGAGGCTGAGCCCTAGAATCTCAGAACCTCAGAGGCCAGTGGCCCCTAGCCCCATGGCTCCCTGATCAGGAAGATTCTCTATCACACCCCCAGCCATGGGTCCTCCAGCCTCCTTGGGAAGCCCTCCAGTGACAGGGATCTCACTACTTCCAGGGGCAGTGCCTCCCACCTTGCGACAGCTTGCAGAATTCAGGTGTTTTCCCTAATGCTGAGCCCAGAATCCTTGCCTCCTTTGCTCCCGATTCTTCCCTCTGCAGCCAAGCAGAGCCAGGCTGATCCTTTTGCTACCTGTCAATCCTTCCACTACTTGGAGGCTGCACCCGTCTCCTCTCTGTGATTCTCTTGCTTTCCCCAGGTCACCATGAGCAGTGTCTCAGTTGGGGACCTCCCCTGGGATTCCATGGATGTGGGAGATGCTGTCATCAGTGGGGAAGCTGTCTGCCTCTGCCAATGCAGGCCAGCACCTTCTTCTAGCCCCAGAGAGCTGTTGGGAGGTTTGCCCAGGGTCACCAACCCAGGATATACTGGAGACAGCCTGGAACTGGACTTCCAGACTCTGAGACCAGAGCTCTAGCCACCAGGCAACACTGCCTCTCAGGAACAACTACAGTAAAAGCTTACACGAACCCAGCACTGGCCCCCTCCTTGGGGACCCTGGTCTCCAGCTTCCTCACCATCCTGCTACCTGTCTCTGGGCCCTGTCTAGCTGGTCAATGCCCAGGTCTGATCGGATGCTCCAACGTGGCCTGGCCAGGACAGAGGGCATTGAGATGATCACTTCCCTATTTCCACTGTTATTCCCGCAGCCTGAAACGCCTTTCATTCAAGCCCATCATTTTACAGAGAAGGAAACTGAGTCCCAGAAAGGGATATGCTTTGCCTAACGTTGCCCTGCACACAAGCTGAGGCAGGCTGGGCACGAGGTCCTAGGTCCCCTGACTCCTGTTCTGCTGGTATCCCCAGCAGGCCTAAACCTTAGCAATTATGAATCAGGCTAGGCCTCGTGGAAGGAGCTGTTGTGAGAGTCCTTCTCATTTCCAGCCCCATGTCAAAGCCTACCTTGGACATCTAAGTGAATGATTTCTAGGTCGGAGGCCCTGCTCCCAACCCAGTCCTGACATCTGGGGCCGTGTCACCCTCTGAGTCACCCATCCCCATTCAGGCCATGGCATCTGCCTGGCAGCAGGGAGCAGGCTCTGTATCCTATTGTCCTGGCTGTTGGTGCAGGAATTGGGATGTCTACCTGGGAGAGAAGGTTTAGGGGGCCATGGTTACATGGTTAGGGAGTAACACCCTAGACTTGGGGTTAGCAGCAGAGTTCTGCCTAGGAATATAGCCCCTTGCTAGCTTTGTGCCCCAGGACCCAATCCCTTCCCTACTCCAAGCCTCAGCGTCCCCCTCTATAAAATGGTGATAATAATGCTGACAATATGATGGTCCAAGGACTCATCTGAAGAAACTTGCTGGACAGCCTAGTCTGCGAGTCTCACTTGGGTCCTATACTGTGAAGCCCCTTGATTCCTACCCTAGTCTCTGTGACCTTGTCCCCTTCCCCAAGGCCTATGCCTGGTCTGGTGACCTCTGATAAATTCACAGAATTGGGAAAATCAGAAGAGACTGGAAGGGTTCATTTGATCCAACTTCCACTTTGGGGAGAGGAATTAGAGGCCCATAGAGGTTGGAATACGTACCCAAGGTCACACAGCTAACCAATGGAACCACAGGGGTTAGAACCCCAGGCTCCTGGCTGGGTGAGGCCTTACCTCGCATCTCATGCCTAGCCAAAGTTTCCAGGTGGTCCCTGATGTGGCAATCAGTCTCTAGTGAGTTGGGGGATCCCCCATCAGCCACAGTCCAGACAGGAAACCAGAGACAGTGGGTGGCCAAGGTGGGTGGGGAAGAGGCCCTGAGAGCTGGGACTCTCAGCCAGCACTGGGATCGAGGCCGCCCTTGGGCCCCACATGAGGAGAGGAGCAGAGTGGAGTTGAGCAGCCAACGTCACCCACTGGCTTCTCCACAGAAGTGCCCCCAAGCAGCCTGGCACAGGGTTTTCCCAAACCCACAGGGCATGGAAAGTTTACCCCACCCACAGTCTTTACATCGATCAGGCCGCCCACATCCCAAACTCCAAAGCCTGGCTCTTCTCCTTCTCTGACTCAGAACCTGAAAACTGGCAGGGACTTTGGGGAGCTAATTCAACCTCCTCATTTAATGGGGGGTCCTGAGGCCCAGAGAGGTCAAGGGCTTTGCCCTCTGTCACACAGGTAGTCGTTGTAGAGTTAGACCTCAAACCCAGATCTTCTAGAGCCCGGGGACTCTTCACTACCCTGGACTATGCGGTAAGAAGCAAGGCATTAGCAACTATGGGCCAAATGAGGGAGAAAGACAGATGGGGCCTCAGGGAGGCTGAGGCAGAGAAGTCAGAGGGAGGACAGAAGCCCTCAGGGCCATGCTTTATTATCCCTCACTAGGCTGGACTAGAGCAATCAGATCTGGACTGGTTTTCCTGCCTCCATTCTCTCCTGTTGTTCTCTCTGATCCAGTCTCTACACAGCCACCAAAGTAAAATTAAGGTGAGAGTTGGAGGGCTGGGTTATGCACAGGTCTGACTATGACTATGTCACTCCCTTGTTCAAGAAACTCCTATAGCTCACTATTACCTATAGAATCAAACACACAGTCTTTTGTTTGGTGACAAAGCTTTCACCACCTGACCTCCACCCTACCTTTCCAACCTTATTGGGAATCACTCACTTCCCAGAATGCCCTCCCTATCCGCCTCAGTGCATGCGTGTGCACGCGCACGCGCGCACGCACGCACGCACACACACACACACACACACACACACACACCCTGAGTAATTAGCCTAAAGGCATCACCTATCTCCGAGCACCCAGACCAACCCAGAACCAGAATCTCTGCTATGAAATCCCTGGTGATGGGCATTTGGCTGCTGTGAGAACAGGAAAATCCTAGGATGTCCAGAGAGCACATTGCCCAACTTATACCTGAGCCAGGTTCCCCCTGTGACATGCCATTCCTCTGGTCAAAGAATGGCTGGATGAGTCAAATTCAGAATTTTTAGCCTGGAATTCAAAGCCCTCCAAAAACTTACATCAATCCATGCTACTCCCTTCTGAAAAATCAACACTCCAGCCAAACTGTATGATCAGAACAAAGACACCCCATAGATATCCATCCTTGAGTAAAGATTCGGGTAAGAGAGGTCAGAGAAGGGTCATCCCTGCCATTGATGTGGAAACAACTATACCAAATAAGAGACCAAGATGTGGATGAGATATCTCTCCTCTGAGAAGTCTCTGGACCATTTCAAGTAGACAAACAAGGAAAAGGGAGTCGGATGGAAGTGAGACATGGATGTTTAATAGATGGTTAATTGAAAGGTGTTTCAGGCAACTAAGGAAGTGGGATAGTGGGAGGAGCATCTGAGTTACAAAAATAAGTGGGATGGTCATATGTTATTTTATTTGGAGAAATAAGGAAGTGGGATGGTCTGGATTATTCAGTTAAAGAAATAAGGAAGGAAGGGATGGTTTATGCATTATTTCAGCTCTATAATTAGGATAGTTTATGTATTAATTTTAGTTACAGAATCAGGAGATGAGAGAGTTAATGCATTATTTGAGCAACCAAAGTAGGAAGCTGGTTTGTATATGGTTTTGTTTGAGCAATAAGGTAGCTGGTTAGGGTATTGCTCGGGCCACTGAATCATGCATTGGGATGGCTGGTGACTGTGATTGGGATAAATAAGAGGGTGGGGTTTTCGGGACGTTATTTCAAGAGAAATCAGGAAGCAGGACGGCGGGTGCCTGTCTTCAGTCTACCCAGGCAAGGCTGGTGAGAGGCACAAGGCCATGTCCCTGACGGCCGCCCACCCCATCCCATCCCTTTGGTTCAGCTGGCTTGAAAGGGCGTCTCTTACCCACTCGTAGCTCTTGCCCAAAGACAGTCTTCTCGCCGAGTGCCGAGCAGTTCCACCGGCCATAGCGGAACTGATACTGGCACTCGTTGATCCCCATCTGTGCCCCTTCTCCGATCACAATGATGGCGTCGGGGCGGCTCTGACAGATGGCTCGTTGTCGGGGGGCCAGGCCAGGGATCTTGTTGCAGATGATATTGGCTCCCAAAGCCACCACAGATGACAGCGCTCTGAGGGAGGGAGAGACAAGAAGGGGGTGAGGACCTGCTGTCCATTCAAGAGGCTGGTGCCCAGGGAGCAATGCTGAGGGATGGAGCCACAGCCACATAGATGTTTATATAATTATGGCTATAACTGGGGCCAGTTTTAGCCATAATTACACCCAGAGTGGGAGGGAGGGGAGAGGGTAATGGCAGCAGGACAGAGGGCAGGTGACTCTGGGGACAAGCATTCAAGAGAGGGCATTCCCTGGAGAAGAGTTGGCAGAGCTAGTCTGAAGAGGGGAAGGAGGGGAGCACTCAGTGATTGGCCCCTGGGGTGGTGACCAGGAACATTCCTGCACATGCCACTGGAGGAGCCAAAAATGAAACTAAGGAGGCAGCAGTGAGCATGAGCACAGAACCCCTACCCTCGAACCCTCCTTGCGAATACTTTGGGACAAATGACTTTTTGCCTCATTCAAACTCTACCTTGGACCAGAGATTTTGCAGATTCAATAAGACCTTATAAAATTAGATTTTCCAGGCCAAGACCTGCTGTGCATGAAGTAAGATTGACAAGGCACTCACAAATCTAGGAACTTGGTGGGCCTCCAAGACCCCTATGAGGACAGGATGGAGTTGGGGGGGGTGAGATTATATCCATTCAACAAGAGAGGAAACTGAGATTTAGGGAGGTTAAATGACCTAGAATCACAGATTGCTAGAGTCAGAAGGATACTTAGAATACAGATTATCCAGTGGCAGACCAGGAGGGGCCTTAGAACATGGACCATCCCAGCTGGGAGGGACCTTCAGAATTCTCCGAGAAACCAAGTAGTGTCTTTCTGAGATGTGTGGGAAAGCGAGAGATTGGTACCATTCCCATAAGGAAGGAGGCTGACCTATTTCTTCAGCATCACCAGGAATCGGTGAAAACCCAGGCATTCCAGGCCTGGGCGGACACTTGATGCCCACGCTCCCCCCTTATCTGGCAGGCAATGTCCCTAGGATCTCCAGCAGGGTACAGTAGGGCCGTCACCGGCCCCCACGTTGTTGTTGCCAGTGAACATCTGTGCCAGGAAGGTGAGGAGGGAATTTAATCCATTGTAATTGTAGCTCCTTGGAAAATGAAGCCAGGAGGGAGGGGCCCAGAAAAGCAAAGGAGCGAGCCTGGACCAAGCCAGCCCAGTGCTCTCAGGCCACCTTCTGGAGAGGACGTCGGCCCAGGGATGAGCCCTCTGGGCTGCTGCGGTGCAGCCTCTGCTCACCTGGAATTTCCCAAATCTCTTGCTTTCCCACACCTGTTGGGGGAAGAAAATACTTCCCTGTTTCTCACGGAATGACTAGGACCCCACCCACTTCTTAGAAGCTACTGTGTCCAGAGCATTGCTCAGCATGGAGATGACCATAATGAGCAGTGCTACGTGGCAAGTGAGTAAGAGAGGGAGGGGCCCGCAGTAGGCAGAGGGATTCTGAGGGGGCTGCTCATGAGCAGCACAGCATCCTGGGAGGTTGGGCTCTAAAGGAAGGCAAAGCTAATTGGGATATTCGACTGTCTTCTCGTACGGTAGGCTGGCTGTTGGACTTGGAGGTGGGGAGACCCGAATTCAAATCCTGCATCAGACAATTAATAGCTTTGTAATCCTGAGCAAGTCACTTCAACTCTGTGTACCCCAATTTCTTAACTGTTACATGAGAGGGATGGCCACAGTGACTTCGAAGACCCCTTTCATCTCTAAAGTTATCATCGAATTGGCCTGTGACCTTCCGACCCCCTCAGTCTGCAGAAGAGGAGACCAAGGCAAAGAAAGGAAGGGACTCTTACCTAAGATGCCAGAAGCAGCCAGTAGCAGAGACACAAATGGGTTCTCCCTCTTTGCCCTGGACCCCACTGCTCTGCTATGTCATCCCTCAGCTCAAAATCTATCAGCAGCTTCCATGGGATGGGGAGGTCAAGACCCAAGTCCTGCACCTGGCATTCAATGCCCTTCACAATTTGGCTTAGCTTTCCCCCTCACCTCATTATTCCTTTCCACATGCTTCTGGCTTCAGCCCGATTGGACAACCCATTGCTGCTCCCGCCCCTCACCTCCCTACAGTAACTCATCTCCACATCAGCTTGACAGAGCATCTGGCACCTCGTCTGGGCAAGGCTCAGAGGTAGGCACTGGGCACCAGGAAGATGGAGACATAACCCTGGCCCCATGGAGCCAATGTTGACAAAGCACTGGGCCAGTGCCTCCGAGAAAGGGGAAATGTCCCCCAGGACTTCAACCAAGATTGTGACACTGGGAGAGTCTCTAACCCTTTGTGCAGTTACTTCACCTGTGTCTGGAAAATGGATTTGCTGATCTCTAAGACCCCAGCTCACCTCCACAATTGAAGTTCTAATGTGTAGCTCCTCCCAGCCCTGCCATCCCCTGTTCTGAGGCCCCTCCCAGCCCTGCCATCCCCTGTTCTGAGGCCCCTCCCAGCTCTGACATCCCCTGTTCTATCCCTGTTAGGTCTGCCTTGCCCTCCTCTAAGCTTCCTCCCAGTTATGATGTCCTTTGATACATACAAACCATTATAAGACAAGGAAGGAAGTGAGGAAGACCTGAGGAGAAGTATCCATGTGGATGCCTGCCTTCCTATCTATCTGGTAAAAACCCCTCCTTTGTTCCAAGGCCTGGCTTAGGCATCTTTTCTTCTGGGAACCCTTTCCTCACTACCCCTCATGCATTCTGACCGATGGTGCAGGCACCTCAGCTATCCTCTCAGCACACTCGAAGAGCTCTATGGGACATATGATCCAGCCCAGACCTGAAGGAGAATCACCTTGACCAGCAGCCATCCAGCTTTGGTTTGAAATCCTCCAGCAGAGGGAAGCTCACTGCCCTAAGGTGCCCCTTACATTTGACCCCTCGGTTTGGGGGAGGAAACAGGCCAGCCCTGGAGAAGAGCCACAAGCTACAGAGCAGGGACTCTTCTGCCCACTGCCACAGTTAGGGAGGGAGCACAACTGAGGGGGCAGGAAAAGCCCAAATGATGGCAGCGCTATTTCTTCTGCTCAGAGGCTGATGATCAAAGCGGGCGGAGTTCAAGCCTCCATTCGCCACAAAGACATGCTGCCCACCCCCCCCCCCCGGGCTATTTTGTACTGTTCCTTTAATACCCGGAGAGTGTCACCCAGGCAGGTCTCCATACTCTGGCTCTAAAGCTCAGTGCATTAACAAGATAACCAGGAGCAGCTTCTTGGTAGAGCAGTGCAGCTCTGGGGCCCCTGGCTCCCTATCCTCTTTCCATGAGAATCTGTCTCTGTCTCTGGGGAGAGTCTGATGGAGTGGCCTGAGGTCTTAGGTACAGAGAATACTAAAGGATGAAACAGTAATAACAATTCTGGTCTAGGAGGTAAGGACTGGCTGGCTGAAGTTTTGGGGATGCTTCTCTCTTGATTGTCTGTCAAAAGCTCTCAGAACCTGGGATTTCTTTTGTTTTCCCCACTGGGTTCCAGAACACGGACAAGTATTCAGGAAGGTACTCAGTCTAGACCTTGGACAGTCAGGTGGCATAGTGGAGCGAGCACTGGCCCTGGAGTCAGGAGAACCTGAGTTCAAATCTGGCTTCAGACACTTGACACTAGCTGTGTGATGCTGGGGAAGTCACTTAACCTTGATTGCCTTAAATATCAGGGGCCATCTCCAGTCATCCTTATGTCTATCTTTCCACTGGACCCAGATGGCTCTGGATGAGAGAGCGAGTCTGGTGACTTTGCAAAACCCTGCCTCACTTCAATCCAATTCACTGCAAGTCCATCCATCTATCTACATTTCAATCTAATTGGTTTCCTTTGTAATTCTACATATTTTGTGTGTTTAAAAACATGATTCTGAGAAGGACTCATTGGATTTCACCAGATCACAACAAAGGCAAAGAACTGCTAAGAACTAGATTTCAGTTGCTCATGAACTCACAGAATCACTCACTGTGGTTGATGCCTGGAACACCATATCCAGCTACTCATCACACATGTGCTGGTACTTGGCTAGGAGCTGGGAGAGATTCAGCACGTACATTAAGCTCCTCTTGTGTAGAAGGTACTAACCTCAGTTCTGGGGGCACAAAGAAGGGGGAGGGGACATAAATGCTTGAAGAGACCACAGAGGCCAGCTAGTCCAACTCCCTCATTTAGTAGATGAGAAACCTGAGGCCTGAGGAAGTGAGGTGACACAGATAGTACAAGGTAGAGTGGAGGTCCAAACCTTCTGACTCCAAAGCCAGAGCCCTTCTTCGCTAATCTCTCCATGGAGGACTTCCCAGCAATAGCCGGCATTTCTGTGGTTCTATTGTCATTTGAGCCATGTGACCTTCATGTGGGCATATGATCAGGCTTATTCCCATTTCACAGATGAGAAAACCGAAGTTCAGTGATTTGCCCATGGTCACACAGTGTCGGAGACAGGTTTTGAACTCAAGACTTTCCTAAATTTAAGCCCTGTGCTCTTTCCATGACATCATTTTGACTCTCAAGAAACAGGCAGGTGTCGTATTGCAGAACACTTTAAATACATCCTCATTATGCTCTAAACAGCCTTGCTAAGGAGGTCCTACTTTGCCATTTTACTGAGGAGAAAACAGGCTCAGAAGGAGGGAGGCCAGGGCCACATAGCTCTCCAGTTTTGGAGGTAGGATTTTAACCTAGGAGAATCTGATTCCAAACCCAGAATTTTCAACACTGTTCATGTTGAACCAGACTTGAGTTTTCATGGAGTCAATGGCCAGATGGACCCAATGAACTCCAGATGGGAGCCAAGAAGCCCAAGTTCTTTGACATCTCCCTGACTGTGTGACTGTGGGCAAGTTTCATTCTGTCTTTGAGCTTGGCTCCATTTTATTTCTGGACAATGAAGGGGTTGGACCACATGGTTCCCCAAAGTCTGTTCCAGTTTTATTCTATAACACAGATCAGTGTGGGAGAATTTAGGGAGGCTTCCTGGACAGGAATGCTAAAGACCTCTCCAGAGGCTGGTATCTCTGGTTAGTGTGAGGTCTGTTGAGTTTGTACAAAAATTAATTATTAATAACTATATCTAATTTTGAATTTTTTAAAATTTGGACTTATTAAAAATTATGATTATATGAAAAATGATAAGTTTTGGAAAATTATAATTGGGCCATAAGTCCCATCTGGGTCGCCATTCAAATGTGAAAATATTTTGGATTGACTAGGGCTAATTTGGGGGGACTAATTTGATTGGGGTACTAATCTGGGACTGTTGATTGACTGGCTATCTGACTGTGTTTAATTTAATATGGGCTGTTTATAAAGTTCCACCACACTGCTCCACTCCCAAATTGATAAGCAAAATATTAAGAAGCCTCTTAACTAAATAATCCAAGCAGAGTTTATTTATGAGATACTATTTAAATTAAGAATATAGGGAAATAAAATGTACAACCTGACTGCATTGCGGCACTTCTCTTTCCACTGCTTGGAACTTCTTGAATACAATAAAGGCCTTAGCCGCCACTTGCCTTAGGGCACTCAGGTACTTTATTCTAACTCTGAGCCCCTTTCACTTTGTAAATCCCCCTGCTTCTAACTTTCCTCTCCTTACTGCCACCACTGAACCCCTGTGTTTCTCTCTCACCGACCTTCTGTCTGTCTGCTCCATCAGTCTGCCCTCTGCCACCTTTGCCGCCACTCTAATCTTGTCCGCCAGCCTTTCCTCCTTGCTCCTAGTCCTGCGTTACTGTTCAGCTTGTCCCCCGTCTCCTTGTACAAACCTCTTCTCAGCCTCTCTTGTCCGTCCTCCCAACCCAGAGTCTAACTCCCAGGTCTATATATACCTTTTCTTCTCTCCACTCAAATCTCCGGGCTTCCTGCACCCCCACAGACCAAGCTAATCTGCTAGCCAGGGCTGCGGCTAGTGGGGGGGGGTGCGGTCCAGCTTCACACGCCTCAGCACAGGCTATCTGGGATCTTTCAGATAGCTCCGCTCAGGTCAGAGGGAGCTGGGGGCTTTTTCCCCCCCAGCTCCGTCTGACCTGGCGTCTTGTACAGCCCATGGGGCTTTTTGGCTCAGCTGAAGCTGAGGAGGAGGGGCACCAGCTCCTTCCACACAGAAGAGACCTTGAGGGCCTAAGACTTTCCAATCTCAGCCCAAAGGTAGGGTCCCCAAATCAAAATAAATTTCCACAAGTTCATGGGTAGGTGTGGAGCCTAGTACACCAGGAAAGGTAAAAGAATGCAGTAGAAAAAGTGATGTATTTGGAGGCAGGGGACTCTGAGGTCAAATCCCAGCTGGGCTCCTTCATACCCATGTGACCTGGACCAAGCCCCTTCCCTGGTTGGGGTCTGTTTCCTTATCTATAAAAGGAAGTGTCGGGGGCAGCTAGGTGGTGCAGTGGATAAAGCACCGGCCCTGGATTCAGGAGGACCTGAGTTCAAATCCAGCCTCAGACACTTGACACTTATTAGCTGTGTGACCCTGGGCAAGTCACTTAGCCCTAATTGCCCCACAAAAAAAAAAGGAAGTGTGGACTAGGTCACTCCTAGGTCAATTCTAGCTCTGACATCCCATGAAATGCAGGCATATTTACCAAGAGGAGGCTGAAGGGGCTGTAAACTTTACCTGCCCCCAAGGGGCAAACACTGGAGTGTCTCCCATATTGATTGATCAACCAATTGATTGTGGAAGGCTCAGGGCAGAATCTAAACTCAATTGCCTAAATGTTGATCAATTGCCAAAGATGTTTCTAATCTTTGCCCCCTAAAACCCAGAGCCTGGGGGACTCTTTTTTTTTTTTTTTGTATTTTTCTTTTGGTGAGGCAATTGGGGTTAAGCGACTTGCCCAAGGTCACATAGCTAGTAAGTGTCAAGTGTCTGAGGTCGGATTTGAACTCAGGTCCTCCTGAATCCAGGGCTGGTGCTCTATCCACTGCACCACCTGGCTGCCCCCTGGGGGACTCTTGAAAGGGGTTCAGCATGAAGCCTCCACTCCGTTCATGGGTGTGGGTATGGATGTGTGTGTACCAAGAGGTGGGTGGCTCCACCCCGAGATTTCTCATGGAAAAAATTCAAACCAGACTCTATCACTCATCATTCAGAAGCACAGGGCAGGGGCTATGGAAGAATAGAAAGTGATTCAGAAAACTTTCCATCTTTCCATGGAACCACCCCCCTTGGCGACCTGGCCAGCATCTACCCCCACTACCTCCACAGGCTGCTCCATGGGAATGCCTGCTCTGCTCTCAACCAGCCTCTTGAAAGCCAAGGTCAGCCTTAATCCACAGGTGCAGGAAGTGTTTATAGGCTCACTCAGCTCTGCCCTTTTTTATCCTTGTGTCATGGAAAGAACCCTAGGCTAGGATCAAGAGAGCCAGGTTCAAGTTCCAACTCAGCTAGTATCTAGCTTTGTTACCTTGGGCAAGTCATTCCTCTGGAGGGAACTTCAGTTTCCTCATCCATAAAAACTCCCTTCCAGGATAATTGTGGTGGTGAGGATCAGATAGTTTGTATCTAAAAAAGCTTCAAAACAGAAACTCAAGATGGATGCAAGGGCTGGTTATTGGAATGCCTCAAGCACACAGAATTTCATTGGTGGCAGTCTGCCCACCCCGGCACAGAACTCAGTGTGATGATCTTGAGAATCATCATAGCCAGGGCAGCTAGATGGCGCAATGGATAAAGCACCAGCCCTGGATTCAGGAGGACCTGAGTTCAAATCTGGCCTCAGACACTTGACACTTGCTAGCTGTGTGACCCTGGGCAAGTCACTTAACCCTCATTGCCCCGCAAAAAAACCAAACAAACAAACAAAAAAAAAAGAGAATCATCATAGCCAAAAATTCACCCTTGTGGCCAACATGGCACGCCTCTCCAAAGAGGTGCTAGGATACCCAGCATGCAGGATTGGTGGGTGTCTAGCTGGCACAGGCTTCAGTAGCCCTGCTCACCTCCATGCCATGGTGGGATATCAAAAGAGGAAGTCAGTGGAGAGATTATTTCATTATTGAGACTATGCATCAGTAAATGAACAATATCCTGGGTGAGGGAAGAAAATAATGTAGGCCAATTCATGCTTCTGCCATGGATGGCAAGATGGAGAAGGATCCATGGACCAACAATGAACCTCTGAAGGATTGGTCAGGGCTGGTGGGATGTGATTGCTTCAAACAACAGGGGACTTTTACTATAGAGAAGAGAGGGCTTTGGATGGACAAGAGAGCTATCTTCAGGTATTTGAAGCACTGTCAGGCGGAAGAAGGATTAGCCTCCAGCTGCTTGGCCCCAGAGGACAGAATCAGCAGCTTGGGGGCAAGTGGCAGAGAAGCAAATTTTAGCTCGAAGGTTAGCTTAACAAGTGGAGCTGTCCAGCAGTGGAACAGACTGATTCTGGCAGGTGCTGAGCTCCCTCATCTCATTGGAGACCCCGTTAGGAATAGTATCAAGGGAAATCCTATAAAGGGGAGCTGGATAATGTGATCCATAAAGTCCCTCCAGACTCTAACATCCACAGAAAGAACCAGATAGAATAGCAACAACCTCCAAGAAAGGAGCCTTGCTTAGCTGGATTGTCGGTATCATTTCCCTATATTGACCTTGGTTTCCCTATCTGTAACATGAGGGAACTGGAATAGATGGTTTCGGAATTCATTTCCAGTTCTAGATTGTATGAAATCTACAGTAGCCAGGGGGCCTGTACTAACATTAGTGGCCAATGGTCCTAGCCGTTGTTGAGATGAACTGGCTAATGTCCACATTAGCTACGTTAGAGCAGATACAGCTACAGGACTAATTGATCACTGTCTTTGCTGAAGCTCTTGGTTGAAATGACTAAGCTAACATTTTTAAAGTCCTTACAGCTCATTTCTTTGGAACCATATTACAGCCATGTGAGGCAGGATGGTCATCCCCACTTTACAGGTGAGGAAAACGGGGACTCAAAGAGCAGTGGATCGCTCCAAGGTTCACTAGAGGACATGGGCAGAGCTGGCCCTCCAACTCAGACCAGATTCCAATGACTGAGAGCGGGGAGAGTTGAACCCTCTTGTTTCACTGATGTGGTAACTGATCTCCAGAGGCACCGAGTCAGACCTCTGGGGTTGATAAACAGCCACAGCTGCCTTGAAAGGCAGGGTGTCTACCTTTAAAGCCAGTGCAAGCCTAAGAGACAAAGGGATCAGGTGGGGAGAGTGGTGCACACCAAACGCAGCCAGCCTGGGGTACCTGGAGGGGTGGGTGCCTGGTCAGTTCCACAGCCTTGTGCTGCCATCTGCAGAGGTGTTAGCCCTCAGGAGGAGCTGGGGAGAGCCCACCTGCTCACTCCCTACAGTGTCTAGGTGCTGAGGAGGTTAAAGGGGCTGAGTCAGAATGAGCTGGAACCCCCAACACCCCCTGCTCCCTCCACCATGTGCTCCCTGCTACTCTCCACCCCTGCCACCCCCTGTTCCCCCACAGCCTTCTCTCGGCTGGTTGTTTACGGCTCTGTTTTCTTGGTCGCCTCCCAAGGCTGGGAGCTCAGGCGTGTTACAAAAGAGAAGGGAACCTCTCCCCCTACAAGAGGTTCCCAGAGGCCACCTGAGCTTTGTCTCAGGGGGATCAGTGTCGAGCCTCCAATGCATACCAAGAGCTAAGGCGCTTGGGGCGTGGAGGGCCCAGGAGGTGAGGGCTTGGCACATGCTGAGCTCCCCAACAACACCTGGAATGCTGGTCTCCCTGCCTCCCCGCCCCCCCCCCCCCTGCCTGGCCAATGCTCTCTGCTTTCAAAGCCAGGGGCAGGCTCCACCCCTCCAGAAAGCCTTTTTGGTTGCTCCATAGGGTCATGGGATCTGGGAGCCAGAAGTGGAAGTAACCCCTTGGTCTAAGGCCCTCAAGTCACAGAGGAGGAAGAGGAAGGGATTCATTTGGATCACCAGATCAGAGTTACTAGGAGCTTAGAGATCCTCCAGTCACAGAGTCTTAGCCCATAGAGACATCCAGGTCAGGGTACTTGTGTATTCTCTCCAGAGAGAGGAGGGCTGTACCCAGCCAGCTCTCATTCAGGGACCTCCAGTAGAGGGATGCTGACCACCCCAAAAAGCAGTTGAATCCTTTACCTTAGAGGGGGATTCTGGGACCCAGAGGGGAGAAGTCCAGGGAGAGAACAGATCAAGGCCTGTAGAGGTCTGGACTCCTGAGGAGGAAGTGTTTAAGTGACCCGAGCTTCCAAAGAGTGCTTGCTTTTGGTGGGCAAGGAGGGAAACAGGGATGCATCACACTACCCACACTGTCCTAAACCAGCTCTGCTCATGGGCTCAGTTTCTCTTCAACCAGCTGAGGCCATTTAACCATCATCAAGCCACACTATCCAAATGCCTAATGATGACTCAGTCTCAAGGGCCAAGCAGGAATGCTGAGAATCATGAGCCCATCTAATGGATGAAGACATGGAGGCACAAACAGGACACCAACATGCTTCTTAATCTTGAAAATATCCCCAACTCTAGTGAGAATTTTCAGCATCTCTGTCCTCATGTTAAAAACTAGGCACCTAATGTTCAAGTGAGAATTTGAAGTATAGAATAAAGAATATCAGAGCTATGTGTCAAGGCATGGATCTGGGTTCTAGGGAGGTATTAATCCTCAGATGTCTCTGCCCTTGGGCAAAGCTTCTATCACCTCTCCCTAGGCACAGCTCTGACCCTAGGTCATATAGAGCCTAGAGCTTTGGCCTCCCAGGACCACGATAGGTGAAGGTGACCTCCCCATCTCACCCAAGGAATTGACTTCATGAGTGACATAGTCAATCAGCTTAGGGGCAGGAAAGTCCTCAGAGGGCATCTAGTCAGTCACTAAACATTTAGTGAATGCCCCCTGTGTGACTGGCAGTGTAATAAGTGCTGGGAAACCAAGAAAGGTAAAAAACCAATCCCTGCCCTCAAGAGCTCAGTCTACAGGGTTGGTGCAAGTGCTGCCTCTCCAATACCCCCACTGTGTCTCTGCTGAGCACCTCTAGTGAAGGGGAGCTTACCACCTCAAGGCAGCTCTTTAGAGGTTGGTGACCCAATCAGGGCAGAGGACAGAGCCAGGAAGCCAACCACCTATCTCGTTCTAGATACTCTCTCATTTTCTGGCTTTATTTTTGGCCAGACCTGTCTCATTAGCAGAGTGAATGGCCAGTTAGGAACACCCTCTGTGAATGCCACTTGGTGCCTTCTCTATTATTTAGAATCTTAGAGTTTCATGGGGCAATAAGAAGGGAGATGAGATGACCAGGCAGTGGCCCAGCAGTCCACAAAGTAACCTTGTTGGACCTTTGTCATGAGGTTAGCTTACACAGACTGCTGACCAGCCAGACTCCCTTCTCTCCCCCCTTGGAGAATGGCAGGGCAGGGATCATGTCTTTTATACTAAACCACTGTGGCTCCTTGCCCTTGGGGTCCAGTGCTGCCATCTGGTCATGGATCTCAGATTGTCATGAGCCCAGCAAAATCACAACTGTGAGTGACCCAAGAGGCTAAGGAAAGATGAGTGAGCTGAAGCCTGGCATTAGGGATGATTCATTCATGAGGAATGGTGGGGGGCATCATCATCAATGTGGATCAAGGGCAAGAGGGCTTGCATTGTGCTGTATTGTGTCAAGATGAAAACAAACAGGAGACAGCCTCCAGGGCTTTGCTCTGACCCCAATGGAGGACTCAAGGAAAGGTGTAAAAGTGGATGCCATATAACTAGTTGTGTGACCATGGGCAAGTCACTTAACCCCAATTGCCTCACCAAAAAAAAAAAAAGTGGATGCCAAAGAAGGAATACAAGGCTGGCTGGAGACCAGAATTGGTGGAGGGAGGATTGTTGTCAATGAGACCACATGTGCTCTTCTTGCTCATGGGTCACATGTTCTACAGATGTCATAATAACTCTAGAAAGCTACCCCCAATTTAACAGGTAGAGACACTGAGGCTCAGTGAGGCCACAGGATGATAGACCTCAGAGGTCACTGAGACCAAGCCCCTCATCTGACAGGTGAGGAAACTGAGACCCAAGGAAAGGAAGACTCTTCAAGGTGGCCCACGTGGTAAGTAGCAAAGTCAGAATTTGAACCCAGATCCTTTGTCTCCCAATTCCAGTCTCTGCTGATGTGACCTGCTACAACGCCTTTCCCAAACCCCTTTCATGCTAGTGCCTTCCTGCTGAGACTTTGTCCTATTTATTCTGTCTATAGACTTCTTGAACTGACTGCTGCTTCTACAATGGACTGTGACCTCTTTGTGAGCATAGATCATGTTTTTGCCTTTCTTTGACTCCCCAACGATTGTCATGGTGACTGGCACATAGTAGGTGCTTAATCAATGTTTTTTGTCTGACAGCCCATAGGAATTTTGAAGGAGAAGGTCATTATTAACATTACTGACCCCTCCCCCCATCTCCCAGCATTCCTGACCTGTCTGGTCCTACTTGATTGCCTTATATCAATCAGCTCCCACATCCAGGACTGCTCTCCAGCCCCTGACTTCCCTTATGCATTTGCTGCTGTGAGCTCCACAATTCTCAGGGTCTCATCCTTCGAGGTCTAGTTCTCTGAGAAGCCTTCCCTGATCCATCCTTTCCCAAACCTCAGAGTACTTGAATCCTCCAGTGAATTTATCAGTTGTAGCCCTTAGGCTCCCTTCTTGCTCTCTCCCTGCCAGACAGGGTTTGGGGACAAGTCGCTCCTCTTCCTCTAAGATTCTGCAAATCTCCCAGTCAAGGACAAGTGGCTCCTTGATATATGACCTCGTCTTTATCTCTTGGTGTGGGAGAGAAGAGGTATTAGGCTCCCTACCAAACTGGAAGTCTATAGAGCAGTTTGCTGACCTCACTGTTGTATGCCTATGAAACCTACACAGTCTACCAGCGCCATGCCAGAAAGCTGAATCAATTCCATTTGAATTGTCTTAGGAAGATCTTGAAGATCATCTGGCAGAATAAAATACTGGACACTGAGGTCCTCTCTCAAGGTGAACTGCCAGGCACTCAAACCCTACTGCAGAGAGCACAACGCCAATGGTCTGGCCATGTTCAAATACCAACCATACATTTGCCTATAAGACTATTTTATGGAGAATTCACACAGAGGTCAGAAGTAATAATACAAGGACGCTCTTAAGTTCTTTCTGAAGAACTTTGGAATTGATTGCCTCACATGGGAGACGCTGGCACAGGACCACTCGGCATCACAGGCCCTCATCAAAGAAGGTGCTGTGCTCTATAAGCAAAGCAGGATTGCAGTAACTCAAAAGAAATGTGAGATTCGCAGATTTGGAGGCATCTCCACTCCAAGACTCCACATGGACTCTGTGCCTGTGGTAGAGCCTTCCACGATTGAATTGGTCTGATCATCCACAGTCAGACACGCTGTACATTGACCCCAACAGCATAATGTCATCGGTCATCTTCCAGTACAAAAGACAAAGGACAAAGAACAAGTGAGAGCTACTTTCTTCTAGATCCTCAGAAGTGAACAGTTCAGGGCCCTATTCACAAAAGCAACGGGCAAATGGATGAACGAAGTGAATGTGAGAATAAGTGAAGGAATGGGGAAATGAATGAAGAAATTGGAAGGCAGTAGAGTGGATAGCTTTTCATACAATTGGCTGTGTGATACAGGGCAAGTAACTTAAACTCTCTGTGCCTCAGTTTTCTCATCTGTAAAATGAGGAGGTTGAATTCAATAGCCTCTAAGATCTTTCTGTCCTGTATCTATGATCCTCTGAAAGAGGTAGGGAATGAACGGAATGCTGAAAATGATTGGATAAACAGTGAATGAGTGAGTAAATCAATGAAAAGAGTGAATTCTTTGCATAGGAGGCAATTAATAGATGAAATTTAGTCATTTTGTGAGAGGATGGATGGATGGATGAATGGGTGGGTGGGTGGATGGATGGATGGATGGATGGATGGATGGATGGATGGATGGATGGATGGATGGGTGGATGGATGGGTGGATGGGTGGATGGATGGATGGGTGGATGGGTGGATGGATGGATGGGTGGATGGATGGATGGGTGGATGGGTGGATGGATGGATGGGTGGATGGGTGGGTGGGTGGATGGATGGATGCCTTGGCCAGGTGCATGTCCCTACTCCCCACTTTGATTTCCCCAGACTGGGGATCCAGAGTTAGGGGAAGCCCTGCCCCTCTTGGGACCATATAGGAGACCTCCAATTATCATGCATGGTCCCAAGCCCTGCAGATGTCTGGAGCAACTACAGATGGGTTGTGCTCACTGATGTCATCCCCATTCTTCTTCCCAAGCAGTCCTGTGCTAGGTCAGCAGGAACTTGTCCATCACAGGTTCTTTTTTTTCAGGGCAATGAGAGTTAAGTGACTTGCCCAGGGTCACACAGCTAGTAAATGTCAGGTGTCTGAGGCTGGATTTGAATGCAGGTCCTCCTGAATCCAGGACTGGTGCTTTATCCACTGTGCCACCTAGCTGCCCCCTATCACAGGTTCTTAATAAGTGCTTCTTGACCTGACTTTCTGAGTTACAAGATGTCCAGGAAGGACTGGGAACAAAAGCCACCCAGAAACCTTTATGAACCTGTGGCAGTGGGAGTGGACAGTAATACTTTGGAGTATCTCTTTGACAGAGTGGCATCACCTCTAGTGATGGAGAACTCATTACCTATAGAAATGTCTCATTCCTTTATTAGAAAATATTCATTATTGGGCATCTTTTTTTACATCGTGCTGAAATCTGACTCTCTACACCTCTGCATTATTCCTAGTTTTGCCCTCTGGGACAAGAGAGACCAAGTGAGTCCCTCCTTAGCATGATATTCTCCCTGAAATTTTGAAGGTAGCTATCAGCCCTGAGTCTTCTCTTCTCCATGTCCCCTCTTCCCTTCTTCCCCAGGGGGCAGTGCTGTGGAAAGAGGTCCCTGAGCCTTCCTGGGGCCATCTCATTCCCCATCTTGTGTTTTCACCCCAGTTGCTTTACTAGATGTGTACATGGACAGTTGAGTCCTAAGGACAGGCAGGACACAGATGTGTTGGCAGTGATTATAACCACTCTCATGTGTGTGATGTTCCACACACACATACCCACAAACGCATGCACATACACATATATATGCATACATGCACACACGTACATGCAACCACAAACAATACTTTCAATGTAATACACATACATGTCCGTGTATGTACATGCACACATGCCAGCAAACACACGTGTGCTCACACATATACTTAGCCATATAAAACGCATGTGCATGTATACATTATGCACAATATACATCCACAAACATGCAGGCATGTTGTGTTCATCGCCATTAAGTATGTTGAGCCTCACAATAGTCCCATGAAAGTAGAAGATCCCTGTGAGCCCACGGTACTTCTCCCAGTTGGCTCATCAGCATTTCCCTGTGCCTGGTACCATGCTCAGTATTCAGGATGATAGAATGGTCCTTTCCTTGAGGCAGTTTGTGGGTTTGGGTGGTCAGGGAAGCAGGGCTGACCACCAAGGGTTAATCAGGAGAAACCGGAGCCATAGAACACAAGTTTGAATCCTGTTTCTGCTGCTTCCTACCCATGTGACCTGGGGAGTCAATTAGCCTCTCTCTGCCTCAGTTTCCTCCTCTGCAGAATGAAAAGGCTGACCTAGCCAACCTTCCACAGTGCTTTCCAACTCCAGACCAGTGGTCATTTTCAAGGTCTCCATAGCCTTGTGAAGGCTCATGCTGGCTCTAAATCCTTTTAAGAAGGAATCCAGGGACAATTAAGCCCATGTTAGAGAGGAGAAGGCTGGGGCTCAGATTGGGGCAGCAAGGGGTTGGTTTCCATGGTCTTCATGGGAGACAGATGTGCCAACGCACAGTCTTAGGGCTGATTCCAGAATCTCAGCATTCAGTCATCCCTGTGTGACACTGGATGGGTCCCTTCCTCCCTGAGCCTCACTTTTGTCCTCTGTGACAGGGTGAGATGGCCTCAGACCTCTCTGGGGTCCTTTCCAGCCCTGGACTCCAGCTCTCAAGAGCAGGAATGGCTCCTCCAGGAGATCTCAGCTTCTACTTGGGAGCTCCAGGGTTGGGGAGTTTGCTACACCACACTGCTGGCCCTACCTCTGGAAAGCAGTCAGACCATTTTCTAATATCAAGCCAGAATTTGTCCTTCTGCAGTTCTTACCAAATGAATGCAACAGAGCATGGCTGAGCAACCTTGGTAGTGAGAGCCTCTTAGATTTTGGGGATGAGTGACAAGTGACAGGGAGTCAGAGCCTCTTCCTCTCAGCTTTCCCTTGGCCAAGTCCCCATCATGCTCCTCCTCCTTTCCTCACCCCCCCCCCGCCCCCGCTGTCACTGGGCACCCCTGGAGAGGCTGCCTGGTATACAGTGCCAACAATGCCAGCCCTTCGACCTTGAATGAGTCACCTGCCCTCAATAGGCCTCTTCTCATTTATAAAATGGGGATAGTGAGTCCTATTCTGTCCCTCTCCCAAGGGAGCCAAGGGGGTCCATACATTGAGGGTATTCTCTCAGGCCAACCCACAGAAGAACAATGTGGAACAGAGAAGGCCTTGGTGAAGGTACTGGAGCTTGGCTTTCTTTCTGCCTTCCTTCCCTCCCACTTACCCCCTACCCCCTCCTCGAGCTCGGGCTGCTCCCCAGAAGGGCCTGCCTTGGCTGGGTCAGGTTCTCTCTCCCAGGAGGATTTAAATGTTAAGGCGGAGTTGTCCTTGGGGAAGGAAAGTCTTGATCACCTGGGAAAAGGCACAGGTGGAGGAGGGGGAGAGACCTGAGCAGCCACACCCTTGCAGGGGGCAGGGCAAGGAAGGGAGCCACTGACACCTCCCCCCCCCCCTTGTCAGGTCCCTGAGCCTCCACTTCCCTCTCTGTACTTGAGAATGATCCACAAGCTCCTTCTAGCATCCACAGCCTGGGCTGCAAATTTCATTCCAGCTTTGACATCTTGGATTCTTTCTAGAAGCCCTTTTTGGGTTGTCTCCCCTATTAGAATGTGAAGAACATGAGAAAAGAGACTGTCCTATTTGCTTGCTTTTGTCTCCCAAGGTTTAGTGTTGGGCCTGACGCACAGCGAGCACTTAATTGTCTGTCTGTCTATCTATCTACCTATCCATTGCTCTATTTATCTATCCATCTCTACCTATCCATCTATCTGTCCTATCATTGTTCTAAGGCCCCTCCTAACTCTGTCATTCTCTGTTTTAAAGTCAATCCTACTTCTGCCATTTTTTGTTCTAAGGCCCCTAAGCAGCTTTGACATCCCATGTTCTATGTTCTAGGTTGCAGACAACCTTGAGAGTCAGATTCTCTCATTCTAGGGATCCAGGGAGAGTTGGGGGAGGGAGAACCTTTTCAGCATTCCCTTTGTGATTGCCTCTTCCATCTCTGTCTGGGGCTGGGCTGCCTTGCCCAGGCTGGAGTGACTGGCCCCTGGCAGAGAGCAATGGGGCTCCCTGCTTCTCCCACATACCAGGCATTTTTCCCGGTAACCGATCGCTCCTGTTCACAGTATCACTTAAGGGGCCCAACCATCCCCAATCCCCAGGGCCAGGAGCTGTTCTGCCAAGGTATTAGGTGGCTTTGGTTTCAACCTTGGTGCAGGGCACAGCCAAGGGAGGAGGGTGAGATAGAGGCGGGTTTGCTTTGTGTTTGGCCTCCCTTTCCCCTCCCCCGCTTTGACCAGGACGAGCAGCAAACCCTTAGTTCTCAGGGAGGGGCCTCAAATATTCCATGCACTTCTCCCCCCTCCACCTAGTCCCCTCCTCATCCTTTCCTTTCCCCAAGGCTAGAGAGTCCCCAGAGGGCATTCTTCAGGCTCCTGGTGAAAGAATGGGGAGCACTGAGGGCCACCCAATGGGGAGTATTTGCAGAGGCCTAGGTGGGAAGGGGGAAGACATTCTTGGGGACCCCAGTAGCCTGGGATGATTTAGAGCTGAAAGGGTCTTAGAGAACAACTCGACAATGTCCCTCATCATATATTTAGAGAAACTGAAGCCCAGAAAGGGGCAAGTGGAGAATGCCAGCCAAATCAGACTTCAGACCTCTGGTCTCTGGCTCCACAGTGACCCCAAGGAGCAGGAAGGCTGCCTACCCATGATTGGATGAAGGACTCCCTGGGCCCCAGAATAGGAGCTGCCTGGGAGAGGCCCCCAAGAGCCCCAGAGCCCGTCCTGGTACACACACAGCCCCTCACCGTCATCACACTCTTTGCTCATCCCTACCTACTCTTTATGGAGAATGAAAGATGAACGACAACATGCCTGCCTTTCTACCAACACAAGAAAGGTCACCCCCATTTTACAGAAGAGCAAACTGAGGCTTAAACCGAGAGGTCACCCAGCTCATCCAAAGTCCCAGAACCCCAGACTTCTTACACAATGTCTGTTTTTAGCTACATCTCATTTCCATCATTAAAAAAGCACTTCATCGGCAAATATAACAAAAATGGAAAATCTTGGATATTGGAGGGGATGGGGGAAAGCTGGGACACTAATCCATTGTTGGTGGAGTTGTGAATGGATCCAACCATTCTGGAGAGCAATTTGGAACTATGGCCAAAGGGCTATAGAACTGTGCATACCCTCTGACCCAGCAATACCACTGCTAGGTTTATATCCCAAAGACATCCCCAAGAAAAAAAAAAGACCTATTTGTACAAAAATATTTATAGCAGCTCTTTTTTGGTGGCTAAGAATTGGAAATCAAAGGAATGCCCATCAGTTAGGGAAACAAGCTGTGGTATAATGATGGCGATGGAATATGATTGTGCTATAAGAAACGATGAGCAGGATGACTTCAGAAAGGCCTGGAAAGATGCATGAACTGACGTATAGTGAAGTGAGCAGAACCAGGAGAATGTTGTACACAGTGACAGCAATATTGTTTGAGGAAGAACTGTGAATGACTTAACTGTTCTCAGCAATACAATGATCCAGGACAATCCCAAAGGACAAATGATGAGACGTACTATCCTCCTCCAGAGAAAGAGCTCTTGCCTGACCAATGCCTCGAAATCCTACTCTTTTCCAGCAAAGGGCCCAGCAGGGGACAGATGCTCCACCAATGTGTGTTGAGCTACTTGGCTGTATCTAGTTGGAAGCACAGGAGGCCCCCGGGGTGGGGTGGGGGTGGGGGGAGCTCACCCTTGGAAATCTAGCAATCAGATGTGTTTGACTCTTGCCTCAGACAGTTCCTGGCCATGGATAAAGTCATTCACCTCTCTGAGACTCAGTTACAAGGGGGTGACAATAATAACATCTGTAACTTAGCGGAGGAATGGGGATGACCAAGGTGCTGCTCATTGTGTTCCCAGTCTGATGGGGCAGACAACCTCCAGATGATGGTCTCCATAGAAGAGAAAGACCCAGATGAATGAGAGGGGCCTCTGGGCCGCAGACTGCCCTTGGATCTCACAGAGCCCCGCCAAAGGCCTCAAGGGAACTCCAGGGGACCCCCAAGCACCAGTGAGCCACAGACAGCTCCACCGTGCTGGGGAAGGAGGGCTATGGATGCATAAGGACTGTGCCTGCTGGGGGCAAGTCCCAACAGGCCAAACCAAGCTGGACAGGCTCCACATGTGGGTCTAGCCATGAGTGGCTGCATGTCAGTGGTCCAAGGAGCAGCCAAGCCAAGTTCAGAGGCCTGGCACCAAAGGGCACCCACTGGGCCCAGGGAAAGGGAGAGGAAGCTGATGAATTTGTTGGACAAGGGGAGAGCCCTTCCCCAAATCCAATCTCATAGGGAATGTCTGAGCAAGAAAAGGGACCCCGGAGGCCATCACATCTAACATCCTAGGTTTAACCCAGAGGTTGGGTGACTTGCTTAAAGTCACACAGGAAGTAAAGGATGCCCCAGGATTTGAACCCAGGCCTCTGAGGCCAAGCCTAGTGTTCCTCCTGCCTCTTGAAGAGCAGAACCACAGAGCTGCCAAGAACTTCCCCCATACCTCCTGGTACCTCAGAAGTATTGGACCAAAAAGCCCCCAAATCTCCCTGGAGCTCCAGAATCTTCCTGAGACACACGACCCTTCCCTCTTATTATTAGTGTTATTTTTAACCCAAAGATATGCTGGACCACATGAGCTATAGAAATAGCTGGGTCAAACTCCAGATGTGTGAAGGGCCTACACCCTCCCTAAAGTGCTGGAATATTTTTAGATCCAGATGCAAATCCACTGGCAACCCCCGCCCTGCCCCTGATATTTTGGCATCTGGATGCCCTGAAACCAACCCCTACAATTGTCCTCACCACCAACTTCTGGCAATGGGCACACAGCCAAGGAGGAGACCTCAAATGGAAAAGAAGGGAATGCCAATAGGTTGGGTAATGCTTGCTCCAAGCTTGGGCCCTAGTGTGCCTCCTGGCTCAAATAGGGTCCTCCCAGGACCCTCAGACATCCTGCCCTCTCCGTTCTAAGTCCACCCCAGCTCTCACATTCTGTGCTCTAGATTCTCAAGCCCTTCCCAGCCCCAACATTCCTTTTTCTAAGGCCCCTCCCAGCTCTGACATCCCCTGTTCTAAGCTCCCCCCATCCCCAGCTCTGACATTCTGTGTCTGATATAAGGCCCACCTCCAAAAGTTCATCTCCTTTTCAATGTCTCAGTTTCATCACCCACAAACTGAAGAGAATTATTTCTTTGTCTCCCTCCCAGGGCTATGGTGAAAGTCCATTCAGAGAAGGGATGGGCAAGTACTTGAAGGGGAATCCCTCAGGGCCCCTGTGAAGAATTCTGCAGGGAGCTGTTGCTTGTCCTCATCCCCACAACATGGAGGACTGGCCGTGGTGCTGGGGCTGCTGTTTGCCCTTGGCTCTACCCAGCACATCTGCAGAGTGTACCAGGTGTGTGAGATCTCTGCAGATGGGGGCCTGAGGCTGAGTCTTGGACCCAGACTGTCCCTACCACCTGCATCTGCTCTCCAGTCTCAGACGTGGAACATCAGGCTGAAAGAGACCTCCCCCAACAGAGAAGAGCAGAGTTGAGATGGCCTTTAGAGCAGGGAGGGACTTTAGAAACCATCATCCTGCAGAGCAGGCAGGGGAGGCCCAGAAAGAGGAAAGGGGCGGGGCTCAACAACACCCAGCCCTTAGTGGATGAGGTCAATATAACTGAGTTTGGGGGAGTTTTCTTTCTCCAAGAGTCTTGAACTTGGAGCCCAAACTCTTCTGACTCTGAGTAGGACACTTCACTTCTGTGCCTGTTTCCTCATCTGTAAAATGGGATTGGTGATGTCTATCTATCCTTCCTTCTCCACCCCACGTGAAGAAAGTATATGTACCAATCACATGTCAATACAAGGCTACAGGAGAAAGGGAGATAGATGTACAGCACCTAGGCCTGCCTCAGGGAGCTCACAGCCTAGTAAAGAGACAAGCCAGCAACACTGTGGCCATACCGTGATGTCAGGTCTCTGTGAACAAGACTGTGAGAGAGGGCAAGGCAGTGTCTGGGGATTCTGGGCACGGAAACTCTCTGCCAGTGTAAATTGGCACCTGTTCTCCAGCATGGAGGCACTGAGAAGATGAATAAATGATCTGGCCAGGGGTACACAACCAGTATTCTTGGGAGAAAGGATGCTCATCAGAGCCTAGCTAAGGAGTCAGAGGATCTGGGTTCAAATCCTGACTCTGACACTTACTATCTATGGAACTTTGGGAACCTCAGTTTCCCATCTGGAAAATGATGAGGTTGGATGAGGTGGCCCCTGTAGCCCCTTGTAGCTCTAGAGACTGGCTCCCAGGACTATATAGCCCTCTCTGCATCCCCAGCACCTCACAGCCAGCCTCACACATGCTCACCAAGGCTTGGAAAAGCTGACTGATGAATTCCCTCACTCTCCCCACCCCTGGCCATAGCTATGCATCATTACTTTCCAACTCTTGAGGGAAGGCAGGGGAACCCATGGGCTCTTGAAGGCTGTGCTGGCAGGGGGTGGTAAGCTGAGCCAGGTCCCCCCAAGGCAGGAAGACTTGGGCCCAGGGCTAGACCATGGTGCTGGGGCCAAGAATCCACCAGGCTTATTGCACATGGACTACACTGATCAAGGATTGTCCAACCCCTCTCAAAAACCCTCCACTGAAGGGCAGCTAAGTGGCACAGTGGATACAGCACTGGCCCTGGATTCAGGAGGACCTGAGTTCAAATCCGGTCTCAGACACTTGACATGTACTAGCTGTGTGACCGTGGGCAAGTCACTTAACCCCAATTGCCTCACAAAACAAAAACAAACAAAAAAAACCCTCCACTGAGTCCTAGAAGGGTCAACATTGATGTCAGTGAAGGGAAGGCTCACCGATGTTTAGGGGACTAAAGCAGTCTTATTGGGTGAGCCTGTGACTCTGGCCCAGCCCACAGGAAAGATAGGGGCAGGGGACAAACCCAGCCTTGGGACATCCCGCTGAGCACCAGGTGGCCCTCAGGGAAGTGGAGGGTTTGGAAGGTCCCTTAATCTGAGTCCCCTAAAGCAGTCAGTGGGGGCAATGGCCATTGAGTCTCCAGGAGGGGGTCTACCCATGGGCAGGATTAAGAGGTCAGAGGTTCAGGCCTTTCAGGGGCCCATGGATGCTCATTCCTGTTGCAGACAGGATAGGCAGTAATTCCTTCAGCAAGAGATGGCCACCCTGGGGCAGCTAGTGGCACAGTGGATAAAGCACTGGCCCTGGATTCAGGAGGACCTGAGTTCAAATCTGGCCTCAGACACTTACTAGCTATATGGCCCTGGACAAGTCACTTAACCCCCATTGCCTCACCAAAAAAAAAAAAGAGAGAGAGAGAGAGAGAAAGAGAGAGATGGCCACCTGCCCACCATCAGGGTCAGCCTAAACCCAAACTCTTAGCCAAGGGAAGGGGAGGGGGAGGGAATCCACCTTTTCCTCCTCCTCCTTGTCATACCCATGCTGCCCTGGCCCAACCCCTGCAGGCCAGGGCAGCCCAAGGGCCCAGGTGGGTTTGCCTCCAGCCCTGGCCTGCACCTTTCTCTCTCTTTACTGCTTGTGCATTTCCCCTCCCTGACTGCCTGGAGTAAACTATGTGAAGAATGCTCTAATCTGCTGCCCCATCCGGCTGGCCGAGGCAGGGGAGGGCGGACAGTGGGCCCGATCATTGAGGAAGTAGCTTTGCAAACACACACTGGAGTGGGCCCTGTGCCCAGTGCCCAGGCCCAGGAGGCTGGGGCCAATCAGGCCTTCCTGGCACAGCCTGGAGCCAGCCCGAGGCCCTTCACAAACAGTGCACTCACCGGCGAGGGCCTCCCCCACATTGCCTGCATCCAGCTGGCTTCCCCTGCATTGCACAAGCACCAGCAAGGAAGCCAAGCCAAGATGCCGGTGCCGACAACAAGGAGAATGCCCAAGACTCCCCAGTGAAGGATCCCAACTCCCTTCACTGACACACACCTACAAGCTTGCAAAACCCTTTGTCCACATTGAGCTTCAGTGACTGTAAGGAACGACACTAACAGAGGAGGAAACTGAGGCCGGGAGATAGCAGGCAATTACTGGACCCTGGCTCTGGAGCTAGAAGTGACCACAAAAACCACAGAGCCTGACCCACCCATTTGCCATCTGGGCAAACTGAGGCACAGGAATGACACACATGGCTAGTGAGTGTCAGAGGCAGGCAGTAGGACAGAATTTCCCCAGCCACAACGGCCCTGTCTCTTTCAGATGGGTCACACAGCTAGCAGCAGGTAGAACTTGAACCCAGGCCTCTCTGACTCAGGCCCTCTCCACTGAGGCAGCAGGGCCAGGCATGACTATCCCCAGTGACCATTGCTTTACTCAGAGTCTGGTCAAGTCCCCAAGTTCAGGAAAGTCCCTTCAAGATGGAAATGCTTCAGGGATCGGTGGCCTCAAGGACCCGAGGGCAGAGAATGCCGGAGGCCTTGGGCCTGTGGCCTCTCTAGGCCTCAGTTTCTATACCTGTCAAAATAAAGGAATAGACTGGATGACCGCTGAGCTTCCAAGCTCTGCCCCTCCACAGAGGAGCCCCAGGTTAACAGACCCATCCTTCTGGGAGTTTCCTCAGAGACACTCCTGCCCAGGGAGAAGAGGGCCCCACTGCTCCCCCTGGTCCCTTCCAGCTCCCATTCCACAGCCCTGGGGGTGTAGGAAGGGCCGAGGTCTGCCAGACATTCTCCCCTGCCCTGCCTGGTCTCTCCCACTCGCAGCCTGGAGAACTCCAGAGCTTAATATTCTCTGGTTTTCTAGGCCATTGCCCGAGGCCTCATTGTTTTCTGGTCTCCAGTGTTCTCAGGGAAGAGAGCATGGCCTCCAAGACCAGCAGTGGGGAGCAGTCCAGTGTTGGTGGCTTTCCCTTGCTGGCTCATCGGTCAGTCAACTAGAAGCTTCTGTGCTAATCAAGCTTCCCGTGCCCACCCCTGGCCCAGGCCCAGGCTCCCAGGCCCAGCTAGCTTTAGGGCAGAGCCTCTCCCCACTGCCAACAGCCTAGCCCAGGACCCTTTCTGCCCACACGGGAATACAGTCTGATCAGCCACTGCTGGTCAAAAGTGATTCTAGAGCCCTAAAACTGGAGCACAGGAAGCTCAGGAGCCAGACGGTCCAATGGTCTCATCTCACAGATGTGGAAAGACAGCCAGTGCTAATGAAGAGATAGCTGAGGAGAGACTGGAACCCAAGTCTTCTCAATACCAAGTCCAGCACTGGGTCTCAAATGGGTGGTGAGCCTGCCTTAAGAAGTCACTCCCTTTCTTCTGGCTTCTTGTTATTGCTCATAGGCGTGTGTTTGTCATTTGTCCAGCACCTGAGTCTCTCTCTCTTGCCTACACTAGAAGTGCAGCAGCTGCTCCAGGACCCAAACCACTGCTGACAGTTTGCTTCAGCAGCCAAGGGGCCCCCGCTCCTGGGTGCTCACCATCCTGAGGTCAGACAGTGTGGATGCCCTCCTGCAGCACAGAGCTCTGCCTTCCACCAGAGAGCCCCACAAGCTGTGGCCATTGCAGGAGCAAGGAGGCGTGTGCCACCACTCATCTCGGGGCGGGGGGGGGCTTCCTCCATTTGGGGGTTTGTGTGTGATAAAATGACCTCTAAAAGGGTGATTCCCTCAACCTCTGCCTCTCTAATGCTGCATTTGCTGTGAACTGGCCCTGAGGTGGTCAGAGAAGACTTCCTGAGGGAATGCAAAGAAGATATTTCAGGTGGCAGGAACATCACAAGCAAAAGCTGTGAGGTGGGACCCATGGAGATGTTCATTATGTTGAATTCATGACATCCAAATGGTCTCAGAGGTGAGACACACACAGCCTTTGCCAACCGGATGTGGACTGGGTGGCCATCTGCCAAGCGTATCACTTACCTAACTGGTCGTTTGGGGACTGTGGCTGTGGGGTGGCTAGGAAACAGACCCTCAGAAGTGGAGCCTGCCTAGAACCTCCAGCGTGAGTACTGGAAGAAAGCTCAGAGCACAGCTGTTCCTATCACTAGCCTAGCTGAGCCACCCATCTTCCCTACAGCATTCCTAGGCAGGGATCAGCATGGCATGTCGGAAAGAGCCCAGGAATGAGATCTATGTGCCCTGTGCTGGCTCTGGACAAGGTACTTACAAGGCACTCATCTATTAAATGCACCCCAGTGAGCTCAATCCACCTTGAAAGCACTAATTTCACTGACTTCTTCCATCTTGTTCCCCATCCCTTTCCACTTATTCCAATCTTGCCCTTCTTTTCAGTGCCAGGTTAAGTACTACCTACTCCATTCAGGAATTTTTCCCTGACAAGTCAATCCCATACTGACCAATAGGGCTTAATATCAGCTCTACACAGTGTAAGTAACAAGTGACACTGTCTCTTACATGGGCTTGTTAATGGCTGTGTTTTTTTACCTAGACTGTGAGCTCCTTGAGGTCACAGGCTTTCTCTTTTTCCATCCCCCTTGGCACCCAGTACTACTCGGGCACACTGAGAATACTGGGTATGTAGAATCAAAGCGGGGCAGTTAGGTGGCGCAGTGGATAGAGCATTGGCCCTGGATTCAGGAGGACCTGAGTTCAAATCCAGCCTCAGACACTTGACACTAGCTGTGTGACCCTGGGCAAGTCACTTAACCCCAATTGCCTCACACACACACACACACACACACACACACACACACACACACACACAAGAATCAAAGGGCATGGGACAGAAGAAAATGGAACAAAATGTTTCTGTACAGAATGGAATGCAACCAAATGGGGTGGAATGTAACAGAATATAATTGAGTAGAATGTAATAGAAGAGAATGGAATACAATGTGACAGGATGACATGGAATGGAATGGAAGACAATGGAATACGATGGAATGGAAAAGAAGAAAATGGAATATAATGTAACAGAATGACATGGAATAGAACAGAACCCAGTAGAATACCATGTAATAGAACAATGTGGTATAGAACAGAACCCAGTGGAATGGAACTAGATGGGATGGAATGAAACAGAAAAGAATGGGAGACAGTGGAACAGAATGACCGGGAACCGAATGGACCACAATAGAATGAATACAGTGAGACAGAACAACATGATACAGAACGGGATGGAACAGAATATAATCAAATGAATACTGTGTAACAGAATGATATGGAATGGAATAAAACTGAAGAGAATGGAATACAGTAGAACAGGACACCATGGAATGGAATGAAACAATAAAATGAGTGACAACGTAAGGAAACAGAACAGAACAGAGGAAAAGGGGATACACACTAGTGGGATAACCTAGAACGGAATAGAACAAGATACAGTGTAATAGAATGACCTGGAACAGAATGGAGCAGAAGAGAATGAAATGGACAGAATCCAATGAATCCATTGGGAATGGAATAAAGTGGCTGCAGATTACAGAATCCTCCAGTGTCAGAGGCTGTCTAGTGAGTCCTACCTGTCCCTGAATAAGAAGACCTTTTGTCACAACCACATCACAATAACACCGGATATTTCTATAGAACTTTGAACTTCACAAAGGGCTTTCCATAGATTGCCTTACTTGAAAACTACATTCTGTGCAATAAGAGCTGCCGGTACAATTTTCTTCATCTTAAAGATGGGAAAACCAAGTCTCTGGAATGTCTAGTGATTTTCCCAAGGCCACACAGCTCAAAATGTCAGAGGTGGGATTGAAACCCAGGCCCTTCTGACTGGAGGCCCAGAACTATGACCATAAGTGTTTAGTTTGTTTGTTTGTTTTGTGGGGGGCAATGAGGGTTAAGTGACTTGCCCAGGGTCACACATCTAGTGTCAAGTGTCTGAGGCCGGATTTGAACTCAGGTCCTCCCGAATCCAGGGCTAGTGCTTTATCCACTTCACCACCTAGTTCCCCTGACCATAAGCTTTTGCTACTCCTCTGTGACTTTTGATTGAAGAACTCAAGTGATCCCCCAAAGACCATTACATTTGTGGAGAGCTCTTCTTAGAGAAGGTTCTGCTGATCACAAGCCCAAATTCAGCTCCTGCCACTTTCATCCTTCGCTCCAGGTTCTGCCCTCAGAGGCCAAGTGGAACAAGTGCCCTTCACCCCATTGGCAACACTGACAGCCTGAACCCAGCCTAAACTGCTGTTAGCAGTCCACGAAGTCAGCTAAAAGAGTTCCAAAGGGTGGCCTTCCCCCTCAGAATAACAACTTCTCACCTGGACATTGTACCCTCCTCCATCTCCATGCTGATGCTACCGGTAGGGATCCAGGACAGCTTTCCTCTGGGATTCAGCTGTGGACCTCAGGAAATCATGTGGAAGGCCATTTGCACATGAAAATTACATGCAAATCTCTAATTCCACGAAAATCATGAAATCCAAAGATGCCAAAGGTAAAAGGACCTTAGAACAAAAACTGGAAGGATTGGGAGAGACCTTAGAACCCCCAACAGGAGAGCTGGGAGGAGCCTTAGACTGGAAAACTCAGAATTCTCATCTTCAATTCTTCCCTCTCATATCTCTTCCCATTTCAATCAGTTACCAAACCTTGTCAGCCCTACCTCCTCGACACCTCTCACGTATTTCCTCTTCTCTCCACAAATACGTCAGCCCTCTGGATTGAGCCTCATCAGCACTTCTCTCCTGGGCTATTGAAATAGTCTCCCAGTTGATCTACCTATTGCAGTCTCTCTCTTCATCCTCCATGTAGCTGATATACATCTTCTTAAAGCTAGGATCCGATGGACTCACTCAAGAAGCCTCCATGTGTCCCTCTTGCCTCTTTCTTTATCACTGAAAGCCTGCCTTTGCAGACTCAGTGCATGTGGCCTTTGCTCACTCATGCCCTTTCCCACCCCACTGGCCCCTTTTCTGTGGCCCGCACGTGGCACTCCATCCTCTGTCTCCCTCCCTTGGGCCGTCAGCCAGCCATGTTTAAAAGACTTTTAGAAGGCCTGGTTCCCTTCACAGTTCCATTGGAGTGTCACTGCCTACCAGGGGGCTCTCCTCACCCCCAGGTGTAAGTTCAGAATGTCCTTGGCACATGCTTCCCATTCCCTGTCTATGTCCCTGGTAGAGTATGAGCTTTTTGAGGGCAGAGGCTATGATGACTCTTTCTATTCCCAGGGCCTAGCAAAGTACTTGGCACCTAGAAGATGCTCAGGAAGTGCTCCCTCTCCCCCATCTATGACCTGACCCCTAAGATCAAGTGACCCAGACTCATTGTTTTATAGATGGGGAAACTGAGGCCAAGAAGGAGAATGGCAATGATGACAATATCAATGTTGATGGTGGCATCAAGGGGGAGTAAGGGGAAGAGGATGGGGGACATTGATGCCAATTCCTACAGATGATTAGTGTTGTGCAGAGTGGCTCTGCAGCTGCAAACGTTTGTCACCTGCTGACAACTTAATGGGACATGCCTCCTAGAGCTTCCTAGTCCTCATAAACTAAGCCCAGAAAAAGCCCCAAAACACATGTTCTAGATTAGGCCACTGAGGCTCAGAAAGGCCACACAAAACTAAAAGGCACCTGCTGCAGGATTCAAATTCAGATCCCCTTGATTCCCATTTCATAAATCCAATCACTGCCACATTCTACACCAGGGCCATCAACCCTGGGGGTAGGGGACATGAATTAACTCAGACACACTCTGCCCTCCCAGAGTTCATCGGAGAATGTGACCCCATAGCCCACAAAGCTCACCGTTACCTCACCACAGACAGATGGAGGGGCAGAAGGTGGATGGTCCACGGGCAGCCCTGATGCCCACAGGAAAATGCAATGGAGAGAAAGCTGCTGTCACTCAGCAGCATCTGATGGAGGATTATCTGGGACATGGGCAACAGCCTCATTTTATGAGAAAGCATGGATGGGCTTCAATCTATACCATGGAAAGAGGAGCCACTACTTGCAATTCCCCTTATGTGATATCCCATCTCTCCCCTCTGTGTCTTTGCAGAGGCTGTGCCACCTGCCTGATGTGCTCTCCCTTTCCCCATCCTTCTCCTGGAATTTTCACGTGCTCTCTTCTCTGAGAGCCTTCCTGAATGCCCAAGGCTTTGTGGATCTCCCCAGTGCCTGAAGTGATTTTGTGGTTACTTGGAATTCACCTTCTGTTGACTTATCTGTGTGCATGATCTACGTATGCCTCACAGGAACACAAGTTTTGGAAGGCAAAGAATGCTTGGCTTTTGCCTTTGTGTCTCCAGTGCCTGGCACATGTTACTGATGTTGCTGATGTTCATGGAGTTTTCTTGGCAAAGACACTGGAATAGTTTGCCCTTTCCTTCCCCAGTGTGTCCCCATTTTACAGATGAGGCAAATAGATGTTAACTGACTTGTTCAGAGTCACATACCTAGTAAGTGTCTCAAACTGAATTTGAACTCAGATCTTCCTGACTCCAGGTTCGGGTGCACTATTTATTGTATCACCTAGCTGCCCCCACGTGCCTGTTATATAGTAGGTGCTTAATAGATGCTTGCTGAGTCAGCACTGAGGAAGAAGAAATAATCCCCCAATTGGGGAATGACTTGGATTCTTATAAATTTGATTTAATTCCCTATATATTTTAGAGATTTAAATCAAATTTATAAGAATCCAAGTCATTCCCCAATTGAGAAATGGTCAAAGGATATGAACAGGCAGTTTTCTGATGAAGAAACCAAAGCTATCTATTCCCATATGAAAAAATGCTCTAAATCTCTAATGATTAGAGAGATGCAAATTAAAACAACTCTGAGGTACCACCTGACACCTATCAGATTGGCTAAAATGACAAAAAAGGAAGATAATAAATGTTGGAGAGGCTGTGGGAAAATTGGAACACTAATGCATTGTTGGTGGAGCTGTGAGCTGATCCAACCATTCTGGAGAGCAATTTGGAATTATGCCCAAAGGGTGATAAAGCTGTGCATACCCTTTGACCCAGCAATCCCACTTTTAGGTCTTTTGCCCAAAGAAATCATGGAAGGGGGAAAGGGACCCACATGTACAAAAATATTTATAGCTGCTCTTTACGTGGTAGCAAGGAACTGGAAATTGAGGGGGTGCCCATCAATTGGGGAATGGCTGGACAAGTTGTGGTATATGAATACAATGGAATACTATTGTGCTGTAAGAAATGATGAGCAGGAAGAGTTCAGAGAAACCTGGAGGGTCTTACGTGAGCTGATGATGAGTGAGATGAGCAGAACCAGAAGAACATTGTACACAGTATCATCAACATTGAGTGTTGACCTACTGTGATGGACTATATTCTTCTCACCAATGCACTGGTACAGAAGAGATCCAGGGAAGTCATGATAGAAGAGGATCTCCAAATCCAAGAAAAAAAAAGAAAGAAAGAACTGTGGAGTATAGATGCTGATTGAACCATATTATTTCTTTTGTTTTGGGTGCTGTTGTTTTTTTTTTCTTCTATTTTGAGGTTTTGCATCACTGCTCTGATTCTTTCTCTTGTAACAGGATTAATGCAGAATTAGGATTAATGTTATTATGTGTATATATATGTGTGTGTATATATATATATATGTATATGTATATAGATATATAGATATAACCTATATCAGATTACCTGCTGTCTAGGGGAGGGGGGAGGGAGGGGAGGGAGGGGAGGGAGGGAGAAAAATCTGAAATTGTAAAGCATGTATAAACAAAAGTTGAGAACTATCTTTACATGTAACGGAAAAAATAAAATATCTCATAAAAAGAAAAAAAAAGAAAGAATCCCCCAGACTCACATTTTGATAGGGCTTGTGAGACTCATAGGTGCTCACAAGAGAGTGGGAAGGGCAGAGGCACAAAGGAATGGGGAGCTGGCTGGCCAGTGAGCCCTAAAGAGCTGTGAGGAATGCATCTCTGTCCCCAGTGTCTAGAGGAGTACTACAGGGATCTGTCCTTGGCCTGAGCCAGTCAATGTTTTTATCAATAACTAGGATAAAGGCAGAGATGAAACACTTTCCCAATGTGCAGATGACACAACGTTAGGAGGTACAGTCAATATGGTGCTTGAGAGAATCAGAATCAGAGAAGGCCTTGATAAGTGGATCCGATGAATCAAATGTAATGAGATGAACTTTATTCAATGTAAAGTCTTAGAACTGATTCAAAAAATCAACATTCCAAGTACAAGAGAGGAGCTAAGTAGTCCAATTACAGTAATGTGAAGATCTGGAGTTTTTTGTGGAGCACAATATAAATGGGCTCTAACCAAGAAAACCAAGGAAGTGGAGGCCCTGCAAAGATTCAGAGGGCCCAAGACGAGGGAGGAGAAGGTACTGCTGTCCCCTGCCTGGGTCTGGCTACCCCTAAAGCATTGTTTGGGGCACCCCAGCTCAGGAAGAACATTGACAAATTGGAGTGCACCCAGATGAATGTGATCAGGGAGGTAACAGGACCGGACACTTGATGGAGGTCCAAGGACCTGGAGAAATTTCATCTGAAGCAGAGGAGACTTAAGGGAGGAGGGGGTAATAGCTGTGTTCAAACGTAGATTACGAGGGAAAACACTACATTCAAAGCTTAAAGAGACTCCAAAACTGTTTAGTCCAACTTCCCATCAGCTGCAGCCTCCCCACCCTGGAGACACCTCCTCTCCTGATTGGTGATCTCTTCCAGAAGGGTGGGGGCATGTTCTCTCCCCTCCCAGCTCCACCCACTCTCCACCTCTCAGCCCCTATTAGAATGGAAGCTCTTGGAGGGGAGGGACTGCCTTGCTCTTTGCTCTTGCTTGTCTCTCTATCTTCAATGCTTAGCCCAGTGCCTGGCTGGTACCAAATGCTTCATCTATTTACTCTGTCATCTTGCACATGAGAAAATGTTCCAGAGAAGGGAAGGCACTTCCTCAGGGTCACACAAGCACTAAATGTGAAATGGGGGGGGGGGGCGCGACTGAAAAGTGGCAGATTTAGCTAGATTTGGAAACTTCCGACGACTGAGCCCCTCAGCTTGTAGTGGACCGCCCATCCTTGAAGCTTCTAAGCAGAGAATGGATGGTGACCATGCTGAGGAGGGGACTCCTTGTTGGGGGAGGGACACTTCCTCTGTGTCTTTGCTACTGCATCGAATCCAAAAGACTGGAGCCTGGAGCCAGGAGCACTGGATCTTCTCCTCCCTCCTCCATATCCTGGCTGTATGACCTTGGGTAAATCATTTCTCTCTCTGAGGCTCAGTCTCCTGCTCTGTAAAAGGAGGGGGTTGGACAAGATGGCAGCTCTGATATTCCAGAATCAGAAAAGCTGATGATGTCCAGGCTGCTTTCTGGGGGCCTGTGTGTATGTCAGCATGTGGGGAGAAGAGAAAGCAGTTGGCCCTGAGGCTCCTGACACTGGGTAATGACTATATTTGAGCGACTTCATATAGTTTGTGGTCTGTTCTGGGCTTGTTGGCCGGTGCTGGTGGGCAGACGAGCCACGGCCTCCTCAGCAGGCAGAGCAGAGACACACTAGACATGCCCATGCTTGAAGGGGCACGAACCTTCAGAGGCAAGACCTATGGAGGAGCCCCTTGCCCTGAGCAGGCCTGTGGGCCAAAGGCCAGGCTCTGGCAGCAGAGTCCAATTCACCTGATTTCCTTTTGGATGGGGAATCCAGGCAGGGAAGGTCAGGAAGGTGCCGTGGATGGAGTCTACCTATGTTTCTGGAAGGTATTTGAGCCCATATCTCATGTTGTCCATGGATGGGATGGAGAAACATAGCCTAGACTACAGCTCACTTGGGTGGGTTTGGAATGGATTGGATGGGGAGACCCAGAAAGCAATTGTTAATTAGTCAATGACAATGTGCTCAGTCGGCTCTCTGCTGCTGAACATTCTTATCAGTGACTAGGGTAGGACCACAGGGGGAAAGCCCATCAAATTTTCAGGCACCACAAATCTGTGCTGGATAAGTAACACATTGGCCGGCTGAGTCTGGAGTCAAAAGCTTTCAACCTCTAGAGCAAATCTCGATGAGTATCACAGAGGGAAAGCTAGAAGAGACAGACCTCAGGGGTCGAGCCCCACTTTACAGACAAGGCCCAGCGAGTTTCAGAGACTTGCCCAGGGTGAAACAGGGTCTAAGGGGCAGAGCCACGAAATGGAATAGAGATCAATGGCCAGTCCAGTCCTTGTATTCAAAAAGTCAATGGCACAAGCCTGAGATGGGAGAGGAGGCAGCAGAGAGCAGTTTGTCTGCAAAGAATCTGGGCTTTTCATGTTCTAGAAAGACCCAGATGCCCCAGAAGGAATGTGTGCTGGGACTACATTGGAAGAAATGGAGAGTTCACCACTAGGAGTGAGGGAGTTCTCCTCTCCCCTGAGGTGGACAGACTGAGCCCCCCCCCCCCAGCACTACATTCAGTGTAGGGCATCCACTCCTCACCTCTGAGGAAGGCCCCCGATCAGCTAGATCACCCCATAGCTGGGGGTCTGTACATGTGCTCAAGTGCATGAAGGACTCAGAGGGCAGGACCAGAAGCAGTGGAGAGTGAGGTACTGGTGACCAGGGCAGCCAGCAGAGGACTTACAAAGAGGCGGATCCAAGAAAGTCCATCAGAAAAAACCTGCTCTCAGTGAGGGCTGCCTGACAGGGAAGGTGGGGGGTGCTCACCTGGCAGGCATGTTACGGAAGGAATGGGACTCCCCTGGCATCTCTAGGGGACCCCCCGGCTTGGCTCCCAGGACTTCCTCAAAGCCTCCCTAGAAATGGGGCCAACTCTGGTGCTTGGCCCTTGCAGGGGATCTTGTGACCTTTGACATCTGGTTCAAAGGCTGTGATTAGACATTCAGAGCAGGCAGTTGTGTGTATGTGTGTGTGTATAAATATGTGTGCATGTGCACACACGCAGATGTGTGGTAGGTGGGTGTATACCTCTGTGTGTGGAGAAAGCACTGGATCTGATGTGTACGCATCCTGCTTATACATGGGAGTGCAGATGTGGGCCTTCACACACATCCATGAATCAGGTTGGAGTTGGCGCCAGGGGAATGCATGTGTATAACACACTAATGTGTATTATGTGTGTGCACATGTGGATGCCTGTTCTTGTGTGCCCACAGGTGTGTGCTGCATGTCAGGGGCCTGGGTACACATGCCTTCTGCTGTTCTTCAGTTTTCTAGCCCACATAGTGTCAAGGCTTTGGCATGGAGAAATTATTCAGAACACATAAAAATAGTGATGGGTCACTCAACTGGAGATCAAAGCATTTGGATAAACAAGGCCGAGATAGCATCAGCCTGTGGGCAAACACATGCAGCCCTTGTAGACACCACACCGTGCTGGGCTCTCCTCTCTGATCCCCTCCCCAGCCAGGGCCCTGAGGGGCCAAACAGGACTCCTAGAACTTGGCCTGAGCCTGTCCTGAATCTAGCCTGAACTTCCCCAAGCAGCTTCCCACTCCTCCCTGCTCCATCCCCGCCCCCCCCACAGGGCCCGGGTACTGTCCCATGGCCCCCTCTGCACACACTCAGTCCCCGTGGGGGCCCCCTGGCCCAGGGCACCTGTAGAAGCACCCCCAGCCCTCCCCTTGGCTGCCTCCACCCTCACCTCCCGGGACCTGGGAACCAGTGGAAGGAGAGATGTGGGGCAACCCCTAGAAGAGGCAGCAGCACCTAGTCACAGGAGGACTTGGTCCCCTACCCTGGACTCTGCCAAGCTTCTCCGAATCATCCACCCACCAGTCCTTATTAAGCACCTCCTGTATGCACAGTCTTGTGGCCTTTTTGTGGCTTTTTATCCGTTCCTTGTAGAATCTGACTCCCACGAGGGGCCGTCACTCCTCTGTCATAAACAAACAAGTCCCAAAACATCCCCTGCTAGGCAGGTGGGTCAGGGACAAGGGGAGAAAAGGCCCCACAGACAGCAGCTCCCTAAAGAGACCCCTGTGTGTGGGCAAAGCTGCAGACACCGTGGGGCGCAGGGGCAGTATAATCTCCCTGGGCTGGAAAAACAGGAGCCAAGATGGATCCAGAGAAGCAGGGAAAGACTTCGGCAGGCTGATGCAGAAGGAAGAAAGCCCAGCCAAGGAGTCGGAATCGGGAACCGAGAGAGCGGCCCCGCCCCCAGCCCTCAAAGCTGCCTCCCGCTGGGGAAAGCCCTCCCAGCTCTCCGTGGCTGCTTTGAGGAGTGTCTGGAGATCCCGGGCTCAGCCCAGGTTGTGGATTCTGTTCGTCTGAATGCCTCTGACCCTCTGCTGCTCTCTCTAGCGCTTGTCTCAGCCTCTGCTTCTCTCTCTCTCCTCTCTGTCTGTCTGTCTGTCTCTATCTCTCTCTGTCTTCCCCCACCCCTCTGTGTTTCTCTCTCTGTTTCTCTCTGTCTCTCCCTGTCTCCCTCTCTCTGGCTCTCTCTCTCTCTGGCTCTCTCTCTCCACATCTCTCTGTGTCTCTTTCTCTTCCACCTCTTTCTGTGTTCAGTCTTGTGTCTTTTGTATATGCCAAGTTTCCTGGAAAGCCCAGGGAGGGCCCCAGGATTTCTCATCAGAGTTAAAAGGCAGGGCTCCAACCTGCTTCTGCCAGAGGGAAGCACACCCCTGCCCCCCTGCCCCCCTGCCCCCTGAGACAGGCAAAGCCTCCCTGGGAGCAGCCCACGGCTCCCTGAGGGGGAGCTGGAGAAGCCAGCACAGAGGGAATAGCCAGGAGCACAGCTGGGCCCTCTTGCCATGCTGGGAACCATCTCTGGGCTCCTCTCCACCTCCCCAGGGAGATCTCAGGCCACCCAAAGTGGAGAGAGCCTGATGCAGAGGAGACAAAGGATAGTGGATTTCATGGTTGGGCATGTTGGCATAGGTGTGTGGGGCCTCAGGGGGGAGGAAAGAGCCCAGCCACCTGCTGGGACTGGGGCCCAGGAACAGCTCCATGGTTTGGCCGACAACTCCCCTGAGAGGAGCTGGAAGAGAAGCCAGGAGCCCAGAAGGGTTTCCCTGGTGTGCAAGGCCAAAGGCAAGCCAGGCAGATGGTCAGGAAGAAAGAACACCTGGGCTCTCATCCTGGGCATGCCTCTAACTCACTCTTTGGCCTTAAGCATGACACCATCAAGTCTCTGAGTCTCAGTTTCCTGAGTGTAAAACCAGGATCATGTTATTGGTAGTCCCCACTCATGGAGCTGATGTCCACATAGGCCAATAGAAGAGGGGAGAGACAAGGGCATCTCTCCCTGAAAGGCTGCTGCCAGCACCATCCAGCCACCTCAGGGAGTTCCAAGGGTCAGGTGAAACACCACACCTTCCTCAGGCACTGCAGCTTCTCATCAGAAGCTCCCTAAGGCCTGCCTGCTCTGACTTTGCACCTTCTATATAAGTCCCTCCCAGCTTTCACAGTCTCTGATCTTGGGGCCCTCTCACTCCGATCCTCTCTCAGGAAGAGCCTGCCCCGCCTGGGATGCCCAGTGGCTGAGAACAGTCTCCTGGCTCAGGAAGTGCAGCCTCTTGGCATTGGCTGCCAATTCCCATTAGGAGCACCACTGGCTTTGCCAGCTGCCAGGCCCCACCCCAGGGTTCCAGATCTGTGCCTTGGGGGGCAACCTAAGACAGGTCCCAGCCCTCTCTTCCACCCCCTCCACTCTGCTCTTCATGTGATTACCAGAATGATGGTCGTTACACACTCCTCTGCTCAGAGACTATCCATGGCTCCCACTTGATGTGAGCAACATTCCAGTTCCTCTGCCTGACATTCAAGGCCCCTGACTCATAAGTCACATCTCCTATCACTCCCATAGCATCCTCAGACTCCAGGCAAATGATAACACTTTGTGCCCCAGGCTGATCCTGTGTTCTTGTACCTCAGAGCTTATGTCCCTCAGGTCCTGGAATGTCATGCCTCACTCTGTACCACCCCCTACCTTGTCCAATTACCACACAGCCTTCACAGCCCAACTTAAAGGCTGCCTCTTCCAGGAAGCCTCCCCTGATTGCCTCAGTTGGTAGAGATCTCTTCATAGAACACACTGTTTGTGCCTCTAATGCACTAGCCTCTATTCTTGTGCAAACATTATCTGTGTTCATACCTCATCTTGCACTTGACTGGGACCTCCAGGAAGGCAGGGGTCTGTGTCTTCCCCAATCTAAAGATCCTTCCCTGCTTCCTCCTCCCCTTCCCTTCTCATGGCTGAGCATGAGCCTTTGCACACAGCAAGCACTTAATCAACGTTCTCTGAAGGAAGGTGGGAAGGAATTTACAGGTGCCCGGATCTTAAACTCGATTCTTGTACTGGAGCTGGGAACCTGGGTGAGTAAGTTTCCCTGGGGTTCCTGAGCCTCCCAGACAAGCAATGAGATTGAAGTAGAGAAATGTGGCTCAGGAGAAGCGGGGGAGCCTCCTGTCTTCCCGAGGACACGTCAGCTCTGCTGAAGCAGTACCTGCCTTCTTCTCACGTAGCACCAGCCCGGGCTGCAGAGGAGCCAGCAGTGGCTGAAGCCAAGCTACCCTCCTCACTCAGGGTGGGATCTTGCTGGTTCACCCTTTCCCAGTGAGAAACAGGCTCGTGTTTTAGCCAAGGCAAAGAGGGTTTGCCTTGGACTATTTATTTCAAGCTCTTCCCTCATAGCTTCTCCTTCTTCCTCTTAGGTCTCTTATGGAAGGATGCTCCCTATCCCAGGGTGTAAGTCAATGTGCTTGGCTTTTTCTGCATGAAAACTCCGCTTTTAGCCTTCTTTCTTCCCTCTGACATATTGTTCATCCATGCCACTGACCACTGCTGGAGGACGAGCATTGCCCAAGGTGATGGATTAAGCCACTGGTCGCTCACCCTCAGCAAAGTCTCTAGTCCCCAGCAGCAAGTGATAGAGGCAGGCCAGGGACAGCACTGGCATGCACCCTTCTGCCAGGGGGCCAACCCCAGCTGGGGAGGGGGAAAGGTTAACCTCTAAAGGTCACCCACAAGTCCTAATACACAGTTTGAGTATTTGTTTCCCAGACCAGCCTGGGAAGTCAGACTAACAAGTCGCTGAGACCCCTCCCAGGTCTGAGGTTGGGTGACTCCAAGAGGCAATGGGGGAAAGAGTCTGTGATAACAGGAGTCATTCAGCTCTAATCCCAGATGCTGAGAATGTGGACAAAGGAGGTATGGAAGCAGAAAAGGGGATGAACTGGCCAAGAGAGGCGGAAAGGCAGAGTTGTCTGGGACCCCAGCAGTCCTGGCCAGGTGCAGTGAGCCCTGGCCTGGGAGGCAGGCAGGCAGCTCTCCCACCAGGTCCCTGGGGCACCTGGGACTGCTCCCTTCTCTGACGTGGGCCTCAGTTTTCTCATCTGTAAAATGAGGGCTCCTGGTTCCAAATAACTCTCATCTCCAAGATCTAGGAGAACAAGGGTTAGCCCAGGGAGAGGGCAACTTCAGCTCAGCAAATGCCCCCAGCCACACTCTTACCAGGCCCCCATTATAGCCCTGGTGCCACAGATATCTTTATTCCTGGTTTTCTGTTTGTTTGCTTGCTTTTGTGTCCAGGGCCAGATTTCATCATCTAGAGGTCTCCCAGATGAGGAGATCCTCTGCCAATGCAAACTGGTAGCTGATCTGCACTGAAGAACCATGGCTTTTCCCAGGGCACGGAGAGGTCCAGGGACTCAACCAGGCTGTTTTCAGAGGCAGAATTTGAACCCGAGTCTTCAGCTGCCTCTCTGCTTTCTCTGCCTTCATGTGAGATGCTCAGAGTAGGTCAGATGCTATCTGGCCTCTGGTTCAGTGTCTCCCATGAGCATCCCTCACCTCCCCCCAGGGCAAGGGCCCCAGCTGGCAGCTAGTTTATCCTGGAGGCTCAAGATCTTACCTGACATGCCCCCCCCACCCCATGTCTTTTCTAGGAAAGACTCTCCCATACCTGGGGCTCTGGGGGCAGAGCTTGGTAGGCAAGGGACCAAGGGTTGGATGAGATGGTCTCCCATAAACTGGCCCATGTTTCAACCCTCTGAGGGTGTGGCCAGTCCTTGGTGACTGGCTCATGGATCGGGGGCCATGCTTGAACACCTGTTCTGTGCTTAGGGTGGTGCCAGGCACACTGTAGGTGCTGAATCAATATTTGCCTCCCCATTGATTGATCAATTGCTGGGCAATGTGGGGTAATGGATCATTTCCCTATTCTGAGTCCCTACTTCAGCTCCCAATTGAGCTGGAAGGACTAGATTCATGGATTTACAGCTAAAAGGGAAGTAAGAGCAAAAGTCCAATAACACATCAGAAAAGGAGGAGACTGAGGCTGGGAGAGGTGCAGGGACTTGCCCAGGTGATTCACTGAGGAAGTAACAAAGCTAAGATCTGAACCCAAACTCCCCAGTTCTGAAATACTGGTCTCCTTCCACTCTCCAGGGCCAAAATTCTCCCTGGCTGGTGCAGTACTCCCTCAGGGAGCCATGGAGAAAGGGGAATAGATCACTGTGGACTGGGACAGTCACGGAGAACTTCATGGAGGAGGACGTGGCCTCGAGTCGGAACCTGAAGGGTGATGGTAGAATTCAGAGAGGCTGCAGCTAAGAGGATTCCAGGAACACATTAAGCAAAAGGAGGAGGGGACCAGATACATTTCAGAAAGTGGGGGAGATCAGGGCAATGTCTAAATCCTTTGCCTTCCATTTAAACCCCTTCAAATTTAGGCACTTCCCAATATTTCCAGTTGTACCATCTGTGACTCCCTGCTGCAGAGTGACCATTCCAGTCAAATGACCCCCTTCTCCCACCATTTCCTGCCTCCATGCCTTTACTGTGTAGCTCTGCCCTCCCACCTCCTTTGGGTAGCCTTCCTTCCTGATCCCCTGGCTTGGTCATGACCTTTCTAGGGAGACCTTGCCCAGCCCTTGGGTTACACCTTGCTGCACACTTAGCATATACCGTGCACTCTGGTGAGCTCTGTTGTGGACTTTTTCCCTTGCTAGATTACAAACTCCACTAATGTCTCTTATTTAAGCCATGGATCTCCCTCACCCCTGGCACTGGGCTCTTCCCACAGAAGGGGCTTGCTTGATAAGTTAGGAAAGAACATAAATCTTGATTGAATGAGTGAGTGGAAGGCCAGTGAATGGTCACATTAGGTCAGCAGGCTCAGACAGCATGAGAATCAAATGGGGAGTGAGGAAAGGAGAGTTGGTTGCTCCCCTTGGAAAGCTGCCCTTCACATGATGGGGACTGTGGCTGATCCTGCTCATTTTGACCACTTCAGGATCCAGGATCACCAGGGCCACCCCAGAGAGGAAGCACCCTGATTTTTGAATCAGTGTTTGTACTTCAGGTGAGAATAGAGGTATGTCAACAGCCCTGGAAATTCCCAACCCCTCCTGCCAAAGAATGAAGCACCATGAGTAAGACCTAGCTCAGAGGCAACCACAAAGCCCATTAAGCTCCTTCAGCTGCCCCTCCCCATCTAGTCTTTGATACTGCATTGATTCCACAGACAAACCGCTTCATCTGAGACCTTAAGCCCAACTGCCCTCCTCTTCCCTAAACTGACCATCCTTCTGGCTCCTGTCCTCCCTGCATGGAAGAGGGGGTTATTTCTAAGGCTTATTGCAAACCTATCCCTAGAACCAGCTACAATTTGAACCAGGTAGCTAGGCCTTGAAGGCCATGCCCACTGATTCATATCATACACAGTTCTTGCGTCCCCTTGGAGAATCCATGAGTCTCATGTCAGCAAGAGTCAAATAAAATGAGATTCTTGTAAAGTGCTTGGCACATGTAGTAGGGGCTACATTAAATACTTATTCCCTCTCTCTCCTCTCTCCCCAAACAGCCTGGACTTAGAGGTCAGGAGACATGGAATGATGGATGCTAGAGAATAATATAGTTAGTTGGCACAGCCTGGATATACCCCTGACTATCCTGGGCCTTAGGGCAAGTCATTTTCCCTTCTCTGGGTTTCTGTTTTCTTCCTTCTTAAATAAAGAACATGATCTCTCTTCTGCTAGCCCTCACGATCACAGATCCACACAATTTCTGAGCTGGAGGGACCCTGAAGTGTCATCTAACCCAACCTCCCACCCAGTTCAAGAATGCTCCCTCCAGCTTCCCAGTCTGCTTGTAAAGCAGACTTCCAGGGATGGAGAACTCACACACCTGACTCTTGGGAAATATTCCCTTGGGTTATTCTGAAATCTGTCTTCCTGTGACTTGCACCCATTAGGCATAGCTCTGCTGTCAGGGGCCAAACCAAACAAGCTGACTTCTTTTCCTTCTCCTCCTCGGCAGCCCTTGATACCGTTAAAGATCACTATCACTCCCTGTCCTCCATGCTTCTCCCACCCCCACCACATCTTGTCTTCTAGGATAAACACCTTCATTTATTTCAGCCCGATTCCCCCATGGCATGGGTCTTCTTGCCAGACTGGCTGCCAACTTCCCTACCTGCTTGTAGTGTACAAGGGCCCATCCTAAACTGTGGTTCCCATAACTGAACCCGGCCCCCAGAATTAGGGTGTGACCCGAATCCCTAGTCTCTGATGGGGCCAGAGGACAGAGGGCAGTCTCGCCTCCCCAGGGCTAATTACTATGAGGACACTTAGGACGGTTCTGCTGGCTGCCACAACCTGCTGCTGACTCTCCTTCTGAAAGCCCTGGGTACTTCTCACTGCGCCTCACTCGTTCTCAGCTTAGAAGTATGAAGCTGCTGGTTTGGATCCCACATGTATGACCTTATTTCCCCTTGTTACTTTTCATCCTCAGTTCCAGTCAGTCCAAATCCCCTGGGCTTCTGTTGTCCAGTGTGGTCACTGATTTCCTTCCCTCCCAATTTTGTGTCCTCTGAATACAATCCATGTCTGCATCTAAATCATTGAGAAAAATGGGAGACTGCACAGTGGCAGCCTGGTGCAGAGTGCCCTGAGACACCCCTCTGGAGACCTTCCTCCAAGCGCATATCAAGCCAACTAGTCTCAAATCCACCTGACTTTCCAATCTCTGGAGTGCACTTCTCCATCTGGTCTACCACAGAAGCCTAAGAGGCTTCTCCAAGGCCTTTGCTGAAATCCAGGCATACTGTGACTGGGCCCTTCATTCCCCCCTTCAGTCCAGTTACCTTGTTCAAACAACAAGGAAACAAGCGTAGTCTGGCGTAACCTGCGCTTCACGAAGCCAGGCCGGCTACTGACAACCACTGCTTCTTTTTCTAAGCCCTTTAATAATACATTCTAGAATGTTCTCAGGCCTGGATGGGACACTCACTAATCTGAAATTTCTGGAATGTGCTGGGGAAGGGTCAGAGAAGACAATGAGGTGGAAATGCCTTCAAGCCCTTCAGGTCTCATGCAGATGGAAGGGGTTGTTGCTTCTGTTATTTCCCCTTATTATTGTTCTGGACTCCAGCTGTGTTACTCCAAATTCAGGAAACATTTGGCAGACACCCAGTGTGAGATAAACGCCACATACTTTTAGTCCAAATCCATGATTTCACTGGTATTGGGAACTTTGGGGGAGGAAAGACCCTCTTCCAACACAGGTTGGCACCTGCTCTACACCAGGGGCTCAGACATCAGTGACCCATCCAGAGTCACACAGCCAGGAGGTGTCAGAGGTGGAATTAGAACCCAGAGCTTCCTGACTCCGTACCCATCCCTCTATCCATGACACACTGGAGACTTTGAATGATAAAGACAAAGAGAGATCTGGGGGAATCTAAGGAAGGGGAGCATGACAGAGCACCAAGGTCTGGGAGCTTGGGAAGAAAACTTGCCTGGCTCAGCCTTCCCACTTCCCTGGGAACAGAAATTCCAATAGTAACAACAATAACAGTCATCGCAGTTATCCTGGTAATGGTGATGACAGCGAAAAGAGGGGGAGGATGCCCTGTTTCTGATAGCACCCTGACATGGACAAAGCACTGTCCTCAAAGGAAGCCCATGAGGCACTAACCTGTAACTTCTATGTCTGTTTCATAAGGAAGGAACAGACTCTCCTAGCAGAGAACTGACTTGTCCAGTGCCACCCAGGGGGCAGGGCTTGGACTGTGAGGAGCCTGGTCCCCACCTGAAGGGCACCTCCCAATGCTCCACACCACCTCAGCAGAGGGATCTCAGCTGTTGCTTGGCCTCTCTGGGAACACCCCTGCTCTGGGGGGGGGCAGGCTTGTGGGCCACCTAGTTTTTCATCTGGGAGTTGAGGAGCAGGTCTGGGATGGCCATAAAGTCTTCTGGCCCTGGCTTTATGGCCACCTCCATCACTGAGGGTGGTTTCCTTTGGCAGCAAGCCTGTCCTGTGGCTCTGGGCTCAGGGCTGGTGGCCATACACTGGTTCCCAGGGGACAAGTGTCCACATCACAGGAAACCACCACTGCAAATCGGAGGCCATGGCGAGCCCCCTGGGCTAGCGGGGCTGTCCTCAGCCCCTGTCACTCACCCATTCAGGCCTGGCTGAGGGGCAGACTCTAGTGCCATTCTCTAGGCCTTCTTACGCAGTGTGTTCCTGAAAGTAAATGGGTGGTCACCCCCATTTTAAGGGTGAGGTCAATGAAGCTCAAGTCATAGAGGGGGCAGGAGGACTGGCCCAGTCACACAGATGGCCGCCGAGAGTCTCAGAGTTGGGGAGCACTCCAGAAATTGTCCAGTCCCATTTGCCCCAACCAAGAATCCCCTCTATTACACCAAATGTGACAAGCACAGATCTCAAGCTGGAAGAGACTTTAGGGGTCACCCATTAGGTTATTTTATAGTTGGGGAAACTGAACCCCCAGAGGTAAAGGGTGTTAGAAGATACATTCAGGTGCTCCAAGCACTTTACACTGAATCACAAGGTCACTGTCTTCTGTAAAGACCTTGGCCAAGTCCTGGTCTCCATTCTATTCTCTGTAAAATGGGCAGAAGAGGCCTGACTTTGAGTTAGGAAGATGGGAATTCAAAGAGGGATACAAATTGAGAGGGAGAAACAGAAGAGAGAGACAGAGAAAAGGAGAGAAAGAGAGGGACAGACAGGAGAGGGAGAGAGAGGAAAGAAAGAGATGGACAGACAAAAGTAAGAGAGGAGAGAGGGAGAGAGAGAGAGAGAGAGAGAGAGAGAGAGAGAGAGAGAGAGAGAGAGAGAGAGAGAGAGAGAGAGAATCACTGTACTCTGACATGGGAACAGAGCTTTCCTGGCCATCACTGGGCTCTCTGGGGCACTGGCGGGGGAGGGGTGGAGGGAGGGCGTCATTGGTATTCACAGGTGTGTGCAATCTATATTGTTGGAGCCACTGGGCATAGACCAGGAAGGACACAGAGAAGAGCCTTGGGAGACTGTGGGATTGATGCAAGGTGCAGGACACAGAAGCAGAAGCAGGAAGACAGTGCACATCCCCACTGTGACAATGGGAAGCGTACCCAAAATGGATGTCGCCTTGAGCGAGGCTGCTCTCCTACCCTTCTATCCACCGCTTCTTGGTTTGCTTCCCAGGTCCCTCCTCCTGCCTTCTGGGGAGGGGGAGGGGGAAGGGGTGCCCCAAGGCTCTGCCCCAACCTCACAGACCTACAACTAGGGGTGTGCAGGGACAGCTCTAACCAGCTTGCCAGTACCTGTTGCTTTATTCGCCACTGGGAGCATTTATCCCTCAGGAATTGGCAATCGCTAGAAATCTGGGCTCCATTTATTTTTGTTGATGGTCTAGACTTAAGCAAGTATTAATAATGCAGACTAAGCTTTAAAGGGGTGTTACTACATATCACACACACACCCCCTTGTTAAACATTTTGTCAGCATACCACTGCCTCCATCTCTTGGTAGGGGCTCTCCCCTAGACCAGTCCCAGACTTCCAACTGCCTGAAGGCTAGTTCCACCCAAATGGCCCGTCACACTCAGCACGTCCACCTCAGCCTTTCCCCCCAAATTGTCCATGGACCTGCCATCTCAGCCACTGGGTCTTTGTTCCTCCGCACCCCACGACCCCAGCTCTGTGTTACCCCTCTGGGCTTCAGTTTTCTTATCAGTAAAAGGTGGGATTCTATCAGATAGATGCCTCTAAGGTGCCCTTGTTGCCACATCTTGTCAATTCTACAAAATCTCTTATACTGGCCCGGTTCAAGTCACCAAACTAGTTCAGAAGCTACAACCATTTGGGACCTTATTGTAATTACCCTCTAATTGATTGTCTTGCCTTTAGTCTCTTCTCTTTACAATCAACCCATCCATCCTCTGAACAGCTTCTAAAATAATCTGCCTAAAGCTCAGATCTCCCTCTCCTCTCACTCCCTTCGTCATAGTCCTTCAGGGGCCCCCTATTATCACCTCTTGGTGATAACATAACCCCTGCTTAGCTTGACTTTGAAGGCTTCCCTAATGGGGATCCAGTTTGCTCTAATCCTTGTCTTATACCCTGTGCTTCTGCCAGACTTGAACTGTTGTCCCAACTCCCCTTACCATCTCTCCTCAATCTGTGGCCCCAGTGCCTTGCTCCCTGGTGTACCCATACTAGGCACCAAGATTGTGAAACGGAATCTAATCAAACCCAGGCCAGGAATCTCCTTCCCAATCTCACCTACAGAGGACCATGCAACCTTTGCTTAAACACTAATAATAAGGGCTCACTACCTCTCTGTCCCATCATGGGACAGCTGTGAGGAAATGATGTCTCACCCCATAGATCAGGGTCTTCCCAGCTCAGCTCCCCCAGCAGACTGGATCATGGCCATGGCCCCTGCCCCACCTCCACTCTCACCCTCTATGCCAGCCCCTGCCCAGTTCTAAGTGCTCTCCAGAGAGGCCTGGGTGACTGATCAGGGAACCTGGCCATCCCCCATGAACACAGCAGTTTCTCCCTCACATGCCTTTGAGTTGAACCTTTCTCCTGGCCCCTCAGTGTTGGAAGGGACTCTAACATAGCAAGTCAGAGATGGGAGGGACTCAGAACATAGAACAAACAATGTCAGAGATGGGAGAGACTTGGAACTTGTTTGTGTTCTAATACATCAGAGATGGGAGGTACCTTGGAATAGAAAACAAAGAATATTAGATCTGAGGATGAGCTTGGAACAAGAATATCAAGAGTGAGTTTAGAACACGGAATGTCAGAGTTTGGAGGAGCTTCAGAAAAGGGAATGTCAGAGGTGGGAGGGGGCCTAGTTGTTGTTGCTTGTCATCCTTCCTTCTCAAAGAGGACCATGACAATGGGGTGATGTCATGACTTATAGTGAATTGGATTTAGGTGAGGGAGGGCTGTGCAGGGCCACCAGCCTCACTCTCTCCTCCAGAGCCATCTGGATCCAGTGGCAAGATATCTATCAGGACGACTGAAGATGGCCCCAGATGTTTAAGGCAATTGGTGTTAAGTGACTTGCCCAGGGTCACATGGCTAGTAAGTGTCTAAATTGAGATTTGAACTCAGGTCCTCCCAACTTTAGGGACAGTGCTCTATCCACTGTGCCACCTAGCTGCCCCAGGAGGGACCTTAGAACAGACCTTCAGGATAGAGGATGTCAAAGCTTGGAAGGGCCTTAGAACAAGGGATATCAAAGCTGGGAGGGACCACAGAACATACAAAGCCAGAGCTGGGAAGGTCCCTGTAGCTCTTCTAGTGCCACACCTGCTTTGTGCAAATGGGAAAACCAAAGCCTGAAGTTACTTGTGACGAGGTGACTCATTCAAGGTCACATTCCCCTCACCCACCTTGGCTGGGTCCTGAACTGTGGGGTCCCTTTCATCTGCTCTGGCCTGGCCCGATTGTTTCCCTCAGTGTTGGTGTCCCTATGGAGAAGGGCACTGCCCAGACCAGAAGGGGCCTGCCGGGGCCTGTGTCTAGCTGGAGTGGGCCTCTTCTCCTTCCTCAGAGCAGTGGCCTGCCCTCCCCCTCCAGGTCCCCCAGGCCTCAGGCCCGGGGAGGCCCAGAGCTGAGGCTCCTCCGTGGTTCCCAGATAAGACAAATGATGTTTTTGTCCTCGCAGAGCTGCCTGGCCCAGGCTCACAATGACCCTTTTATCAGGTTGGGAGCCCTTCCCTGGGTCTCATCTGACAAGGGAGGGAGGGGGCTGAGGAAAGGACCCAGTCCTTTCTGTGCCCTGCTCCCAAGAGCCACCAAATGGTGGGCCTGGCTCAGACATGAAGGGAGGAGTAGGAAGTGGGGTCAGAGGAGGGCAGGGGACAGGGTGAAGGTCTGGAGATTGTCCGTGTCTGAAGATGGGCTGGGTTATTCAGCCTGGACAAAGGGAGACCTGGGCTCGAGGGGAGGATGGGGACGTGGGCAGGGTCTCCATGTTTTTGACAGGCCATATCATAGAGGAGAAATTAGTCTTGCTCCTCTTGTCCCAGGTGGCAGCACTGGGGGCACTGGGGGCAGCCCTCAGGAGGCCTGTTTCTACTTGAGGGCAGATGACCACCTGCCAGGGCTGTGGTTCAGGGGAGTCTGGCATTGGGCTGGGACCATGAAGGGAGGGGGCCCTCCCTTTTGCCCCCAGCACTGCCTGAGAGGGAGAAGAGGAAGAAGGCAATGGTCTTGGGGGGCCACAAGGGAAACCCTAAGAGCCCCCTAATCTCTGATCCTAAGAGCACATGAGCTTGGAGACCACCTGACCATCAGTCAAGAATGCTTTCAAGTAGACTCTTGCATTCAACCTGAGGCAGCAGAGTAAAGAGAGTAATAGGCTTAGAGTCAGGAGACTGGGGCTTGGACCTGAGATATAGGTATGTGTGCCCCAGGACTGGTCAATTTCCCTTCCTGAGCCTTAGTCATTGTTAGCTGGAGACCTCTCCTTGGTGTTAGACAGATACAGCTACAAGTTTCATCTTTGGCCCACCAAGGCTGTGTGACCCTGGGTAAGTCACAGCTTGCCCCAGGCAACCATCAGGGGGAGTTTCTTACCCCACCGAAATCGAGGGCCCAGAACATAATAATAAGCTAAGTTTGAAGATCACACTTAAAGCAATTAACACCCACACAAGACCAGTCTTGACACAGACTCTCCAAGATGCCCAACTGCTGAAAGAACTGTAACAGATTTGGAGAGTACTGTTCCCAAACCAGATTCAATGTTAGTGAACCATAGGGGTCCTTAACACAAGACGGCCAGAGAAAGAGACCCTTCCTCATACAAGAGGATGGAGAGATGCTCCAAGACCACATGATAAATGGCTGAAAGTAGTATTGGGACACAGACTGCCAAGCAGTGGACTGGGGGGGGGCGTGGCTTCCCTTAGGCTATTCTAGTAGGATGTCAGCTCTCTGGAGGAGTAGGAACTGTGTCCCTTTAGTGTTTGTATCCCCCTGCACCTTGCATAGTTCTGGGTGCTTAAGAAATACTTCTTGACTCATTTGGCAAATGAGACCAAAGCCTTTTACCTCCCATTGGAACCTATGACATGACTAAGATCCAGCCGAAGCATCAAAAGGCCTTCCATGGGTGACATCCACATGAACTCAACAAATTCTATGTCAGCAAATGATGAGACACTCAGATTGTGATCCAGGGACAGGTCATCGACACTAGAAATTACACAAAGCTCATCATGGAGCCCAGACTTACTGATCCATGCAGGTTAGGGAAGGAAACAGTGGAAATCAGGCAACCCAGCACTGCAAGTGGCAAAAATGTCCCACCTGCCAAATGCCTGAGCCATGAGCCAGTGATCAGAAGGAGCCATTTGAAACCTGTTGTTCTCTTTCATGAGAGAATGGGCAATGAGCTGCTCTCCACAAAAAGGACAAGCCCCCAAATATATTTGAGTAATCCACCAACAAAGTGAGCTGGAACAAAGGCACTATGACGGCTGGCTGCCCCGAATTGTGCAGCGATCACACTAATCCAGAGAAACCTAACAACATTTTTTTCAAAGTCTACCATTCCCAAGACTGATAATCTTTAAACTGGACAAAATGAAAAGTACTTCACACATGGAGGCCTAACGAGAGAAGCCAAAGCCATGTGGGAGTGCGACGAGACAAACGTCATCCCCCTGACCTGGGGCAGGGGGGGTGGGGGGGGGAGCAGAAGAGTCCCAGCGAACTTATATCCTGGTTCTTCCATCCAGCTACAGGAAGGAGTCATTCCATCCAGTTCAGAAAGAGTTCAGCAGATATTAAATGTAAAAAAGAGTAACAAGAGAGTGGCCTGTCCCGGAACGTCACCAGATCAGGTGCAGCAGGAGGATGAAGCAATGATGGGGCGGGGTATAATGAGGTCACATGTAACTCAAAGGCCCTTTCTAAGTGAGAAAAGGACTGGAGGTGTCATTGTCGTTATAATCCTCATCTCTGACTTTCACACCATGAACTTACATTTGATCACAAGCCCCTTGAGGGCAAGGATCATTTTGTCCTCTTTGTGTACCCTTGGCAGCTTAGCACGGCGGTTGGTATGCAGTAGGTGCCTAATAAATGTTTACTGAATTGAATGAACAAGTGAATTGCATTCTGCAAACCTTTTCTATCCATATCCCACTTTGGATCTTCAAAACAGCACTGTATGGGAAGCAAGGCAAAGGCTATTGTCCCCATTTTCTAGAGAAGGACCCTTAGGCCCAAGAGGTCAGGTCACTTGACCTAAGTCAATCCTAGGGTTCATGGCAAATATAGGTATAATCCCCAGCCTCCTGACTCCCACCATACACAGCACTACCACTCACCTAATAATCAATGGATGGAAGCCACTTAGTCCAGGCTGCAATAGGAAGAGATTATATCACCATAGAGCTGAAAGAGACCTTAGGTCACCTACTCCCTTCCTCTCATCCTGCCTAGAAGTAATGGGACTTCATAGGATCCTGGCCTTATGGCTAGAAGTGGCCTCAGAAGTCATCTTTTCCAGTCCCCTCATTTTACAAAAGAGGAAACTGAGGACAATACAGAGAAAGGGACTTGGCCAAGGTCACACAGAAAGTGAATGTCGGGTCTTCTGTCTTCCAGGGTAGCACTCATTCCACTGCCCCACAACTGGTTGTAAACAGGACACCCTGGTGACCAAAAGGGGAGGCATTTTCTCAGTCCCAAGTGGAATCCCTACAGGACTGGTTGGCCCAGAGATGAGAGGCATTAACCTTCTTGCTCCCAAACTAGAGAACTGCCCCCTGTCCAGGAGTGGTCCTTAAGTCTATCCATCTAGAGCTAGAAGGCACATTGGAGTCACCCAGTCCCAACTTCCCTCATTTGATAGCTGAGAAAACTAGAAGCCCAGAGAAGGCGAGTGACTTGCCACGCAGGAGTGAGTGCCTGAGCCAAGTCCTCTGGCACCAAATCAGTGTTGTCTAGATGACTCTTCAGAAAGTCCAGTCCACATCCTGCCCTTCCCTGCTCACCTACCTCCTGTGGCTTCCTACCAAACATAAGGACCTAACTAAACTCCCAAGACCTCCCCAGTCTGGCTCCACCCTATTTCTCCAGCCTTGTCTCTCATTCTTTTCATTCACAAGCCTGACTGATGCTCTGGCCTGGAGGGCCAAGCACTCCCCTCCCTTCCCCTCAGTCTTCTCTTCCCACTTCCTCCCATCTCTTCTGGTAGACCACCCTTTACTGCCCAGCTCTGATGCCCTGCCAATACTTCTGTTGCATTTGGAGATGTACAAAGCCCTTTGCTCATAAGCATCATAGGAGGGAAGGAGGGAGGCAGAGGGGCAGAGGCAGCATCATGAGTCTGGGGCTCTGATCTGGCTCTTCAGCCCACGGGTGTCTGGGGTTCTTTCTAGGCTGTGGCGCCGATCTCTCTGTGTGCCTAGAGCCTGGCTACTCAGGAGCATCCCTCTTCCCTGTGACATCACTGTTACCTTGAACCGCTCTTCCATCAATTGATGAACCAACAAACCTTGATTTAGCTCCTACTATGTGCCAAGCGCTATGCCAGGCATTTGGGTTACTAAATGATGAATTGAACAACCTCCATGGCCATCAGCCTCCTCCTCTCTCGAGTGAGGGGTAGATGATCTTTAGGGCCCTGCACAGCCCATACATTCTCTGTTCTTGGCTCCTTCCCAGGATGCGTATCTGTAGGTAGGTGCAAAATAGATAGAAGGGATCGGAAGGGCACTGGCCACTGGGGGAATTGGGATGGACTTTCTTTTCTGCCAAAGGAAGTGCTAGGTAAGCTGAGTCTATAAGGTCACTGAGGATTTTTAATTAATTAATTTAGAGGCAATTGGGGTTAAATGACTTGCCCAGGGTCACACGGCTAGTAAGTGTCAAGTGCCTGAGGCTGCATTTGAACTCAGGTCCTCCTGAATCCAGGGCCAGTGCTCTATCCACTGCACTACCTAGCTGCCCCTGGTTACTGAGGATTTTAGGGGTGAGGGAGGACAAGCACAGGGGACAGTGAGACTGCTTTGTTTGCTGAAGGCACCCAGTGTATATATCCCTCCCCTGGAAGAGAGGGATTTTGTCCTACTCATATTTTTCCCTCCCACCCCAGACTCCAAGCAGGAAGATCTTCTCAAAATGGGGACAAATGGAACTGAATCGCTGACTACTATTTCTATGGGGCAGCTAGATGGCGTAGGAGATAGAGTACGGAGTCTGGAGTCAGGAAGAGTCATCTCTGTTTGCCTCAGTTTCCTCATCTGTAAAGTGAGCTAGAGAAGGAAATGGCAGACCACTCCAGTATCTTTGCCAAGAAAACCCCAAATGGGACCATGACAAATCAGATGCAACTGCAGTGACTGAATGAGAGCAGCAAACTCTCCTAAGTGATGACTGAGGTAGAGCTATGAAGAATGTTAAGGCAATGACACCAGCTATCAGAGCTGGGAGGGACCAAAGAACAGAGATTGTCCATACTGGGAGGAATCTTAGAGCACAGCATCTCAAAGCTACCACAGAATGTCAGAATGGGGAGAGAGCTGAGAAGAGAAAAGGTCAGAGCACGTTAATGAAGGCTCACCTAATCTAAGCCCCCTCATTTGGCAGAGGAGGGAGCACGTCCATGGAGGGAAAGGGACTTGCTCAAGGTCCCCAGCGCAAGGGCTGAAAGGTAACTCTCCTGCCTCCCAGGACAGGGTCCTGCCCACTGGGCTTTGCTGCCAATCCCATGTCCTGATGACAAATGAAGATTCAGCTTCAGAGATGGCAACAACAGAAGGAGGTTGCCCCTTGACTCTGAGCCAAATCTCATGCCCAGGTGGTCAATGAGTAACCATGCTGTCAGCCTGATGAGTCGGGCTGTTCCAATGGGCAATCATAGAATGGGACCCAAATTGTCCAAGCTAAGAGGGTCCTTATCACAGTCAAGTCAGGGCTGGGAGGGTCCTTGGAACATCAAACATAAAATGCCAGATTTGTGACTAGCCTTAGCACAGGGAACTGAAAAAGCCAGAGCTGGGAGGAGCCTTGAAAGCAGACCTCCTGCCCACAGCCTTGCCTTCCCCTGCCTCTGCCGAACAATCCTCCAGGTGAACCACTCTTCCCTCCAATCTGCTCCAAAAGAGTCAGCCTATTTCTCTTGTCTCAGAGGACAGCCATTCAAGCCATGCCTGAAGCGTCTGCTCAACATGTGGCCACCTACCCTGCTCTAAGGGGAGACAGATCCACAGAGATCCACGTCCCTTAGTCCAAGCCCCTTTTGTAGCCCGTCTCAAAGAAATTAAGATTTGCTACTAACCTCTGATTCTGGAATTACTAACCACTAAATACCCAGAAAAGAGAAGAAAAAGAGTCTGCAGAGCAGAGGGAAATTGAGTAATAAAAGTGTAGTAGACCAAGTCCCCGGCCATTCAATGGTGTGTGACAAAGAAATCCACAGAGAAGGTTTTAGAATACCAAAGTTCATCTGTATTGGGACAGCCCGTGTTCCTAAGGGGATCTTACAATTGATTTTAGAACCACAGAGGCTTTGGATGGGGCTGGCATTTATTTATATGGACTTTTACAATCTAAAACATGCTATACCTCACTTCTCTCAAGTGATCCCACCTACCCACTCATTCCTGAACCCCTTCTAGAAAATCTCTAACAACTAGTCATACGCAGAGGGCTTGAATCCCTTCAGTAACAGGGAGCTCACTACTTGACAAGGCTGCCTGACTCTTGCTGTCTCCCTTTCTTTATAGCCAACTAGAATAGGTTTTCCATTGACTTCCATAGATATGATGGATCTCAGGTCTACTATGAGGTTCCCGTAAGCTGAGGGAGGGAAAGTGCTTTCCAATGGTAAGTTCCTCATCGATGTCAGTTTTCAGGATGCTGGGATGCACTTAGGACTGCTCCCTAAGGGAATGTCCCCTCCCCCTCCCTAGGGAACTGGCAGTTCCTGGAAGGCAGGGAAGGACCACCTCTCACTCATTGAGACTTGGTCACACAGAGTAGCTGTTCAATAACATCGTTTGCATTGTTGAATCTGGACAAACCAGCCTGGTAGAGAGAGCACTTGGAATCAGGAAGTAAAGGGGCTCAAACTCCAGCCCTGATGCTCACTGGCTTTGAAGCCCTGGACAGCTCATGCCCTCTCGTGGGGCCTCAGTTTCCACATATGTAAAATGCGGAGCTTGGACTGGGAGGCCTTGAAGGTCCCTTTCAGCTCCAGAATTCTGTGCTACAATCTCTGGTGCTGCTGGGCGGGGGGCAGGCTTCTTGATTGGTGGACACTGAGGCGGGAGCTTCTCCCCCACCCTCAGCACCCAGGACCAGTGCCCTCAGATCACCAGCGAGAGTCAGGAATGGCTTATCCTGATTTCTGTCTGATTCATTTGGTCTCACTGTGGGACCTGGGCCAAGAGCCCTCGCTAGGCCTGCCTCAGTTTTTCCAAATGTCAAATTAGGGGATTACTGGCCCTTCAGCTTTGACATTTTAAGTTAGAACATCATGCCCCTTGCCTTAGCCCCAGTTTCCTCCCCTGTACAACAGAGAACAGCTGTTCTAACCACATGGGGCTCCTTTGAGGCAAGGTGGTCAGAAGACCCCAGATAACTGGTTATAATTCTGCCTCTGAAATACCCTCCCTTTGTGATGTTGGGCAAGTTTCCCCATCTGTGAAATGTGCCCATCTTTCCTCTCTCCAGGGTAGGAAGGGGCCTTGGTGCTTGGGTAGAGATACTCTGGCCAATCAGGGAAGGCAGTGGGCTAGTGCTCTCCTAGGAAAGTACCCATTCAGGGCTGGCCCAGGGCATGATGGGAGACCTTGCCCTCCGGCATGGACAGCCTGCCCTTTTATCTGCCATCTTCCTCAGGTTTGCTTGGGGAAAGGGCAGGGGAAGGGCTGAAAACCTACAGGTGTTGATAGTGGGCTAGGAATCCTGATGTAGGGAATCAGAGGATGTCTGAGTGGGAAAAGACCTTTGACCACTGAATGTCAGAGCTGGGAGAACACAGACCATCAGAGCTCGGTCAACCCATGGAACAGAGAACACAGAAATGTGAAAGCTAGTGGGGTCCCCAGAGGTCATCCATTCGAACCTACTCATTTTATTGGTGGGGGCCCTAGCCACATCGAGGCCACCTTTCCTCACACGGCTGTAAGCAGGAAGGAGTCTCGGAGGGAGTGATCCCAGTGCCTGTATCGCTGATATTCAGGAGCAAAAGAAGATACTGCAATGACTTGATTTCCTGTTGAGGAGGGAATGGGCTGGGGTTGGGGAGGGGGGAGATTCTTCCCCCCGGGGCTTGAGTGAGAATCCAGCCTGGACAGCCATAATCTTTTTTGTTTTGTTTTGTTTTGTTTTGCAGGGCAGTGAGGGTTAAGTGACTTGCCCAGGGTCAAGGGTCTGAATCATATTTGAACTCAGGTCCTCCTGAATCCAGGGCTGGTGCTTTATCCACTGCGCCACCTAGCTACCCCAGCCATGATGTCTTTGGAGACCAGGTCCCCTGGTCCACAAAGGAGCACATGTGTTATGGGTGTCAGAAGCAGAATTGGAACCCAGACCTTGAGGACTCCAAAACCAAGGCTCTTTCCACCGGAGTCCCATGCTTCAGCCAAAACAACCTGGCCTCTGGGCCGAGCTCTGACTTGGCCACTGCCTGGCTGACCTTGGGTACAGCTTTGTCATCCCTGAGCCTCTGTTTCCTCCTCTATAAGATGAGAGGAATTGCCTAGACCCACTTTCTGAAATCCCTGGCAGCTCTGCTGGCCTGTGATTCTCTCTATGATGTCAGGGCTCAATGAGCTAGCCCTCTGCCCCACCCCCTCATCCCCCAAGTCCCCAGCTGTCACCTCCTCAGTGGCCCATGCTGCCCGGGCCCTGCCCTGCCCCCGCCCAGAGCTGCAAGGGCCCCGGGCTTCTGCCTCTGCCACTGGGCCTTGGGGCTGGGGCACCGATTGCGGACCTTATAATTATGTCACACAGCAAGGGAAACCACAGCCTCCCAGCATCTGGTGTGCGGTTGAAAACTTTTGTTTCAAGATTTGTGACTATTTATAGAAGGAAAACTTGGTAGGATAGTAATTTCCTAGGGGTTGGAGGGGGGAAATGGGCTTCGTTTGTAGTGGGGGAGGGGGAGTTCTTAGGACTGCCTCCTGGCCTCGGCCCAGCCCATGGCCCACCTCCTCCGGCAGAGGGTTGGGAACGAGCCCTCTCAGGGCCCGCTGCAAGAGACCAAGGAGTCAGAAGCCCAGAGAGACCCCAGGCCAGAAACAGCCAGGAGACAGAAAGAGGGGAAGCAGAGACCCAGGGAGAGACCCTGAGAGTGAAGAGATGTTGACCCAAAGAGAACCAGAAACTCAGAGTCAGAGAGGAGAGCTAGAGACTCAGAAAACAGGCTGAGCCGATGACCTAGAAAGAGTAAGAACCCCAGGGAGAGACAGACTTAGCGCGCAGTCGACACTGCTGAGGCTCCAGAGTGCGGAGCTCTTGAGCTAGACCAGCCTGGAGAGACAAAATCGGGAGACTGAGGCAAGAACCCACCGCGTGCGTTTTGCTTGCTCGGGGCTTAATCAAGGCCGTGCCACTACCCCACCCCCTTCCCAGAGCTGCCCGCCCCGCCCGCGGCTCCCCCCCCCCGACCCCCCCAATCCCCGCCAACTGAGGTTCCATCAATCAAACGTCTTGGATAGCCCGAGCCAGCCACGTGCGTTTCATTACCAAGTCCTAGGCAGAGGGAGGCGCTGCGGCCCGGGCCGCGTGCGGACCCTCTGTCCTACGCTATCCGGGAGAGAGCTTGGGCTGCTCCCGAGACTGGCCCGAAGGGGTCGGCAGGGAGCTCGGCTGCTTGGCTGGCTGACGGGACAGCAGGCCCTTCCTTGGCTCCCCCAGACCACAGGTGACGCTGGGGGGAACGGGCTCTGTTCTGCCAGGAGAGCCCTGTCTCCCCTTCCTCATTACTGCCCACTGCCTTGCCATTTCTGCCCACCTAGCTCCCCAGACCCCAAACTTCGAGGGTTCACAGCGGGAAGGGACCTTCCCTTCCTGCCATATCAACTCGGCTCACCTGCGCTCCTGAGCAGGGCTGCAATTCCGACTGGTCCTTCCCTTCCTGACCCCGCACCCTAAGTAGTAGGGGGCAGGGCGGGAATGGGGCAGCGCTCAGCCCCCATCCTGGGAAAAGGAGGACGGGAAAGGCCCCCCTTCTCCCCCCCAACAACCGTGCTGCGCTTTTCGGGGGCAAGACCCAGTGCGCTTCTGAGTCCCCCACTCTCTGGCCGCCCCATTTGCTCAGCCCTAAGGAGGATCTTTGAAGGAAGGCGGGAGTGGAGGGTGGGGAGGGGGTCGTATTGCTGGGTCTGGTCTCCTTGCCCCAGTTCCTCCTACCCCAGCCCAAAGACTCCACCTACAGACCCCGGGAGAACCCACCACCTGAGCGCTGCGCCCCGGGCCCTCGCCTGGGAAAGGCATAGATGCTAGTCGTCCGTGGGAGCAGCTGCAAAATCCTGGGCACCCCGGGGCGGGAGGAGGGTAGGAGGGCGCGGCAGATGCCAAGGCCGAGACTTACAGGTAGCTGCCGCTGGTAAGCGTGAGGAAGAGCCGCGGGTAGTAGAAGGAGAAGAGAGCGCCGTGCGGGCAGGCTGGGAGCATGGCGGGCTCAGGCGGCCGGCGCCCCGGCTCCCGGGCTCTCCCTCTCCCCGGCTCAGTGCAGAGCTCCCGGCCCGCGGCGTGCGGGGGGCGGGGCGGGGGCAGCGGTGGCTCCAGTAGCCCTGGGGGCTGCCCCGGGCCAGGCATGCGGGGCCCGGACAGGCCCCGAGGAACGATCGCTGCCCCGGGGCGCCCGTGGGACCGACACCCCCACGGGACTGGGGAGGAGGGCCAGCTACTGGGCCGGCCGCTACGCCCCCAAGAACCGGGATCGGGACCGGGACGGGGCCGGGTATCGGGATAGCCCTGAGCCCGTGGCGCTGGGGCGCGGGGAGGCGGAGCGCCTGGGCTGCAGGGGCAGTCCCTGACACGCTGCTGCTTCTGCCGCGGCCGCCGCCGCTGCTTCAGGCCCGAGACTCTTTCCAGCTCCCTCCCACCGTGCCAGAGAAGGAGCGGACGCTGTCCCCGCTGCCAAGTGCACCGGCCTATGCGCTCGGGCTCGTGCGCTTGTTTGTCTGTGTGTGCGCGTGCGAGTGTGACAGGCAGGATCTCTCCCGCCTCCTCCCTGTCTCCTCCTGGCTCTGTTCTCTTTCTCTCTCCATCCCTCTTTTACCCTCTCGTGTCTTTTCCCTTTCTTCTCCATCTCTGTCTTTCTCTTTCTCTCCCCCGCTCCCCGCCCCCGTCCTGTCCATGTCTCTCTGCCTCTGTCTCTCTCCCCGCTGGTCCCCCACCCCCAGCCTTCCCAAAAGGTTTAGAGTGAACTGCCTTTATCCTGGAGAAGTGGGGCCAACCCTCCAGGTCTGTTCCCCCTCCCAAGAGGCTGTTTAAAAGGGCAGGAGGATGACAATGAAGAAACTGGGACGGAGTCACTGTCGCACCTCCTCCACACACACCTCGAGATCCCCGGGGGCTAGTAACTCCCGGGGGACCAAGTGTCCCCAGAGTCCCCCAGCCTGGGGAAGGCGGGGACTGGAGAGGGGGAGCCTTGGTCAAAAGCAGATGGGAACAGGAGGGTGTTGGAGATAGTTGTCAGCGTATAATGCTTGTGAGTGAGTGAGTGAGTGAGTGAGTGTGTGTGTGTGTGTGTGTGTGTGTGTGTGTGAGAGAGAGAGAGAGAGAGAGAGAGAGAGAGAGAGAGAGAGAGAGAGAGAGAGAGAGAGAAGCGCTCTGGGAGTGAGGCTCAGTATCTCAGAAGCGGATCCTTTCTGGGGGACTTTGTGTGAGGATCCCGGCTGCAACCGGGACAAAGAAAATGAGGAGGTCTGGTGGTAGAGGGCTGGTGGGTTTCTGGCCCTTAGCTGCAATTCGGCCGTTCCCCGCCTATGTATCCAGCAAGGAGAGACCCAGCAAGGTGACCTGCCCTGTCTAGAAGACTCCAGTCCTTGTCTAGTGGGCCAGCTGAAGCCCTGGGAAGCCCTGGGTCCTGGGACTTTTCTCTCATCCCTGCCCAGGGCCCAGTCAAACTAGGCTGAAAGCTGCCCCCCACCCTAAATTTCTTGCCTTAATGGAGCTCCTCAAAGTTTTTCCTCTTCCTTTCTCTGGCTCCTCAGTGCAGCCTGTGCCAAAAGAAGGCATGGTTTGTCAACCTCTGCCCCCCACCCCTAAAATGACTGAAATTAAGGCCCAGGCAGGAAAGGGGACCCTGGAAACTAGAGTGGTACTGTGAAAAGCAGGGACTAGAAGGGAGGGGTTCGAATTAGAAGGTGCCCCCCTCCATCTCTCAACTCCTAGTCTAGAGTTCTTTCCATATCCAGGCCTTTCGCAGCCTCTGGGGCCAAGGGGAGAAAAAGCTTCCATGAGATCACAGCTCACCACCCATCCAGGCTGCTTAGTAAGCTGTGGCACCTTGTACACGTCACTTTCCCATCAATTGGCCTCAGTTTCCCAATTTTTAAAAAGGGGTTTTTACTTGGTAACCCGAAATCACTAAATGCCCTTAGCTTTTCCCCAGGTCACAGGGAGTGCTCCGGGGCACATGTGCACAGCAGACCCATCTGAGGCAGTGTCCCAGGTGGCGGCTGTCATGGCTGCCTCTTTCCTGACCTGATGGCCTGCCTTCCTCGGGGGCCAGAAGTCAGTTCTACTCAGAAACAGGTCTCACCTTACCCACCAAAATAGGCAGAAGTCCATATACAGGGAAGACTGCTTCCCCAGACCAAACGCATTGAATATTCTCCAAGGACTGTCGCCCCTTCATTTCCCAGAAGAAAAAGCAGGCCCAGAGAGGGGCAAGGCCTCCTGTAGTTGGCATGTCTGCCAGTCAAGGCAGGAGAAAAACCCAGGTCTTCTGAGTCTCTGGTCAGTCTTTTCTGGGGAAATCCCTCCTCCTTTGGGTAGCCAGTCCTGGGCTAAGCTCAGGTATCTCTCAGGTTCTCTGGCTAGTTACAGCATCAACCCCTGTTTCTCTAAGACTTCCAGGTTCTCAAAGCAATTTCTGCCAGTGATCCAGCAAGAGGGAGCACAAGCACTAGCACAAGTTCTCCATTTTACAGATGGAGAAAGAAGCTCCAGAAGGGAGGAAGGTAGATCCGAGGAGCAAGGACCATGGTGTCCAGTGATAACCTCTGCTTGGTTTTGTCTGGCCACGTCTCCCTGAGTCGAGGACTGGAGAGAAAACGATTCGGGTGATTGGGCAGAGAGGACACCCACTGGATGACTAGTGTGCCTGGAGGGCCCAGTCTGGCCTTCTCTGCTCCCTCCCCCCTCCTTCTCCCTCTCCAATTCTTTTTTTTTTTTAAAGTGAGGCAATTGGGGTTAAGTGACTTGCCCAGGGTCACACAGCTAGTGTTAAGTGTCTAAGGCCGGATTTGAACTCAGGTCCTCCTGAATCCAAGGCCAGTGCTCTATCCACTGTGCCATCTAGCTGCCCTCTCCTTCTCCAATTCTTAGGGTCTTGACTTTCTGGGTCCCTTCCAACCCAGTCCCCGATAGACCCCAGGCCCAGCTGCAGGCTAGAGTGAGGGAAGCCCTGTCTTCAACTGTCCTGTTCTGGAGCAGGGAGGGATGGGGCATTCATTCCTTCATTTTGTAAAGTAGAGACTTCCTTCGGAAACCATGACAACTCATATCTTTATAGCAGAGGACTAAGCCTTTTCATCAATGAAGATTGCAGAAGAAGACAATGAAGAAGACAGCATTCCCATTAAACAGAATATTTTGTTGACTTTTCAGGGTCTCAGTTAAATGACTTGGCTATGAAACAAAGCTAACTTGGTAAATGTAGTGTTCTTTCCATTGTATCAGGTGAGGCGTAGAGGAATAACCTTCCTTCTCCAGTCCCAACTTAAAAAATAACCCCAAATCACCAGACTTTCCAAGAATTCAGGGCTACATGTTGGGGTTTCCTTTGGATTTGGGGATATAGAATGGTTAGTTGCCATCTGGGGCTCTGTCCTTGGTCTAATGCAGCAGTGGATGATTGGATGGATTGAGGAATGGTTGGATGGATGGATGGTCTAAGGGTTGGTGCCCAGAGGATTCCCACTGAAAGGATGACTCCTAGATAGGAGAGAAGACTTGGCTGGCCTTTCATGAGAGAGGCTGCCAGGAAACGAAGAAAGGGAACCCAAGGGAAGGTGCCCTCCAGCCAGCCAGAATGAGCCCTGGCTCAGACTCACAGAACATTCAAGTTAATGGGACAAACAAGAATGAAGTATTTTCTATGTGCAAGTCATGATGCTAGAAAATGGGAATAGAAACTTGGAGAAACTACAGGGTCCCCCACCCACAAGAAGCTGCAAGGAACATTAGAACAGAGTACTGGAAATCAGGGGGAACGTGGGATTCATCTAGACCATTGAAATCCCCACCCCCCCCAGTGGGTGAGAAAATGACACCTAGAGGAAGGAGGGGCCTGGACCAAGGACACACTGACAGAGGATTTGGGCCAAGATATAACTTCTAACTTCAGTACAATACACTAGAACATCAGAGCTTAGAACAGGGAATATCAGAGCTGGGAGCATGTGGATCAACTGTTCCCACAAATTCACTTTGCAATGAAGGAAACTGAGGTGAGGGGAAATGACTTGCCTCAAGTCACAGTGAGGCAGAAGCAGAACAAAGACCAGACCTCCCTCTGCTGACTCCATGGCTTCCTCCCATGGGCTGCCTCCCTGACATGTCTGAATGTGTCTACTTGAGTTTGTATTGGTGTGTTTTCGTTTGACTATGGGCTTGTATTCACCTAGATGGATGGGCTTCTCTGGGAGGGAAAGTGCTGGATGCCCATTTTTCAAGCATGTTGTCCAAGGAAATCTTGTCCAATCCCAGATGGCTAGATGCCTTTGAAGTCCCTTCCAGCTGGGAGATCCTAATTCTGTATGTATGGGGTGTGTGTGTGTGTGTGTGTGTGTGTGTGTGTGTGAATGTGTGCGTGTGTGTGTGTGTGTATTGTGAGTGTGTGTCGTGGATGTATATGGGGTGTGTGTGCATGGTATGGATGTGCGCTGAATCACCATCTTTCCCAAATTCCTTCCCCTCTTCATGAAACCTCTCTACCCCACCCCACCCCCACATCCTCTACCCAGACTCTTCTCCCTGAGCTTGGAGTCCTTGCTTGGACCCTGGCCTATATGGCTCAGTCTGGCCTAGGATGCCATGCCTCTTGGTTCCCAGAGTCCCCAGAGAGCCAGCATAGGCCATTTCAGAAGGAGGTTTTTCCCTCAGGCAGCCTGGAGTCACTAAGCTGCAGCTATAAATAGGGTGGGCTAAATCCATGGTGCCACCACCACCATCATCATCACCAGCACCAGCACCACCCCCCTGACATCTCCATAGCACTCTACATGTGTTACCTCCTTTGACTCTCACAACCACCCCTGCTGTAAACCAGGTGCTGTTCAGATTTCTTTTATAGAGGAAAGATAGTGACTGCTGGGGTCACAGAGCTAGTAAGTGTCTGAGGCTGACTGGTTTTCCCGAGGCTCAGGCCAAGCTCCATTGGCCCAAAGAGCAGCCTCAGAGCCTGGAAGAACTGCACAAAAGCACAAAGGGGCATGCTGCTGGCCAGGGCTCCCCACCCCTCCCCATCGCACCCCCATTGTCCCTCCCCACACACACTTCCACATATGAAGGAGCCTGCCAGGGGATCCCCCTTCCCACTCCTGTTTCCTCTCTGTGTCTCATCTCCATGCTTTCTCTGGCTTTGTCCTCTCTCCTCTCCCGTCTGCCTCACTCTTCTCTTTCTCTTTATTTTCTCTGACCATGTTATTTATTTCTCTTTCTCGGTCTCGGTCTCTGCCTGTCTGTCCTCCCCTTTGTCCATCTCTCTCTCTCTGATAGTCTCACTGTTCTCTGTGCCTGGGAAAGGCTGACTGAGGAGAAGGTAGATGAGGAACTCCTCACTATTGTAAGTCTGCTGGGGGGAGGCAGATAAAGCTTAGACCAAATGCCCTCCAAGAGTCCTTAGAGCTCAGGTGGCTTCTCTCTGGTCCGCTGTCTGCCACCTCTCTCTCCCTCCTCCTACTGAATCCCCTGTGCAGCCCTTCCCTACAAAAGGGTGCATTCTCATTGAGGATACCTCTGTAGTGTGTTCCCCCCAAGAGCCTACAGCTTCCCCTCTCTCCATAGTCTCTCCATCTCTGAAAGGAAGCTCCCATCATCCTGTGTGGCAAGACGCAGAGAGCTTCAGCAAGTGCTCTCTTGTGACACTCGGAGGAAAGGGCAGAGCCAAGGTAGTTCCAGTGTCTCATTTCCCCTCTCCACTGCAGGGGGAGGCAAAGTGCCATGCTCTGCTTACAGGTCAGAAGCTTTGGAGATTGGGATGTAGAGGTCCCCATGGGCAGGTTCTTAAAAGCCCCAACTCCAGTCTTAGCCCCCTGGGAACCTTGGCTCAGGGGATCTGTCCTGGCAAACTCCCTCCTCCACTTCAGTATTTTCAGCTGTCCAGGCTGGCTGGGCCATAGGTTGACAGAGACCACAGGAACCATGGGCATGCAGACAGCCAGACACATTCCCCCAGGGCAGAATCCTCTCACACAAGACTCTCCAGGACCCTCCTCTGGACTCAGGAACCTCCAGGGGGATCTCTGGGTGTGACCACTTTCATGTGTCCCTGAATGGCTCCTCCCAGAACAGTGGCCTCAGGTCCCCCAAAATCTGACCCTGCCTGGGGGCTTACCTCAGCAGCTAAGTCTTAGGCAAGGTCTGCTCCAGGTGGTTCCCACAGGCTGCCTCTCTGGCTCGCTCCTTCTTATTCTCTCTCTTCACTCCGCCTGCCTCTTTCCCCTTATCTGTCCCTTTTTCCTTTCTCCTCTTTTCCTTCTCGCCTCTTGGGGTTCTTGGGAACTCTGATTTATTGACAAGCCCAGAGAGTGTGTATGTGACCCCAGCCCCTCGGGCTTCGCTCAGCACGGCCCTGCTAGCCCGTCCTCTCCCTCCCTCGCCCTCCGGGCTTTTCTCCCCATCTCTTCTGCTCTGCCCTGTCTTCTCGCTTCCTCCCCCCTGCTTCTTTCTGGATCTCTGGATCTCTCTTTCTCTTGGTCTCTCTCTCTCTCTCTCTCTCTCTCTCTCTCTCTCTCTCTCTCTCTTTCTCCTTCTCCCCCCCCCCCCCCCGCACACCCTCCCCCTGCAGCAACGAGGCCTCAGCGAGGCCGAATCTGGCGAAAAGGAGCTCGCAGCCGTTCAACAGGTAAGGACTCGGCTGGGCTCAGGAATGTGGAAATACGACTCGGCGGCGTAGCCTAGTGAAACGAGCAATATTAATCAGGGCGCCCGCCCGGGGAAAGGAAAAGGTGGAGAGAGCCAGCCAAACTCGGGGCCCGAGCCCAGCACCAGGAGAGAGATCCGCAAAGACAGAGCAAGACAGCCACGAGCCCAGAGAGGCCATCCCAGGGCCTAGAGGCAGAGTCCAGTCAGTGGAAGGGGGGCGGAGACCACGCGGGGGACCCCGGCGTCCCGGGTGAGGGGACCCTGCCTGAGGAGGTGGCCCGCGCGCCTCTCATCCCCAAGCCAGACCGACGAGTTGTCAAGGTAATTTCAACACGTCTGAATGATGGATAGAGACGCGGGTGGTGTCTAGGCCTGCAGCACCTTACACACTCACACTCACACACACACACACACACACACACACACACACACACACACACACACACACACACGGGCCCCATGTAACAAGCACAGCTCCTCCCCCCTCCCTTTGGAGCCCCCTTCTTTCGGAAGTCTCTCCGGGTCTAGGACTCAGATTCTGCCCCCCACGCCCAACTGAAAACACCCGCAGATTCCCGAGCGCCCCCAGCCCTGGCTTTGGTCGCCGCCACGGGAGAACAGCGCTGGTTCCTGGTGGGATCAGAGAGAAAGATGCATACTCGGACACCGCCGCTCCCTACTTAGTCCTAAGCAGGCGGACCCAGCGGAGCGAACCCATCCTGGCAGCCCCCCGGGAACGAGCAGCCAGCTCCTGGCTCCTGGGCCGGCTCCTGATCGCTGGGCTGCTCCTGGCCGGGGCCAAGAGTGCCTTCTCTTCCTCCCCGTAATTCTCCGGGCTGAGGGGCCCCAATGCCGCTGGCAGGGAAATGGGCCAGAGACCCCGGCCAGACGCAGAGTGTGTGGTGTGGAGGGTGCGGAGGCTACAGCCTCTGAGGAGCCGAAGTTCCATCCCCGGGCCCGCTGTCCATCCCCGGGCCCGCGTTCCATCCCTGGGCCCGTGTTCTATCCCCGGGGCGGCGCGTTCCATCGCGGGCAGGCGCGTTCTATCCCCTGGCCCGAGCGCTCTCTTTGGCCACTAACGAGCCACTAAAGATGTTACCCCACCCGCAGAGCGTTCCCCAAGGGAATCTCCCGAGACCCCCCTCATCCTCGGCGCGCCCGGCCCCCGGCCCAGATCACTCACCCCAGCTTCACGTAGAGGACGCCAAAGCAGAGAAACACGTAGAAAATCCACTTGCGAAAGTTTCTGTGCATGATCCAGGAAGATAGACTGAGCCATAAACAGCTGGGGCGGGGGAGGGAGGCCGGGCTGGGGCAAGGGGCGGGGGGAGCCCCGAGGTGCGGAGCGGGGCTCGGGCTTGGGCTAGGCAGCGGCGGCCCGGAGCCCGGCGCTCAGGAACAGGACAGCAACAGAGGCAGCGACGGGGACCGGCACAGGCGGGCGCTGGGCGCGCCCTACCACCATGGTGAGCCTGCCCGCGGCATCCTGAGCCCAGCCCGCCCCGGCTACCGAGCAGTCAACTGGCCCGGGGGCGGGGCTGGGGGGGGGCTTGCGGGGGCGGGGGCGAGGGCGTCTCCCAGGCGGGCGGGGAGGGGGCGCCCAGGATAATTCGCCCAACTGGCCGCAGAGTAGAACCCCAACCCGGGCAGGGGGAGGTTAGGGGGAAGGGGAGCGAGAGGCGGCCCCGAGCCCCCCAGGAAGCGCCTGGGGGTGAGGGTGGGGAGTGGGGAGAGGGACAGCAATGGGAACTGGGATGGGGAGCAGGGACAGGGACTCGGCCAGAAAACCGCACAGATGGCCGCGCGGCAGCTCAGGGCCGCGGCTGTGGCTCCTCAGCGCCCTGGAGTCCCGGCCCCAGTCTCTCTCGGTCCCATGTGCCTTTACTTGTCTGCCGGCCCGCCCGCCCGCCCGCCTGCCTGCCTGCTGCCCAAGGGGAGAGCGAGCGAGCTAGCGAGGGAGCGAGCGAGGGAGGGAGCGAGCGAGGGAGGGAGCGAGCGAGGGAGGGAGCGCACTCTCTTTGGGGAGGAGCTGCCTGCCAAGCTCTTGCGGCCGCAGGTAGAAGCAGTCTCTCTATCTCTCCCTGTCTCTGTGTGTCTCTGTGTGTATGTCTCTCTCTGCCTCCTCTCTCCCCTCTCTCTTTCTCCCTTTTCTTCCCTAGTTTCCAAGATTCATCGTCCTAAATATTTCTCTTTCAGGGGTTTCTGCTTGCTCCTGTGGCTGTGTCCCTGTCCTCGGTCTCAGTCTCTGTCTCTGATGATGAGGGGTGCAGGATGGGGGCAGGGAGAAGAAAGGAGGCAGATCTGGGTGGGAAAATAGGGTGTGAGGGGGTGGGGGGAGCAGGAAAGAGGCGAGTGGAGGTAGAGAAAGAAGGAGGGAAAGAAGGGGGAGGGAGGGGGAGGACACCTGCAGAAGGGGCCCCACCTCCTTGGAGGCTGGAGGGGAGCCCAGGGCGGGCGGCAGGGCAGGCGGGCTGGGGGGGGGGGTGGTTGTGGAGGGAGGACTTGGCAGCCAGAGAGGTTTCTCTGCTCGCTGGCTCCCTGGGGAAGGAGGATCCCCCTCCCCGCACCCCCCCCATCCCCCGTGCCCAGCCTCCCTCCCTCTCTCCCTTCCATCCCCACCCTCCCATCTCCCTCCTTATCAGGCCCAGCTCAGAACCACAGCAGTCAGTGAGGGAGGGTGATGGCCTCAGCCGACTGGTTTCCCTGCCCTGGATCTAGCTGCGGGGGTCGGTCTTCTGCTCCCCCACTTGGAGGCCCAGCTTTCTTTGAGCTCTCCTGCCACGGGGCAAATCTTCAATGGAGGGTGGTGGTGGTAAGAGAAGTAGTAGTATTTATCAGGAATTTAGTCAGTAGTAGTGTGTGTGTGTGGGGGGGGGTGCCCATTTTACAAGTGAGAAAGCCGAGGACCATTGAGCTGAACCACACGCCCAAGGCTAGGGCACTAGGAAGGACAAGAGCCCAGGGTGGAGCTCAGGTTTGTACTCACCACCGGCCTATTTCAACAACCCAGGAAGTTGAGTCTCATTTGGAATAATGATGATGACAATGGGCATTTCTAGATTGCTTTCAAGTTAGTGACCCGTCTCACCTGAGCCTTACAGCAAGGTTTTGATATTAGTATGAAGGTACCATTGTACCCACTTTACTGACGAGGAAACTAAGGCACAGAGAGAGTTAGACCATCAGGTGGTCATACAGCCGCTACAGTCTGAGGCTGGACGCATTCAGTCACACACTCATTCATTCATTCATTCATTCGAGGAGCATTTATTAACTCCTACTGTGTGTTGCCCCCCTGCTAGGTATTGGGAATGCAGGCAAAAAAATTTAAAAAAGGAACTGGTCCTTTCTTCGGAGATCTTCATTCTCATTTGGCCTCGTGTTACCTGACTCCAAGCCTAGCAAAGATCCCCTTTGCTATAGGGGGAATTGAGATGGACAGCCGAAAAGCAGCTTCCTGGGCCTCGGGAATCCATCTGAGCACATTTGTGGTTCAAGGCTCCCTCCATGTTGCAATGGATGCCTCAGTGTCCTGTGGGAGGGTCTCTCTGCCCCAGCCTCCCCCCTCCCAACCCCGAGAGATTAAGAGAACAGGGAAAGAAGGCATTGAGTCTCTTCTTCTCCTCCAACCCCACCCCCAGTCCCAGAGAGCTCTGGGCTCACAGAGGGTGGCCAATAAAGACAAATGGGGTATAGGGCAATGCAATAGGGTTGAGCTGAACTCAGTTGAATGAGGCGGCTGCTTTGGATGGGACTGAATTGAATCGAACTCACCACAACTGAATTGATTTGAAAAGCCCTTTGTCTTTGGGGAGGGACTGCGCTCAGAACCCCCGTAGAGAAGTTTCATCCTCAGTTGAGGGAGGGGGGGGGAGAGGGAGGGAGAGGAAAAAGAGAGAGGGAGACAGAGAGAAGAGGAGAAAGAGAGCGAGAGAGAGCGTGAGAGCGAGAGAGAGATCGAGAGCGAGAGAGCGAGAGAGTGAGCGAGAGAGCGAGAGAGAGAGCGAGAGCGAGAGAGAGAGAGAGAGAGAGAGAGAGAGAGAGAGAGAGAGAGAGAGAGAGAGAGAGAGCGAGAGCGAGAGAGAGAGAAGGGGAGAGAATTGTCTGTTTCTGAGTCGATGTGTATGTCTGTGTGAATGTGTGTGTGCCCAACAAGGGAGATGAGTCTTCTTCTCCAGGATCCAGCTGACTGAGCCCTTTTTCCTGGACAATCCTCCCTCTACCCCCAACCCCCAATCCTCCCTCTCTCTCTTTAGGTTTCAGAACTGGAAGAAGCTCTGGCCCCACAAAGGAATCCCTCTCCCTCTCCCCCTCCCAGGGCCCACGCCCACCCCCAGCCAGCTCACGGCTGGAGCCGGCTGATCCCTCCCTAATCCCCTTAAATCCTTTGAGTCTTCCTCACCACCCCTCTTCCTCCTGACCCCAAAGAATCAATGGGACATACCTGGAAGGGACTGCAGGTCACAAAACGGAGACTGACAGAGCCTGGAAGGCCCTTAGATGGGACATTATTTCGTCAGAAAAAAAGAACTAAGAAAAGACCCTGCTGGGAAAAGGCGGTAGTGGTGGGGGTTTAGCAAATGAAATATCAGAGCTGAGAGAGGTCTTAGAACAGAGAAGGTGGAATATCTGGACTGGGAGGGACCTTAGAACAGGGAATGTCAACGCTGGGGGTGGGGTGGGGCTTAGAACAGAACATGGAAGATCAGGGCTGGGAAGGGCCTTAGAACAGAGGATGTCTGAGGGGTTAGAGGGTCCAGAGCTGTCGCACCCCCTTTTGTCCTTACACATGACAGTTATAAGGAGAGGCATTTGGAATGGGAGCACCAGAATTGATATCCAGTCTCTGCCACAGCCTACCTTAGTGAGTCTGGGTCCCTGTGGGCCTCAGTCCCCTCTTCTGTCATTCACCTCTGAGATTCCTTCTAGTTCTAGCCCTATGTTCCTGCCCAAGGTCTCCCCCAAATCCCACAGATAGGAGGTACCCAATCTCTCTCCTGCTGAGAAGGGGATGACCTCTAGGAGGGAGAGGGGGGTCCTAAAGCTCCTCACCATCTTAGCCCCCCAACCCCGATGTCCTCTCAGCCAGACCCATGGCCGGCTCCCTGTGTGCGGCTGCGGGCACGGGCTGCGAGTCTCAGAGAAGGTGGCCCCGCTGTGCCCCAGTCAGAGGCCCAGGGGCTCTTCCCTTGGGGATTGCTCTAGTGCCATGACTGAGGCTGAAATGCCCAAGGAAGCAGCGGCGACCGAACGAGCGGAGGCCAGGTTACTGAGCGGGGCCGAGCGGCGTCCTGCGCAGGGAGAAGATGTTGCCCGCCCTCCCCCGCCCCGCCAGCTCGGCCGGCCGGAGCGGGCCAACACCTCCCCCTGCAGGGCAGAGAGAGCCATGGCAGGACTGGTCCCATGTGAAGAAACAAACTTGGAAAAGTAAAAGCTGGCATGGTCAGGTCGGCCCCCTCTTTCTACAGCAAAGAGCTGGGGAAACTGAGGCCAGTGGAGGGGGTGAGACTCGCTGTGGGTGACGGTGCATTAGCGGCTGAGGCGGGTCTGGAAGCCGGACCTCCTGAGTCTAACTCCCAAACTAGGGCTCCTCCGCCCCAGGAACAAGGGCGGACGCCTCTTGTTTCATGAATCACGGAGAAGTCCAGGTCCCTAGAGGTGAGCGCAGCGCGAGAGCTCCCTCCCTTCCTCCCCCCAAAAGGACTGGGACGCTGGAGAGCCCAGCCCCAGGCCAGAAGGCTCGGAGTTGGCGATGCCCAGGGCAGCTGCTTCGGCGATCCCGGAGTCCTTTCTTGCGCTGCTGTCCCCGGGGCTGGGGAAAAGAGGGGAGAACAGCGTCTGCTCCGGAACCCAGGGACTCATTCCTTCCTTCTTACCCCTGCCCTTCCTTGCTCTCCTCCCCCCACATCTGTCTAATGGAGTGATCCACCCACAAGCATTTATGAAACCCGTGCTCAGTGCTGGCCCTGCCTTCCTGAGGATGAGCACACAGGTGCCCCGTCACAATTGTACTTTCAATTTCTGCCCGCTCCCACTCTAACTCTATGTGGATTGGTGGGACAATGTGCCCAGGATTGGGGCGGGGAGTAACTAAGACTCTTGTCATGCTATTTGGGTTGGTGCTAAAGAACAAAGTGGCTAAGCCTGCTGGTTGTTGGGAGGGAGTAAACGAGAAGGATCCGGAGTTGGTGTTAGGCAGAGAAGCACCCATGGGACCGGGACCGAAAAAGCAGCCGCCGCCGCTCACCTGGGGGGGGGGGAAGGGAAGGAGAGACCGAGGCAGAGACACAGAGAAACACGCAGATACATGTGTGTAGAGAGACATAAACCTAATCCCCCTAGCTTCCCTATAGTCTACACACACACACACACACACACACACACACACACACACACACACACACACACACACATACATCATATGCCTTTCCCCTTCTTTCTTCTTCCTTCCCCCCTCCCCATCTCCTCCCTCTCCCCACCCCGGCTCAGAACCCTCCAGGGCCTCCTCTTTCCTCTACTTGCTCTCCCTTTTCTCTCTTCTCCTGCTAATCCAGTCAATTCAATTCAGCAGGCATTTCCCCGGTATGTGGAAGTCGCTGTGCCCAGACCAGGGGGGCACAAAAACAAAACTTAAAGTCTATGTCCAGGCCCCCCCCCCCAGGACTACACAGTCCATTGTGTGAGGAGGTTGGTGAGAGACAGGAAGGATAAACAAAAGTAGAAAGTGAAGTTCCAATCCAAGTAGAGGCCTTTGCCAGGGGTGTGTCCTAGCCTTCCTCTCTTTCGCACCTTCTGTCTCGCACTCTCCACTCATCCCTTTCTTCCTCCCTCCTTTCATGCTTTCCCAACTTTTCTTATTTCTCACTCTTCTCCCTTCCTACTACTGATCTTAGCCACTCTCCTTTCTGTCCCCTCTTTTCTTCTCCATCCTGCCTTCCCCCTTCTGTGTGCTCCCTCCTCTTGCCAACAATAGCTGAAATGTAATGGAAAGACCTTGGACCAGAGAGCAGGGGACTGGGGACCCAGTGTGTGACCTAACTTAGTCCTGCTCTCTCTGGGCTTTAGTTTCCTGCTGTGGAGAATGGGTGATTTGAACAAGGTGCTTTCTAAGGCCCCCTTAAGCCCTGACATTCTAGGCTTGAGGGCCCCTCCCACCTCTGGGCCTCAGTTTCCTCTTATGTAAAATTTGGGCCAAAGGAGAGCTGGTGGAGAAAGCTTCAAAAAGCACCTAGGAGATCTGAAGCCAAGTATGTGACTGAGACCGTTGGAAGTGGGTTGCTGCCCTCTACTGGTATTTAGCCACTGTTGGCTGGTGATTGGATTGAGAGCCGGAAGAGGTCAAAATCAATCCAAAACTTTCACTATACAGAGAGATTATTAGAGGCTGACCCACAGTCACAAAGCTAGGGTAAGGGTGTCTGTGTGTCTGTGTTCTATAAGTTTTGTACATGAAAGTTATGTGTGCCCACATGGGGCACAGGTGAGACCAGAGGCTGACAGCTGTCCTTGGAGAGAGGAGGCGCTAGCCCAGAATTCCATCTATCCCCTTTAGCTCCTAGGGAAAATCCTTTGTAGATTTGAGCTGGGCTTTACAAGAGTGCTCCAAGCTATACAGGCAAGGCTGGACTGTCTTCTCACCAAATATCAAATAAACCCATTTCTCCAAGCTGGTAGCAAACAGACCAGAGAAGGTAGACAGAGGAGGAGATATGCCAGGCAATAAATACACAGAGTCAATACACTCTCCCAATGGGAACAAGGTATCTCAGCTCAGCCGAGACAGAGGGTCTGGAATCGCACCCAAGGAGACGTTCCCCAAAGCCCCCGTGTAGCAAGCTGGAAAAGGGCCGTGGTGGAGACTGGGAGCTCCCCTACATGTCAGCTTCTTCCCAGTCTTCATCTCCTGTAAGGAAACTAAATCGAGTCTGTAACCCAGAAACCAGTCTCTCTTCTCTCAAGCTCCCTCCAACTCTAGTCCTTGTTCAGCCATGGACCTTGGAGTGACCAATCCCCCACCAATGAGGAGAGTCTCATGCAAATACAGGTTACACCAGTAAGTCAGAATTTAGGCCCAGGTCTTCAGGACTCAACGTCAAATGCTCTGTCCTCTATGCTACATAATAATGTACAGTAACCAGATTAATGTATCAAGTGTGTTCCAAAAGTTTCATGCAATTTTAAGCATTAAAACCTAAAACTGCGCTGAGATTTTTGGGACAACCTTTACAAAAGGCCGAACATCTGTTACCCTGTTTGTTCCCCAGAAGTCCCCCGATTCCCCATTTTACAGATGAGCAAACTGAGGCAGCCAGTGGCATGCCAGGGTTGTATAGCTAATAACCAATTTAGATGGATTTGGACTCAGATCTTTTTGACTCCAAGTTCAGAATAATATCCAGCACAGTACCTTACTCTCCTCTCTTTCTCTCTCTCATATATGTGTGTGTGTGTGTGTGTGTGTGTGTGTATGTATATATAGTAGGCCTCTCCTCTCCAGGGCACTGACGTGGGCGGATCAATATGGAAAACGGGCTGTTGCCCATGCAGCAGGTTTTCCCTCTCCGAGACATGGGTGGATCCAAAGGAGAGGCAGAGCCAGTACATTTTGGCACCAGTGCCGCCGCAGGAGTTGCTAGAGGGATGTGATGTCTGACATCCAACTGCCTAAGGGACTCCGACTCCTGATTTTTCCTCGGGGTGAACTCCCAAAGCCTTTCCCATATATGGGTATAGCCGCAAGGCAGCTGAGGTTTAAAATCAGGGTTTCCTTCCCTGATATATATATGATACATTTATGCACATACACATACATCATATACATATATTCTAATCCAATACAGATATGGATGGTGATTGAGAAGCCAAAAAAACTTAAGTGTGTAACAGTAAAAAGTTCACAAGACACAGCTTAGTCACAGGACCCTAGTTCAAATCTCCACTCTGCCTCTGTATGTATGACCTTAAAGAAGTCACTTGCCTCAATGAGCCTAATGCTCCTTCAAGCTCTATGCCCATTAACCTATGATGTGCCTTCACAGTCTCAGTCTCCCCTTCTGGGTCACAGTCGCTTCCACCCTTGAAGAGATGGATGTTCCAGAGGTTTCTGTGATTTTTATTTTATTATTTTTTCTTTTTGTATTTATTTTATTTTCCATTTATATGTAAGGGTAGTTTTCAACATTCATTTTCATAAGATTTAGAGTTCCAAACTTTTCTCCCTCCCTCCCTCCCTTTCCTCCCCCCTCCACAAGATCGCAATCAGGTTATATATGTACAATCCACAAGTGTTCTTTTTATCAGTTCTTTCTATAGGGGTGCATAGTAAGCTTCCTCATTAGTTCCTGTGGGTTGTCTTGGATCATTTCAGAGCTGAGGGTAGTTAAGTCATTCACAATTGCTCCTTGAACAATACTGCTGTCACTACTTTGTGCTTTTTAAAAAGGAGGTGGGGACGTGAAAATACCTCTGGTGGTATGGCCCTGCCAGGCTGGTCCTCAGCTAAGGGGAGAGGAAGATCAGGAAAAGGAAGAAGGCACTAGGGAAAGTGAGTGGGAGGTGGAGTCGGACAAGCGTTTCCAAAGCCCCTACGATGTGTCAGGCACCGAGCCAATACAAACCAGCTCCTGCCCTCAGAGAGCTGCCAGTCTTCCATGGGAAGACAACACATTAAAGGGAGGTGAAAGTGGGGAAGAAGAGGACAGGTTACCCATGGAGGAACATGGTGGTAGAGTCCTCAGAAGGGAGGGTCACTGCTCTGGGCCCATCCTCATACAAGAAGTAGCAGGAAGAGCTCCCCAATGGGACAAAGAGACCCTGGGCAAGGCTTGGGGGAAGGGAGGCAGAGAAGGAAGGCTGTTGAAGGGGGGGCGGTCCAGAGAAAAGCACCCATGGCTGCTCTAGGCCCATCCTAAGAATGATTGACAGAGGCCGAGGGGGAGGGATGGCCAGGCTTGTTCCTTAGTTACCTGGGCATATCTTTCCCCTCTACCACTGCCCTCCAACTCCATAACCCAATGAGAAAACACCTGGGCCAGCGACCGGTCCAAAATGGGACATTCCCTCCTCTTCCCTGCCCCAGTACCTGCCCTACCAGCCTGGGGGGTCCAGGCTTCCAACCTAGGAGTCAACCTGAACTCTTCCCTCTCTCTCACCCCCCTCCCTTCCAAGCTGGTGCCAAAGCCTTGTGACATCTCTTAAACGTGCACCCTTCTCCCCTCTCACCCCACCCTGGGGCAGGTCCTCATCACCTCATACCTGGACTATTGCCATGGCTGCCGCCTCAAGTCTCTCCCTCCAGTTCCTCCTCCATTTAGTCACCAAAGGGGTTTTCCTAAAGCCAGGGTCAAGGGGCAGCTAGGTGGCGCAGTGGATAAAGCACTGGCCTTGGATTCAAGAGGACCTGAGTTCAAATCCAGCCTCAGACACTTGACACTTACTAGCTGTGTGACCCTGGGCAAGTCACTTAAGCCTCATTGCCCTGCAAATAAAAACAAATGAACAAACAAACAAACAAAAAACCTAAAGCCAGGGTCTGACCATGCCATCCCCCTACTCGATAGACTCCATATCATCTCCAGAATCAAATAGGACCTCTTTTAGCATGCAGTGCCTTTCTTAACCTAGCCATTCCCACCTTTCTGACCCCCAACACACACACACACACACACACACACACACACACACACACACTCTCTCTCTCTCTCTCTCTCTCTCTCTCTCTCTCTCTCTTTCTGTCTCTGTCTCTCCCTCACAGAAGACTCCAAACATTTTCTCTGCTTGTTGCCCATGACTGGGAGGCCTTCCCAGCTCTGACTTTTCCTGTTCTCAGGCCCCTCCCAGCCCTAACATCCCCTGTTCTAAGTTCCCTCCCAGCTCTGATATCCCCTTGTGAAATTCTATAGTTTCCCATTTCATTTTCCCTGCACCCAAAAGGGGCAGTGTGTGTTCTATAGGAGGAAGCGCTCGGGATGCTTCCACCTCCCCCACTGGGGGCTTTTCCAGCATGCCAAGCCCTGTGTTCCCCGAGCCCAGGCTCAGTCCCAGGGCCTCATGTGGGGCTTGACCTTTAGAACCCCCCATCCTGAGCCAGAATCTCCTTCCCTCCACTCACACATGGAAGCAGGACAGGTAGGACAGAGAGTGGATTTTACCTAGAATGGGTTCGAGCCTTATGGAGAGCTATTCTTGTTATTTCAATCTCTGTCTTTTCTGGATATTCCTGTCTCACCCTAGAGTGAATGTTCCCTAGGTAATCAATCAACCTTGAAGCAAAACCAGCCAGTGATGGTGCTGATGGCCACTGGACAGCACCATAGTGCACATAGCCCTGGGTCTGGAGTCTGGAAGACTAATCTTCTCGAGTTCAAATGTGACCTGAGACACTTCCTAGCTGTGTAACCCTGGACAAGTCACTTCACTCTGCTTACCTCAGTTTTCTCACATCTAAAATTAGCTGGAGAAAGAAATGGCCAACTGTTTCAGTATCTCTGCCTAGAAAACCCCAAATGGGGTCACAGATAATCGGACACGATTGAAAAGATGGAACAACAGAGTACAGGCAACATTCTTCCTGTGAAGTCCTCCACTTCTTTGCCAAGCAGAGGATTCGGCAGGAGTTCTTCACCTGCCCTGTGTCATGGGCCCTTTTGGCCCAAGTGCACAAAATGTAAAACAGGATTTCCAAGGAAATCACTCACATTGAAATACAACTCTCAAAATATCTTTAAAAAACAACTTCCTGGCCCTCAGGTCAAGATCCCTGGTATATATCTGGGATTTTGTTTTCTGCTTTTCTAACAAGTCTCTGTCCCCTGGGGGGGGGCAGATACAGAAATAATCACCATAATAACGTTCATATTCGCTCACCTTTGCCCAGTCCTTCACAGTTTACAAACCACTTTCTGGTCCTCCTGACCACACTGTGAAGTGTGGGAATCTCATCACCATTTTATAGAGGAAGGAAGAAAGGCGCAGGGCTGCAGTCACTTGCCCAAAACCACACAGGAAGTTGGCAGGACCTGGGGAGCCTGACTGTGTTCAGAACTCTTTCCACTGGGCCTCAGTTCCTCCAGTGAGTTCAGAATGACCCCTGCTCCATCTGAAATACAACAGGCTGGTCCAGAGAGTCATTGGACTAATTTAAAACCATTATTTTTTTAAAGTCTGTTTTTCCATATATGTCAAGAAATTATTAAAAACTGCACAAGACAAAGAGTAAATTGTCTCAGGTTTTAGAAAAAAATCTATCTCCCAAATCCCAAAATATCTTACAAAATATAAGCAACCAAAAATTATACTCCCAAGGACAGAGCACTGGCATGCAAGGACATGGCACCCCAAGTGGAGGGAGGGCGAGGGGCTGCAAAGGCAGAAGAATAGATGTCTCTAGCCTCCACTGTGACCTGGGCCATTGCCAGTCTTCCTGACTTTTGTCCTGCCATTAGACTCTGATGACCCAGGAGAGAGTGAGGCCGAAGACTCGGTGCAGCTCTAGCTCACAAATCCAATTCATGAGCGAGTCAAGAAGACATCACCCTAGTGATTGTCATTGGTCCTCTTTGATGAGGAAGGATGAACAATGACAACCATGGTTCCTGCCATTCTTGGCACTCACAGACTCCCTCTGTCCTAATGGAGTCTATCGATGATGCAAATGTTGAAGGATCTACCTTCTCCCTTTTTCTCTTGTTTGGCCCAGCCTTTTCTGGTTTCTAGTTCATGGCACCTCCAATATTCCTCCATAATTTTTCAAAGATGGCACAAGATAAAGGGATTCCACAGTCATAGCCACCACAGTCCTTATAAGTAGCCTAGAATGCACCATAGGATTATAGATTCAGAGCTGGAAGGGCCTTTAGAGACCCTATATCCCACCCCACCCCCTATTAGTCAGATGGGGAAACTGACCCAAGGTCATACAGTTGACAAGTGGCAGAACCAGAATTTGGACCCAGGTCCTCTGACTTTCTTGTTTGTTTGTTTGTTTTGTGGGGCAATGAGGGTTAAGTGACTTGCCCAGAGTCACACAACTAGCAAGTGTCAAGTGTCTGAGATCAGATTTGAATTCAGGTCTTCCTGAATCCAGGGTCAGTGCTCTATCCACTGCACCACCTAGCTGCCCCCTCCTCTGACTTTCAATACATGCTGTACCTCGATGCCAGCCTGGCGACTTATTCTCACTAAGATTAGCTAAACTTTTGTCTCTTCATTAACTTGGGCTTCTTTTTTGTTCATTTTAGCTTTCTTTTAATCATAAAAGTATTTTATTATTTTCCAGTTACATGTAAAGATAGTTTTTGTCATTTGTTTTCATGGGATTTTAGCTCCAAATTTTTCTCTTTCCCCCCCTTCCCTCCCCCCTCCCCAAGAAAGAAAGAAATCTGATATAGGTTTTATATGTATAATCACATTAAACATATTTTTTCATTAGTCATGTTGTGAAAAAAGAACCAGAACAAAAGGGAAAAACCTCAAAAAAGAAAAAGAACAAAAAGTAGAAACAGTATGGTTCAATCTTCATTCAGATTCTATAGTTCTTTTTCTAGACATGGAGAACAATTTCCATCATGAGTCCTTTGGAATTGTCTTGGATCATTGCATTGCTGAGTAGAGCTAAGTCTATCACAGTTGATCATCACACAATGTTGCTGTTACTGTGTACAATGTTCTCCTGGCTCTGCTCACTTCACTCAGCATTAGTCCACTTAAGTCTTTCCCGGTTTCTCTGAAATCTGCCTGCTCATCATTTCTTACTGCACAATAGTATTCGATTACATACATATACCACAACTTGTCCAGCCATTCCCTCCCCCCACCCTTTTTTCTTTTTTTCGGAGCAATGAGGGTTAAGTGACTTGCCCAGGGTCACACAACTAGTGTCAAGTGTCTGTGACCGGATTTGAACTCAGGTCCTCCTGAATCCAGGGCCAGTACTTTATCCATTGTGCCACCTAGCTGCCCCCAGCCATTCCCCAACTGATGGGCATTCCCTCGATTTCCAATTCTTTACCACCACAAAGAACTGCTATAAATATTTTAGTACATGTAGGTCCTTTTCCCTCTTCTATGATCTCTTTGGGATACAGACCTAGTAGTGGTATTCACAGTCCCATAGCCCTTTGGGAATATTAACTTGGGTTTCAATTCCCTATTATTCAGTTTTCCTCCAGCCTTCTGAATCCCCAAATCTCTCTCTTTGGTAAAGAAAATAGAAGCAGAGCCAGAGTTGAGTAGTTTTGCCTTGTGTTCTTACTGTGAGCCATCAGCCTAGTCCAAGTCAGTCTTGATCCCTCTTTCATGCTCCTGGGGACTCCAAGTTAGCTTAAACCAGCCATCTTTTTCCCGTCAGCCTTCATCAGTGCCCTGCCTTGACTGCCCATGTGCCCTTTAACTCTGCTCCTCAGTTTGATCCTCGGACCCAATGAGGGGGTCCTGTGGTATATGATAGTGATGGAATATTATTGTGCTATAAGAAATGACAAGCAGGAGGATTTCAGAAAGGCCTGGACTGATGTAGAGTGAAGTGAGAAGAACCAGGAGAACATTGTGCACAGAGACAGCGATATGGTTTGAAGACCTGTGAATGACTTAACTATTCTCAGTAATACAATGATCCAAGACAATTCCAAAGGACTAATGATGAAACATACTATCCACCTCCAAACAAAGAACCGATATTCATTAAACACAGACTGAAGCGTGCTATTTTTCACTTTATTTCTTTCATTCATTTGAATCTTCTTATGCAAAATGACTACTATGGAAATGTTTTACATAATTGCACATGCATAATCTATATCTGATTGTGCCTGGGGAGGGGATGGAGGAAGTAAGGGAGAGAATTTGGAACTCAAAACTTTAAATAAAAATGTCGCTTTTTTAATAGGTCTGGAAGAAGCCCTCCTGTCTACACACCGTCTCTAGACCACTCCCCCTTTTCCTCCTCCTCCTCCTCCTCATTGTTTTCCTTTATGAAGCCTTCAGAGTCCCATTACTAAGAGCTTCCCTTCTGCCATGAGTCAACTTTTCCCACAGAATCGAGTCCGCGGGATGCTGTCTGTCTTTTCAGATCTGTTCTCCCTTCAGCTGGGAGGGGAGGAGATGTCAGACTGTGCCAGGTTTTCCTTTCTTTGTGGGTTACAAATTCTGAGTTGAAGTGGCAGCTTCCCCCAGCCCTCACTGCCCCCAGCCCCTACTGCCTCATCACTTCTCCCACGGGGATGGGCTCAGGGCTTCTCTGGTGAATATTTAACCACCTGCTTGCTGAGAAAAAAAACCTACCCTGAGACACTTTTCAGTTGACTATGCATTGTTCACATTTTCTCTGTCACTTTCTTAAGTGTAGAAATCAACAAAAAAATAGAGCAAGGCCTGATTTGTAGAATGCATTCATTTCCACACCAAACACTATCCACTGTACCATCCTACCTGCCTGCTCTTCTTTAGAAGCCACACTCTGGGAACATGTGTTTTTTCTCTTATGTTCAGTCTGTGACCCAATAAATGGGAAGGCAATGCAGTCCACTGGAAAGAGCCCTGGTTGTGGAGTCAGCCATCCTGACTCTCCCTGGGCAACATTTGTGGTGGGAGTGGGGTAGGAAGGATGGGTATACACATTTATTAATTACCTACTATGTGCTAGGCACTGACTAAGCACTTTACAAATAGTATCTTATTTGATCCTCACAACGACCCTGCAAAGTAGGTGCAATATTCTCTCCATTTTACAGTTGGAGAAACTGAGGCAGAGCGAGGTTAAAGTGACTTGTTTAGGGTCTCCCAGACCCTTAACCTCCTAGATTCTGCATTTCCTTATCTGAAAGATGACGACATTGGACTAGACAGTCTCTTAGGTCTGGGTCCTGACTCGATTCTGCCATTGACTTGCTATGTGACCTTGGTCAAATCATGGTTTCTCTCGGAATCTCTGTTTCTTGGTCTGTAAAATGGGGGAACTGGACTAGAAAGTCTTGAAGGCTCCTTCTGCTCCCCAATTCTATCACTTTATGTCTGGAATAATAGAAAGAATATTGTGTTCTCTCACAGGACCTGAGTTCCAATCCTGACTCTGCTTAGTCATCTGAGTGACTCTGGATGAGTCACTGCTCCTCTGTAAAATGAAAGAGTTGGATCTTCTGGTTTCTGAGGACCTTTCTAGCTCTGGGTGTATGAAATGGGATCTCAGCCATTCCCCTTGTCAGTGAGAGCCAGCCTTGACAGCCATTCTCACATGGGCCACAAGATGGCAGCTGTGCCTCGGGAAAGAAAGGCAGCCCCAGAAGCCAGACTTGAAAACAGAGGGCTTGGACTCTGAGACCATCTTTTCTATGTGGTAAGTTCCCTTTCGCCTCTGGAGAGCACAGGTTGCTCGCCTTCAGAGCTAGAAGGAACATGAGAGGTCAACAAGTGAGAAACCAAGGCTCAGAGCTGTTTCTTACTCAAGTTCCAACAGTTAATGAGTATCTGAAGCAGGATTCGCACCCAAGTCTTCCTGACCCAGAACTCAGCACTCCAGGCTGAGTTTCATTGGTTTCTGCTTGAACTTGCCTTAAGAATTTCTCTTCCTGAGAGAGTCATAGAGGAGAGAGATAGCCCAGATGGTCACTGAGCTCAGATCCTGGTTGGGGGGTGGGGGCTCTTGAGGGGGTCCTGAATTACTGTGGGAAAGTGTAAGTGGCCAGTCCACCACCAGAGCTTGGGGCCCTGGTTTCTTCAGCCTATCGATTACAGTAGAACGTAAGCTCTCAGGACAGGCACCACCAGCATGCAACTTAACATCTTGAGCTTAGAAGGACTTCAATGTTTGTTCCACTGAATTTTATCAGGGCGTGTCCCCTCTGCAGGACTACGGGCAGCAGGTGCTGCCTTCCCAGCCCCCAGCCTAACTGCCCAGCCTTCCTAACTGTATTAATAGGGGGGTCTCTTAAGACACTGGGGTCTTTCCTCGTGTCCTTTAACTAAGCTAAGCTAACATGCTGGAGAGTGTAGTGTTAATAGTGCTATAATACATGCTGTATAGCGCCCCACTCTGGCCTCACTTCCAACTCACACTGGACTAACAACAGTTTAGGTTAGGAGCTGGACAGAGGACAATGTGCCAAGAACTGTGCTTAGTGCTTTACAAATATTCTATTACTTGATCCTCACAACAGGCCTGGGATAGAGATGCTATTGAATTTCTCATTTTACAGTTAAGGAAACCGAGGCAGATATAGGTTAAGTGACTTGCCCAGGACCACACAGATAGGAGGTATGGCTTCCTGACTGCAAGCACAGTACCCATAGTACTACCTAAATGCCTTCTCCTTTCAGGGTACCAGGGATAACCCTGAGGGCTTATGACTTCTAATACCATTGATCACAAACCCCCATCTCGTATGCTCCCCCATCTCAATCATCAACCAGCAGAACTCTGTTACTTTTTAGAAAAGGGAGTCTTTACTGAGAAAGTATAACAGAAATCATAGTTACAAATTCCCCATACAAGGTGGGGATACACTCACCCCTGGCACCCCTAAAGTTGCTAGGGAAAGTGGGCTGAACCTTTAAGTACAATGGAAGTGAGAAACATATGGGAAGGACCCGTCTGGCCACAGGGTCCTCCCAACTCCTTTTCCTGGAAGCCTTGCTGTCCTGTTGAGGAGTCTTCACATGGTTCCCCTCAGGTAGAGCTCTCTGGGCTCAGTGGGTTCCTGCCTTCCTGGAGCCCATAGTTAGCTCTTCTCTGTCTCAAGGGATCAAGGCTCCAAGAGCAGCTGCATTCTCAGGCTGTTCTCAATCTCTAGAACTTAGTCACCAGCAGAGCCTCTCAGATGGCTCCTCCTGCCTGCCACACACTTACCTGGGCACTCACAGCTCAGGCCACTGGCTCACCTAAAGTAAGGAATCAATAGACACATAGGACATCAGAAATGACCTGGACATCTAGAGTCCAAATGGGGGATGGGACTGCTGGCAACCCTAGTGGTCCCCCCATCCCAAAACTCCCAGGGAAGAGAGAAGTTTCATCTGCTCAAGTCCTCTGAATGCACACTCAGCTCTGGTCTGGCAACTAGTGAGTCATCCATCAACCCTTCCCCTTTGGAAGCCAGTTAGAAAGCTTTTCATCCTCTCCATAACCATCAAGCTCCAAAGTGCCACATGTTGGATTGGCAGCAAGAGGAGAAACTCTTCCTCTGTTAGGAAGGACAAATCTGAGCATGCTCAAAGGACAAAGCCCTCATTGGTCAGCCCCCCACTCCCACCCCACTGCACTGAAAACATTGAAAAACAAGCTTATTATTCTTTTGACTCATTGTCGAGTTGTTTTTAAATGTTTATATTCAGATTTTTAAAATGGAATATTAAAAGCAGGTTATTCATCCTGCTGTATTTGTAGTTTTCAAGGATCTGAAGTGAAAGTTGGACCCAGAAAACATTGAGTGGGGTGGATATGCATGTGAGTGTGTAGGTGTGTGTGTGTATTCATGAGTGTGTATGTGTAGTGTGTGTGTGTGGAATGTGAGTGTGAATATGTGTGACTGTGTATATGTGTGTGGTTGTCAGTGTGAATATGAGTGGCTGTGTATATGTGTGTGATTGTGAGTGTGGGGGGATGAGAAAGAGACAGATAATGACAGATAGAGAAACAGAGACAAGTCAAAGGCAGCTTTCAGGTGTGACCCCTTGTGGTAGAAAAGAGAACCAACCATATAAGGGAGAAAGAGCTCCAGTCATTGGGAATCAAGATGCAGAGAGGATTAGGCTCAATGAACCTTGCTGAGGAACCCACCAAAGGAATTGTACTCTGGGGAAAAGCAGTAGGAAGGAAGCCACCATGAAGAGAAAGGACATCCATAGGGGACCTACAATACTCAAGATTTTAGTTACCTTTGCCACATGTGTTTCTGACATAAGTTCCTCATTTCCCATGTACTCTGTGCTCTCACTCTTTCCACTAATGGAAACACTTTGTATATTTCTGTCCCCTACCCCCAGTCTCTGGACCAAATGTTTTGTAATTACTATCCTTCCTGGATCAGCTCAGGAAATGTCTCTGCTGTAGTCTTGTAGTACCTCCTGGCAGACCATTAGAGGCAAGTGAACTTATGGGGGCTCATGAGCTGTCATTTTAGGAATGCAAACCCAAAGGGTGTCTTTGAAACAAGGAGTAACTACCCTCCATGTGATCTAACGCATGTATGTTCGTGTGAGTGCAGGTTGGGGGGAAGGTGGTACTGCATGTTAAATCCTTTGTTAAATAGATGAAATGATAAGTTCCCTTTCCAGTTTAAAAAGCATTTTCATAATCTTGCTTTTGAGGTGGTGCAGTAGACAGAGCACTGGCCCTGTATTCAGAGGTATCTGAGTTCAAATCCAGCCAGGTACTTACTAGCTGCATGACCTTAGACAGCTTCCCTTCTGTAAAATGAAGATAATAATATCACCTCCCTCCCAGGGTTGTTGTGAGCATCAAATGAGACAATATTTGTAAAACTGAGGCGAACAGAGATGAGTGACTTGCCCAGGGTCACACAGCTAATAAATGTCTGAAGCTAGATTTGAACTCAGGTCTTCCCAACTTCAGGCCCAGCACTCTCCAACAGACCAGGGGGTGCTAGGGAGGGTCAGTCGCTTTTGCCTTTCTTTGTTTCCCCAGGGATCAGCCTGGTACACAGTAGGCACTTAAAAAATGGCTGTTCCTTCATTGATTGACTGCCCCCCAGAGGAGGGTGATGGAGACAGTGAGGAAGTAGAGCCCAGGCCCTGCCAGGACCAAGCAAAGGAACCAGGGCTGTTTAGTTCAGACAGGAGAGGGCCCAGGCCCATCCTGGGAGGCAGGGATCCGTGGGCTGGGCCCCAGAGAGCAGTGGTCACTCTCCTGCGTGGGGCCCCAGTCTAGACATTGGAAGTGGAACAGACCTTAGTCATGGGTAGATCTGGAGAGCTCTTTTCCATAGAGGCCAGGACCCAAAGGGACCTTAGAACCTAGAACACAGAACTTCTGAGCTGGGAGAGCCTTCGCACGCTGAATGTTACTTACAGATCTTGGAGTCCTCATTTTTCAAAGTAGGAAGCTCTGGCCCAGACAACAGAACTGACATGTCCCAAGGCCTCAGAGCAGAGCCAGCCTAGAACCCAGGGGTCTCGTCTCCTGTCTGGACCCCTGTTTCCCAGGCCACCTGCCTCAGCCATCTCCATCAACTGAGCATGGAGGCTCTGACTGGAATACCCTGGGGCCTCCCGGGGCCTCCTGGGGCCTGGCCTCTCCAGTTACAAGGAGCTATTCGGGCAATGCTGGGAATGTTCTATTCCTGGGAGCAGCATGGACAGGAGCCTTGGGGTGGGGCCATGTCCTCTGGCAAAGGTCAGTGGCTTTGGGGGGGGGGGGCAGTGGCTCCCATTTCCAGACATGGCCTAGGGAAGCCTGTTTAAGCTTCATGGTTGACTGCTCCTTAGATCAGTAGAGATGTGACCACGGCAAAGTCTTAGGGGCAACCATCCCTCTCTGACCAACCTCAGGCAACCCCGCCCTAGAGTGAGGCCATGGGGTTGAGCCTCTCCCAGGACAAGAACTCACTCCATGAAAGCCCCTCCCAGTAGCCAGTGGGCCTCTGCCCAAGGGCCTGCCTCCATGCAGCTGGTTCACTTTGGAGTGGCTCCGGGATGAGGGCACAGCCTTTCATGAAGCCCAAGGCTGCTGTTCTGCCCTTGGGGCCAAGCAGAACCAGGCTGGTTGCCCTTCCCCAGGAGAGCTGTTCAGGTATCTGAAGACCTAGAACCTTGGCATCCTCAGAAGATCCCCATAGTCCGGCCTAGCTCCATATTCCTGGCTCTGTGTTCTAAGGCCCTTCTTGGTCAGTTCTCAAGCCCATGACCCTAAATCTCCTCAGGGGATGGAACCTTTGAGAGTTTCTGGTCCAAATTTGCCCAGGGATTTCTTCTCCAGACTCCAGGCCTGTCTAGTTTCACCCTTGCTTATTTATTGCTCATTAACAGGAGGGCCCCAGAGCAGCAGCTTGGGGCCCTTCCTTCCTGTGCTTGGGGTGTTCCCAGGATGTCACGAGGACCCATGTTCCTCAGGCTGACCCTGGCAGGCCCCAGGGATCCCCACTGGGCCCCCTTATCTCTCCCACCAAGTTCCCAGGGCCTTCCTTCTCTTTGATCTCAAAGCAAAGCTCTGTCAGCAGGGCCTGGGGGACATACATCTGTCCCTGACCACTTAGCCAGTCCCAAGGTGCATTAATGAACCTCCACACACGTGGGCAGAATCCTGGAATCTCTGGGCCGGAAAGGGTCACAGACTGAGGTGGCCTGCTGCATTCCCTACCTCAGACTCTCACACACTTCTCTTATAACCTGCCCATGTTAAGAGCCTAAGAGCCTGAAGAGGCCTGAGGAATCATTTGGCCCAGCCTCCCCCCTCCCCCCTTCAGCTTTACAGAGCAGGAAACTAAGACAAAGGGACTTCAATGTCCACTGCCGGGAGCAGCAAAGCTGGTCTTCAGAGCCTTTCTTTATCACTGGATGCTTTCCAAGGAGCGCCATTACAGACGGGCCCAGCTCTCACGGGTTTGCTGACCTTGGGGACCAAGGTTTCTAGAAACAGTTTATAGAAAGGCAGTCACTGAAGATGATGCTGAAATAAGCACGTTAATGAGCAAGGGCAGATGGACATTAAAGAGACTTTTTACAAAGGGACCTTCTAACACTAAGTCAGAGGCAGGCTTGGGACGGAGACCTCTCCTGGTGAACAGGGGGAAATGGGTTCAAGGACAGAGCAGATGATAGTTGCTTTGCAAGTCTGATTTGTTTAGAGGCTTGGCTTCTGGACACAACAACCCCTTCTAGGAACAAAAGCTGTAGACAGTTACAACTCAGAAGGATGAATTGCTGGTAGAGAAGAACAGCTGAGGGGTTTCCCAATCTGGTGCCAGGGCATAGAAGGGTCTGCCGCTTTTCTAGAGGAACCACAGCTTGCATTGAGCTTAAAGGTTAAAGCCAGGCCCCCCTGGAAGGGACCCCTTGGGAGGCCATTGTTGTTTTTCCTTCTTTGTATCTCCTGGGCTTAGCACAGCCTGGCATACAGTAGGTGATTAATGAAGGCTTGCTGATTGATTGACTGAGTGACCGGAAACTGTCTGGGAACAGACTGGGCAGCTTGGAGGGTCTCCAAGAAGCTCAGCGGAGAACTGAGACCCTCTGCGCCCTGCCTTGGCCAAATCCACTCTGAGTGATACCTACTGGTTACTGAGGAAGCAGATCAGTGGGGGCTGGGGAGCTATAGCACCACAAAATCATGCTGTGTGCACATGTGCATGCATATCCACACACTCACACCACACACAGACACACACACACTCATACACTCACAAACTCACACCACACACAGACACACAGACATACCACACACACACTCACACATCACACAGACACACTCATACACCACACACAGACACACACAGACATACCACAGACACACTCATACACCCCCCCACACCTCCCACACTCACACACACACATCCATACCACACACACCACACAGACACACACACACCACACGCTCACACATCACACACACAGACACCCCCCCACACCCCCCACACTCACACACACACATCCATACCACACATACCACACAGACACACACACCACACACTCACACATCACACACAGACATACACATACACCCCCCCACAACCCACACACTCACACACACATACATACCACATACTCACACACACCACACACAGACACACCCCACACTAATACACTGACACACACAGTATGGCACACAGGACTCTTCCCACACGATGCCCACAAGTTTGGGCACTTAGTGGAGCCCTAGAACTGTCTGCTTCCCATGCCAAGAATGGTACATTCCTGGAACCCCATGTGGATCAATATTTCATGAAAACAAATGAAAACAGGCTCATTCCACCAGAATTCCCATTACAATGGACTTTATTTTTAAAATTGCCCAATCCCTGGCCTGGTCACCCCCAGAGTGACCAGCCTTGGACAAAGGCTTAGGGGCTGGGGGAAGCTTACCCCAATGCCTGGGTGGGTGGATGTCCCTCCTAAGAGTCAGGGAACCTTGAGCAGCCAGGGACTAGTGGGCAGCCGTGAGAGGACCAGGCTGCCATGAAAGCCCAAGGGTTAGTAGTGAGGACCTGGTGGTTAGCAGTGGGGGCCCAATGGGCAGCTGCGAGGGCCCGGTGATGGCCACGGGTGGGCTGAGGCAGCCCCTCAGGGAAGGCAGTAGGTTGTATAGTTATCTTCTGACTGGGGCAAAATCACTACCCTGAAACCACACAACCTACTACCTCACCCCGCGAGGCGCTGAGCAGAGGCTGTCCGAGGTGGTGGCCGCGCAGGCTTCTTTCAGGCCCAAGAATCCGACCCTGGGCCTGAGGGAAAAGGCTCCCCAATCCTACTCCTAGTCTCCAGTCCCGTCTCTCCTGTTGCTCCCCAAAGCCCCCCTGCCCGCAAGGCAATCTGCCTCCACCCACCTAGACTTCTCTTACACATTCCCAGGACTGGGCAAAGCTGAGGAGGCCACTGGCTCCAGCTCACTGTGACCCCTGGCTGAGCTCTTTCCCCCCTCCCTGTGCCCCAGTGTGCTTTGTAAAAGGAAAGCTGGCCAGAGAGCCTTCTGGCTCAGTCAGGGGCTTGGAACCTCCCCAGGGTCCTGGACCCCTTGGGTAGCCCATGGATTCCTTCTCAGAGTTGTCCAATAAAACCCAGATTTACCAAGGAAACCAGTGATATGGAGATAGTTCCCACAGAAGCCCTGCTCTAAGACCCCAGGGCCTTTCACAAAGGTTGCAGGCCATTCCTGCCTGATGGGAGGCGCCTCTCTGGCCCCCTCCCAACCACTCAGCACTCAGCCCCTCCAGAGAAGCTGCTGACTTGAGCGGGGTATGATACAAGAGATAAGGAAAATTCCATGGAATGTCAAAGCTAGAAAGGGAACCTAAGGGGTCGTGGAGGCCAGCCTGCTCATTTTACAGAAAAGGAAATTGAGGTACACAGCTGTTCTGGGTCTCCCGGCTCCCAGGCCAGTGCTTGTCTCCCCCGATAGGCTACCTAGTGACACAGAGACAGCCCAGAGCTCCACCACAATACCCTGCCCAAAAGTGAGGAAAGAAAATGGCATGACTTGTTGGTATTCACAGACACCTTTCCAAATCATCCTGCATGGATGGGTCAGCCTTTGGCACGGTGTGAGTCCGGAGGAGTGGGAAGGTAGACCAAGGTTCCCCAATGTGTCTATCCAGGCCTTCCCCTTCACACTTAAGCTTCATTCCTCTGGCCTGAGGGCCAGCCTACATGTCTGGGCCAATGAACATCGTGCCCCTCGATCGCCTGTGTCTGGACTGTTGGGCTTCTAAGTGAGTAAGGAAACCACTCACTGTCAAGTGTGTCTGACCCTGGAGTGGGCTGGGGAGACCTGGGGACGCAGGCCACCTGCACAGGGACTTCCTAGGGACCTTGAGTGAGCCCCTTCCCTGCTAGGGCCTATCAAACGAGAGGCTGGACCAGAGGCTTTCCAAAGCCCCCTCCCATCCCTGACATTCACAGAAACAATAACCCCTGAGCTTAGCCTCCAGGGGCCTGGGGCCACCAGCCAGCAGCGCTGCCCTAGCTCCAGCCCCATACCTCTGATTCTCCCTTCAGCCCCTGAAGTGATGGGGCTCCCCCTCCCCCCTCAGGCCCTCGGTGCAGCCTAGCAAGGCTCTCTGGGCTCCCTCCAGCGGCGATGTCACAGCCACTTCGGGAAAGACAGTAGACTGTATAGTTATCTCACAGACAGAGGGAGCGACCCCCAAACTATACAACCTACTACCTCACCCCAAAGGGCAGTCATTCTCCAACGGGGTGCTGGCCATCCAACCTGGGGTGCTGGAACACCTAGAAGGAAAGAAGGCTAGACAGATGGTGAGCCACTGCAACTGCGCACACTGCCCGCCTCTTTCCCCACTTCTCCCGGAAAGCAGATTTCCTTCCCGGGGCTACTCTAGATGTGGGCTTAGGACATGCAGGGGTGGGCCTAGAATTCCGACCTCCTTTAAGTTCAGCCTCCCCCAGGAGCCCTTTCCTGAGACCCTCTGCCATCTACCGGGGCATCCCCCACCAACGACTTCATATGTGCCATCTACCCTAGGAGAATGGCCATTCCTGAGGGCAGAAGTGGTTTGGTTTGGTCTCCGGATCTCTGGTGCCAAGTACAGGGGAGGCATCTCCCAGGTGCTTGCTGCCTGCTTGGCTGCATGGGCCACTGAGGAGGGGCAGGTGCTCTGGACAGTGCAGGGTCTTGAGAGGCGCCCTCAGCAACATCGGGCACTTTTAGGTCTTCCCACATCCCTGGGGCTGTTACTGGGAGAGAGGACCAGGCTTGGTCCACGTGACCCTTCCCCAGAGGCAGGAGCAATGGCACAGAGGTCACTTCCCGCGTTCCTCCCCATGGGAGCTGCCTCAGGAGGTGGGGCTCCTGGTCCACAGGGGTCTCCAAGCAAGCCCAGGCTGGAGGATTCTCTGGCAGAGATGCCCCTGAGACATGTGGTTCTTTGTGCTCGGCTGGGACTAGGGGGTGCGGCCTCCCTTTGTACCCTCATCACCGAAGCTTTCACACCCACTGTCTGGTCTAGCCTCAGTGCCCAGCCCCAGCATCTGTGCCTAGGAGGCTCTCAGGAAATGTTGGCTGACCGAAGGAGCCGAATGATTCACCAATATCCCGGGAGCCTTGGGCTGCCACAGAATCTGCTCTGTACATCTTTGATCCTTACAACCCATCTGGAGGAAGAAGCTTGGGCAGAGTTCTTTATCCCTATTTGCCAAAGGAGGAAACTGAGGCTAAGGTGGGGGTGGGGGAGGGGTAAGTTACCCACAGTGCCCATGGGGTTGGTTAGTAGTGGAGTGGGCCAAGACTTGATACCACCTATGCCCCTTGGCTTACCAGGAACATTTGGGATTCCTCTGAGGTTTCCAAAGACGTTCTTTCCACTCAAACCCTCAGACTTCCTATTTATTTGGTATTAGGTTGAAAGTAAGGTAAAAAGCACACCTCCCCTTGATGTGGGTTCTCATCCTGGGCTGGCCAGTAATTTGCTATGGGAGCCTGTCACCCTCTTTAGACCTCAGTTTCTCTATTTATAAAATGAGCAGGTTAGGTTACTAAATCTGGAGTCAGAGGTACTGGTTTCAAATCCCACCCTGACCTTGGGCAATTCTCTGGGTGTCAGTTTCCTCATTTGTAAAATGAACAGATTGAATCAGACGGCCTCTGAGGTGCCTTCCAGCTCTAGAATCATGCATTCTGTGCTTTTCTTTCCCTCACAAACAGGGTCACCCCCACCCCCACCCCCTGCCTTAGACCTGTGAGATGACCAAGCTCAGCAAGGCCCATTGTTTCTTTCTAGAACTTTCTGGCCAGTCTGGGGCTTGGCCAGTCTATACTGTTCTTGCCAAGACCCGGCCCTGTCAGTGCCATGGGGATAGATGCTTCTGGGTCCAGGCTAACCTTGGGGGATGAAGGCAAGATCTCTGGGCATCCCCCATTTGAGCTTCTTCCATTCAGTCTCCCCACCCCTCCCCCCATGGGGAGTGCTCCTGAAATCATAGGGGAGGCTCTGGATTCACTGAGTGTGGGAGATCAGAGTGGGGAGGGTCTTAAGGACAGAAAGCTAGGCAGGGACAGAATGCAGCTGCACTCTGCCAAGTGAGTCATGCCCAAAGGCCGCCATTTTGATTCTGACAAAGCAGCCACGATTGCATTTGGCTGATAACCAGAGAGTCGTTTTCAGTGGTAAACAGAATGCCGGCCTCAAAGGCTCTGGGCCGTTTTTCTCTCTCTCTCTTCTTAAAAAAAAATAAAAGGACAAAAAATAACTCTGGCAACAGTTGGCTTTGCAGTGGAACAGATGTTTAAGATGAAAGCACAATGTGACATTTCCATCTCCCAATGACTTCTCCATGACAAAGGACTTAACTCTCTCCAGGCTGGGAAGTGGCTACTGCTTTAGAACCAGGGTCTGTGGGGAGCCTCAGGATTTCTGGGTACAGAGAAGGGGCGATACCCACTTGGGACTCCCCCCACCCTCAAACCCACCTTCAGTTCTGGGCCCTGGAGCCAAACCCCAGGATAACTAGCTGCTTTTCCAATCATAGTTCAGGGCTGAGAGGCCATGGCTGGCATCCGACCCAGGACAAAGGGATCCCCAAATTGTTCCCATCTGCCAGGGGACCCCAGGAGCTGGCCAGGGACAGCAGCACCACCCATGTCCCTCTGGGGTCTGGCCCTGAGGATGGGCCCCGAGGGCCAGGAAGGCCTGGTCTCAGACCTCAAGTGAAGCTCATTCCCTGGTGACCTCCCAAGCTTTGGTGTGCTGGCATGGAAATGCCTGACTGTGGTGCCAGGGACACTGAAGCTACTTTTCATGAAACAAGACCCAGGAAGGCCCCCACCCATGAGAGGCAATGTATTTTCCCCTCCTGGCCCCCGACATGTTTCCTGGCCTCCAGGGAGCCCCCAGCTCAAGGCTCTCAATGGCTTTTCCTAGTGCCATAATGACCCCTCAGTCCCCGTGCGTGGAGCCTGTTGGCATGGCTTTGGACACTTCTGGGGACTCCAGGGGGTCCTATGTGGGGGACCATCTAATGGTGAGGAGATGCCATTGCCACGGCAGGGGCCTGAGGTCTTCTGGGGGATGCTAGAGCCTCTGGATCAGGCAGGAAGGGCACAAAAGGCCCTTTTCTAGGGCAGCCTTGGCCAAGTAGCCATGGGACTGAAGGCGTCTCAGATGCTGCCCTGTCCCCCTCCCCACCCCAGGCCTGGGTGATCTCTGCTGGGATTCTTCAGAAAGTTAGACTCAGCCCCTGTGATCACTGTGAGGGTGCTTTGGGCTCAGCCCCTGCCAAGGTTCCTGAAGGCTCTGGCTACAGGGTCCCTCATTCCCTCCTCTCCTGGGGAGGTCCTCGGGCCATGGCTCAAAGTCAGAGCTTCCAGTGAGGCAAGGACCTGAACGTCAGACTGAAGCAGAAGCTTCCCAGCAGATGTCCCTTCAGATCCACTCCATGGGGAAAGGGGGTCAGAGGCCTGACGGGGAGCCATGTGGCAGGAAGGTGGAGACCCCTGGCACCTCGGAGGGCATCCCCAGTCCTCTTTCTTTTAATCTTTCAGAAGGAAAAGGAGGAGAGACCTCGGAGCTTCTGCAGCACTTTCTGTGAGGTTGGGCGGAGTGGAGAAGGGGCACTGACTTCAGGGCTAGGGGGGCATGAAACCTGAATCCTGGGGTCACACTGTGAGCCCTGTGACTAAAATTTGCCTGCCACTGACCACTGCACACACCTGCAAGAGACAAGAATGGGAGGTCATCCCATGAGGTCACTTAGGGCGAGTCTCTTACTTTACAAATGCGGAAACTGAGGACTAGTCGGGGATATTCCATGTCCAACCTCCACCAGTGAGCAAGACCAAGGCCTGGAAGCAGGGTCCAAGTCTGCTCAAGGATAAGGAAGAGCTAGTGCCACAAGGCATCCTGGGGCATCAAGGAAGCCGCTCCCTGCCTGGAAGTGAGCCCCAGGGGTGGCCCGGAGGGTGGGTGCCTGAGGGTAAGCCCTGCAATGTCCCCTGGGTGTCACAAAACAACTGGAGAGCGGAGAGGCCAGGTAGGCCCTGCACCCCTCGTGAGGAGCCCCACCTCCTATTCTAGAGCTGGGGAGACTGAGGTCCAGAGAGGTTTAGGGGGGTTGTCCCAGGTAACTCAGGCACTCCACTGCAGAGGCAGGCCTCACCAGGTCCACTGTACACATAGGGCACGGTGAGATTCTAACTCACACACACAGGCTCTTGCTGCTGCAGAACTTGGGTCGTTCTGGTGTCTAGGTCCTGAGTCCACAGGGGCATCTGTTCCATGCCAAGCCCTGGGGCTGAGGGACTGGCCTTCCAGGTCCCCTTGCAGATGGTGGCCCCCTTGCGGGGCTCCTTTCTGACTTCCCGGATTGCCAAATGCTACTGCTGGCTTGCCCCAGACCTCGAAGGGGAGGGTTGGGCTTCCATGCGGGGTGCTGCCCTGCTTCTCCGGGGGCTCATGACGGCTGAGGGCCTGGGCCGAGCCTGGCAGGGGCACCGCGGAGGTGGCAGGTGTGCCATGGGCATAAAAGAGGCTTCTGAGGTCACGTTCGCCAGCTTTGGCACATTTACCCCTGGGTTTTCCAGCAGTTTCAGTTTCTTTGTCAGTGATGCCTGTCCTTGCCCTCCAAGCCCCTGGTTCTAGTCTGCTTCCTGGCTCCATCCCAGGAGGATCATGGACCTGGTACAGGAAGGGCCTGGTGCCTTAGCACCGGGGTAACATGGACCAATCCATTTGGCAGAGGGGGAAACTGAGTCTGAGGAACTGACTTGCCCAAGGTCACACGGGAGGAGGAAGCAGAGATGGGATATGAGCCCAGAGCTCCGACTCCAGCACTCTTTCCAAAGGTCAAGGGTTGAAAATTTGACAGTGAGAGGAAACTATATACTAGTGTGTCCCCCACAAGGCAACCGCCCCACCCCCAACACCTGCCACACCCCGAAGGGTCACTCACCGAGCCTTCCTGCATCCGCCAATGGTCATCGCTCTGATGCGGGTCTTTGCTCACCGCCCTCTCTCTCACTTGGAAACCTGCTACGGCTCCCCTGTACCTATGGATAAAATCCAGAGTCTTTCACTTGACAACCAAAGACCACTGGCTTGTCTCTGGAAAGGGAGGAGAAGGCAGGAAAGGAGGAAGGGGGATACCCTTCCGTGCCTGTGTACAGCAGTATCTGCAGCACTGACCCCCTTACTTAGCGTTCCTCATGGAAGCAGAGCCCACTGGGCCCTAAGACCCAAGGATGCCCCCATGGCCAGGCCTAAGCCCGAAGCCCAGGGAATATGGTGCCCTGGCCCTGCCTGCAGGGCGCCCAAGGCCCCACTTCACCTGGGCTCAGCAGAGGAAGCTAGGGACAAATGTCCTCCAGTTCTCTCTAAGGTTCCTTAATCTGAGCCTGATCCCTAACCTAGAACCTTCCATAGGAGGCCCCTGGTCTAGACTCTTCCCAGCCTTAACATCCCCTGTTCTAAGGCCCCTCCCAGCCCTGACCTTCTCTGTTCTAAGGCTCCTCCCATTCTGACATCCCCTGTTCTGAGCTCCCTCCCACCTCTGACCTTCCCTGTCCTCAGGCCCCTCCCATCCCTGACTTTCCCTGTCCTCAGGCCCCTCCCATCCCTGACCTTCCCTGTTCTAAGCCCCCTCCCATCCCTGACTTTCCCTGTCCTCAGGCTCCTCCCATTCTGACATCCCCTGTTCTAAGGCTCCTCCCATTCTGACATCCCCTGTTCTGAGCTCCCTCCCACCTCTGACCTTCCCTGTTCTAAGCCCCCTCCCATCCTAACATCCCCTATTCTAAGGCCCCTCCCAGCCCTGACATCCCCTGTTCTAAGGCCCCTCCCAGCTCTGACCTTCTCTGTTCTAAGGCTCCTCCCATCCTCACATTCCCTGTTGTGTGACTGGGGATATCAGGATGGGAGGAGTCTCAGAACAGGGAATAGCAGGATGGAAGGGGCCTCAGAACTGAACAGAGAACTGAAAGAGAATCTTCTTTGTGCATATGGGGAAACTGAGGCACAGAGCTAGCCCCGCAGCTCCCAGCAAGGAGCACCTCCCGGAGCTGAGGCCTGGGTCTTCCACCTTCCTGCTGGAGCTGTGCCCACCACACCCCAACCCGCCTGCTGTTCACAGACTAAGGCTGGCACTGCTGTCCAGACCCAGTCAATGCCCTCTCCTATAGCCGGCAGCAGCACCTGACAAAGGGAGGCTGGGTCAGGGCACCAGGGCCTGGCAAGGGGCCTTTGGCAGAAGCCCACTGACATCTGTTGCCCCGACTTTCTTTAGCCCCCACTGCACGTTCCCGGGAGGCGTCGCCCCCCAAGCGCCTTTGTGGGCCCAGCCTCCGGAGTGACTGCAGAAGAGGCCGATGAATGGAGACAGAACAGGCCGGGGGCTGTGGGCTGGGGGCGGGGGAAGAGGAACAGGTGTAGCCCTGTCTGCGGCGGGCCCATCAAGGCAGCTTCTGTTTTCCTCAGAGGGGGCTGGGGGGCTGGGGGGGGGCCAGCAGACAGCCTAACCTCGTGGTAACCTCGACTTTGGCTCAGGGCCACCAGGACAGCTTCTGCAGGCCCAGCCCTGAGCGGGGGGTATGGGGGGGGCCCATAATGCAGCCAGTGTCTCTGCTCAGCAAGCCGTGTGGACAATGGAGTCTGGAAGGAAGCAGAGGAGGGGGGAGGCAGGGAGCCCGAGCCGCCTCATCTCCATGTGAAAATGGTCCATAAAATTAACAAGATGCTCCTCGCCGGGGCTGAGGACTCCACCTCTTGTGGAACGCCCCCGGCCCCTGGCCCCAGAGAGCATCCCACCAGAGCTCCATATTTCACACATCCGAGGTGCAGAGAGGGGAAGGGGCTGGGCATCAGGCCGACTGGCCTCTGCCCCCTTTAAGGCACCGAACAAGGCAGAGCCAGGTGCCTCCATTAGATCACCAGCTCTGAGTGCTGGAAGGAGTGCCCGGACCCAGCCAAGCCCAGTCCTCACCCCGCCCGTTCGCTCCCTTCCATGGCCTCTTCCCAGGTGGGCCTGGGCCTGCCTCGACTCTGGGCTCCCAACAGCCCCCCAGGCCCCAGCCAGAAACACTGGAGGTGAGCAGAGCACGCTGCCCCGCAGGTCCAAGCCCTCCAGGGCTCCCTACTGCTGGCTCAGGACCCCCGCCTCCCCAGCCTGCCCTGCACACGGGTCGGCTCTCTGTTCCCTCTCCCCTCACCTGCTGAATTCTGGTTCACAGAGCCCCTCCTCCCAGGAACACGAGAGGCCCCAGGAGTGGCCAGAACCTCCCAGGCTCACTCACTGTCCCTGACCCTTGCCAGCTGCGCAGCCCAGACGGTTCCTTAAGTGCTGAGAGGCAAGTCTGTAAAAGGAGGCAGCTGAACTCAACATCTGTGTTCTAAGGCCCCTCCACCCTGGCACCATCAGTCACTTTTTTTTCAAAGTCAGTCTTAAGGGGTCCCTAGATGTGATTCATGATCATGCATGGGGGACAACTGGACCATAATCCACTGCAACCTAGCGGGCAGAGGACCAGCTTTGGAACTGCAGGGACCTGTCCCGGCCAGATGGGTGGTCACTCCCCAACTGCCTCACTAAGGGACATACGAGTGCCACTGTTGGCTCCCGGTGTGGCAGCTCCCTTCCCCATGAAAACACAGTCACCAGCAGCAGCAGCAGCACCATGGACAATATCACCCTTTCTGGGGCTGTGGCTGGAGTCCTCATAGGACTCACTTGGGCTGAGAAGCTCACTACCAAGCATTTGCCCCACACTGTTGCTACATCAGGGCCTCTCTTGGCTTTGCCCAAGCCGTGCTGAGCAGCTCCAGATCCCCACGGTCACTGTGGCCAGGCTGCCTGGCCTTGATGCTGACTGCTCGTGGCTGGGGACCCGCACTGCGGTCATCCCCCCCGATGATGGTCCAGAATGGATGGCTGAGGTTTCCTGACACCTCCTCATGTCATCCATTTCCGACTCTGTGGCTGGGTCCACAGGCCTCTGGGGAGGGTTCATGAAAGCAAATGAAAAGTGGCACGGTGGGCACAGCGGAGGTGGTGGCAGGATTCACTTGGCATCCAGAGGGAGACAGCCTCAGCATCACATCAGACCCTGTTTGCTTCCTGCCCTGGGTTATCTCTGCTTCCTTTGGCCACTCTTGGGCAACAGGGAGAGACTCAGACATAGGTGTTTATCTTGGGACGGCAGCGGGCTTCAGATATCTGGGAGCTGAGTCCTGGTCTGGGCCCCACCTGGGCCAAGGGCTGGGACTCCTGAGGAATAAAGCGCGTCTGGGCCGCAGGCTCAGCAAAGCTCCCGTGGGTGTGCTGGCCCATTCTAGAAGCCGGCCCTGCCGAGCTTCTGCTGGGTAACAAGTCCCACTTCTTGATCACCACCCTCACAACTGTCCTGGCAGGTAGAGAGCATCGTTAATCCCGTTTTGGTGATGAAGAAGCTGAGGCCCAGAGAGGGAGGGACTGGAGCTCCCGGCCAAGCCCCTGGGGAGACTGGGGAGGACACTGGGAAGGGGGCAATGGCACTGGGACCAGCTTGCCAGAGAAGCCCTAGAACGGAGAGGAGGGGGCTGAGTGCTGCTCCCTGGCGGCCCAGCTTTGGGCATCAGAAAGTGGGCAGTGCCCAAGCTGGAGGAAGAAGACCTGGGCAGTGGACTCATGCCCAAGAGAAGGGCCCAGCGCCCCTCCAGAGAAATGCAAGGCTCCCTAGTTCCTCCTCAGTGACGATTTTGGAAGCAGTGGGACTCGGGAACTAGAGAGCTGGCCTCCTCACAGCTGGGAAGCCTCGCTTGGGTTCAGGTCCTGCCTTGAGTCGTGGGGCTGGGTGACCTCTCTGTATCCTGGGCACCTCCTCGTGCTTGGTGGCAGATGCACCCTGGTGGCCTCTCCCGGGCAGAGGCCGGGCCCTGCAGGGGAACCTCATACAGAGCTTCAGCTTTCTTCAGCGTTTCCACTGCTGGGGCTGCATTTTCCTTTTCCTCTGTTTTGCTTTGTAGAATTCTTGGCTACAACGGATGGCTATAAGCGGGCCCAGGGGAGGTGAAAACCGAGAGCAACAAAAACCTGTTTCTTCAAAAGCTCGGCAGTAGTGAAAGGACCTTCCTCACTAGGAGTGCCCGATGCCAAGGGCCCTGGCGGTCCTGACCAGAACAAGCTGTTGGGCCGCTGGTGCGGCCCAGGGAGGCCACTGCATCCAGTCAGACTCAGAGGCTGCCATCCCGCTCTCCAAGTCTTAGAGACCCCAAGATGGTAGCCGGCATGCCAAATGCCCCATCCTCCACAAGTGAGCTGGGGGCCATGGAGAGGACAAGCTGAGGGATAAGCCCCTGCCCCGAGCCAAGGTGGGATTCAGGGTGGCCCACTGGCTCCTGGCACGCTTCAGGCTCCACACCCTCTCCCACAGGGGGACTCGTCCCCCACCCAGGGGCCACATCTGAAAGTCTGAGCTGACTGAATCAGGCATGTGGCAGGAGACAGGCTTCTTAAACTGGATCCGATTCATCACAGATACACCTCGACCTTTCCCCTTTTCCCAATAAGCTTAGGATCATGGAGATGTTGAATGCCAGAGTGGGTGGGGAACCACAGAGCTCATCTTACAGGCAGAGAAACTGAGGCACAGCAATGAGCATGGACATGATTCAAGTTACAGTGAGACCACGGGGAGCCAAGGGAGAGGAGGCGGTGTTAGATGAAGCACTTTTCAGGGATCTTGCTTTCCTCATGTGTCACAAAATGACCGTGTGTCACTGTAATCTGTGGAGACTGACACGTAGAGACGCTGCCTCCTGGTGTGGGATGTCTTCCTTCTCTCTCCAGTCCCTGGGGTCCAGGCCAGGGCCTACAGACTCAGAGCTGGTCCTGAGTAAGTGCCCTCCGTGAGATGAACTGATCAATGGGCACAGGGGCCATCCTCTCACCGGCCCTGCCTTTCCCCTGGAGCTGGCTGGGCCTGGGGCTGCACCCAGGTACAGGAATCTGATTTAAAGTCCATCCATTTTGATAACTGCATTTCTGCAGAATCGGCTCCCCTGGGTTTTAGTCGAGGCACGGAACAACCTTTGGAGAAGGGCCCAGAGATGCCTGCCAAAGGTGACCAGGACCCCGAAAGGCTCTGGGCTCCTCCTCGGGCCAGGCTCAAGCCAAACAAAGCCTGCCCTCTCCTCGGGCACCCATCCCCCATGCTTCAGGCCTCCTCCTAGACCATCGTCCTCACAGAGCCTGAGTGTTGGCTTTAGGTCCCAATCCTGGGCCTCAGTTTCCCTCTCTGATCCCATGAGCTTCTTTACTGGGCCTGCTCGTTCTTCTCAGGTGTGGTCAGGGGCCACGGAGGGGAACAATAACTGGAAGCAGCGGGGCCCAGTGGAAACAAGACCAGACTGGGCCGCCGAGAACACGGTTCTGATCCCAGTGCCAGCAACGACCTCCTCTTCTGGCTTCAGTTCCCCATCCCTAACACGGGGCCACCAACTGCTTCAAGGAAAACACTTTGTAAACCTTGGAGTTTTCGGCCAACCCGAGCCATCATTATTCATGATTAGCACCAAAATCAGGGTCCCAAAGACCCACCCAACTCTCCTTGGTGCCTGAAGTCATTCCACAGGGCTCAGAAAAGCCTGCGGGGTCTCCTGCAAATGTGGGGAGTTACCCTCATTTGTCCAACTCTTCCCAAAGCCTCTATCACCTCCTCCCTGTCCCTCCAGGACCAGAACGCCCAGAGCTGCCCTTTATTCCTCTAGACAGGGGCGTCCTTGGCCAGTTCTGAAGCCCTCCCTCACCTTGAGTCACTGGGAGCCTGAGGAGCACAAGTTCCCCCCCCCCCCCCCCGCCCTAGCATTCGCCTCCTTCCCTTGTCAGGGGGCTGGAGACCAGCCTCCATGGAAGCTGCTTGGAACCACAGGCTTCCTTCACAGCCCTCTGGGGCCCCAGGCCTACCCAGGTCTCCACGGGGAGAGGCAGGGCTGGGCCTCCCCAGAGCAGGCCTGGGTGCTGGAGGCTACCGGCTGGGGGTAGGGAGGCTCCCAGAGCAGGCCGTAGGGCCGGCCTTGCCAAACCACCCGGTGCCAGGAGCTGGGAGCCGCTGATGGAGGCGGCCCAAGGTCAGGTCCTCCAGCCCGGCCCTGGGTGCCTTCCAGAGCCTGGGGAGATGCAGCCAGTCGGTAGCAATTACCCAAGAAGAGGCCTCGCGGACGACCTCTGCCGGGCCTGCTGGGCCAGTTTGTTTTCCATTTGTGCCACAGCTTCCGGGAGCCTAGGAACAGACACAAAATGGCGGCCAGGGAGAGGCGGACATTTTGTAGCCGGCTCAGGCAAAGCCGCAGGCCCAGGGAGCCGGCCAAAGTCAAAGGCGGAACAGAAACCGAGTCTGCGCCTGGACGAGGGGGGGCCTCTGTGCCACCCGGATAGGCTGGGCCGGGAGACAAAAGGCAAAGCCCTTTCTGGGTCTGGGCCGGCCCGCCCCTCCCCCTCTCCCTGCGGCCCTTCTCAAAGGGACAGAATCCCAGAGTGGGAAGGGACCTTGGGGGGCCGCCCCAGAGAGGGAAACTGAGGTCAGAGCTGGCTGTGGCTGGTCCAAGGTTACAAGTGTAGGTAAAAAGTGACCCAACCAGGGGCAGCTAGGTGGCGCAGTGGATAGAGCACCGGCCCTGGATTCAGGAGGACCTGAGTTCAAATCCGGCCTCAGATACTTAACACTTACTAGCTGTGTGATTCTAGGCAAGTCACTTAACCCCAATTGCCTCACCAAAAAAAAAAAAAAAAGAAAAAAAGTGACCTGGTCAGGATTTGAATTCAGATCCGAGACCCCAGCTCATGGCCCCTTCCACGGCACTGAGCAATCTCCTCATTTTCACTCAGCTACCAGTTTAAGCCTTCCATAGACAGGGAACTCACTACCTGCCCAGGCAGCTCAGAGATGGAGATCTCACCACCAACTGAGGATGCCCACTCCACTCTTAGACAACCTGGTCTGTTAAAAGTCCTTCCCTATTGGAGCCCCTGTGGCTTGCACCCACAGTTCCTCACTCTGCCCTCTGAGGCTACAAGGAAGGGGTCCCCCTACATGCCTGCTCTTCAGATGAGACAAGAGAGGGTTTCCTTAGCAGGGCTCTGGGCGTGCATGAAATCCCAGGGCTGGGCCCATATCCCACTGGCCCTGTGGGGCTCGGGCATCCAGGGGGCCCATGAGGTGATGCCCCTGAAGCATGAGGCTGACCACATCAGCACCCTTCCCACCCCTCCAGGGGCTCCCCAGAGCTCTCCACTTTCCAGACCTCCAGGACCTGTTCCTTCCTCCCTCTCCAGTTTTCTGCTGAGTTAATCCCACAACACACACTCTCCGAGGTCTACACTGGCCTCTGCATTCCTCAGCCGAGCCAAGGACAAGCCCGGCCCGGAGCCCTCCCCTCCTGGCTCCTCCGTCCTCTCTGAAGTCTCTGCCTGAGTCCTTGGTACAGGGAGCACCTCCCAGTCTACCTGCCAGCCAGCGCCTTCCCTGAGCTGGCCATCTGCTTTATCCCCTGGCTGGGCATCATGGCTCCGTAAGGGCAGGCATTATCTCTAATCCTTCCTTCTGAATCCAGAGCTTGGTGCAGCGGCACCCAAGAGTGCCTGCTGGCTCTGTTGGGAAACATCGCATCACAACTTGGTGGCCAGCTCTCTGCACAATATGAGGCCTGGTTTCCCTGCCGTGAGAATCACAACATCAAGGCGGCTGGACCTACACTCACATCCCTGGGCTCACACACCCCACGGCATTTGGCAAGAGGCAGATCTGGCAAGGGTCGTCTCCCCCATTTTGTGGATGGAGAAACTCAGGTCAAAAGTCAAGAGATCTACCTGCCAAGAAGTTTCCTTGTGTATAAAATAAGATTTGACTAAATGACGGGATACAGGGGAAAGGGCCTTAGATGTGGCATCCAAAGAGCTGGGCTCCAATACTAGGTTTGATATCTGTTGCCTGTGTGAACTTGGACAGGTCGAGTCCCCGGGTCCATGACCCTCCAAAGATGTGGAATTTCTGTGTGTGTGTGTGTGTGTGTGTGCATGTGTGCATGCACACGTGTACATACTCCTGCGTGTGCACATGTGCATTTGTGTCACATGCGTGTGTGTACATGTGTGTGCCGTGTGGATGTGTGTACATGTGCACGCTCTGTAGACTCACAGGGAGGTTTGGGACAGTCGCTCCCCTCAGGCAGCCATGCCTGGCTACTTCCTCACCTGGAGGGCCTCTTTCTCTGATGCCAACAAGGGAATGGGGGGGGGGGAGCTGGGCTGGGCTGGAGCCGGGAGCATGAGAGGCTGCCATCTTTTTTGAACCACAAAAGCCCCCCCATCCCACCCCAAGGTCAGGCGCTGCTCAGGCCTCAGCCTTGACCTCACAGCTTCACGCGGCCTTTTCACAGATTCTTGTTTGTGGCCATGGTCTGGGAACCTCCGTTGCCCTGACAATTCCCAGGCTCTTTTAAGAAACCACCAGAGGAGGGTCGGGTGGGATTTTCCCCTCTTAGAGTCATTGCTCCTGCCTTTATTCTGACTGATCACCTATCCCTTCCCTGTCTCTTCCTGTGCACCCCCTCCCTAAAAGTCCAGGCCCTAACCACTGAACAACCCAAATCGTCCATAGCCCCAGATGCCTCCCTGGGTTACAGTACTTGGTACAGACCACAATCACTGCTTGCCGGCTGCCCAGAGCAGAGCTCAGGGGACCTTGCCGGGCCCCCAAGCCAAAGGAGGCTCTCACCGCCAGCATCCGAGAGGCTGGGAGGCATCTCAACCGTCCCCTGTGGCACCCGACCATCCAGCCTTGCCTCCTGACTGCCTATGAGGGAGAAAGGGGTCTTTGCTACGTCTCCCCTTTACTGGTGAGTGAGATGAAGCTCCCAGAAGGGGCGAGAAGACACAACCACAGTGACGAAGACATCAGTGACTTCTATGGCTCACAGAGCACTTTGCAGAGAGCTTTCCCTGGGATCTCATGGGGTCCTCACAACCACCTGGGAGGAAGGGGCTGCTACCACCCCCATTTTGCAGAAGAAGAAACTGAGGCAGGCAGCAGTGAAAGGACTTTCCCCGAGTCACACAGGCTCAATTTGAACTCGGGTCTTCCTGACTCTAGGTCCAGGGCTCTGCCAACTGCCTGGCCTGGCTGCTTCCTAGCGGCTGTCATGATGCTAACCCTGGTCACCAACATCATAGGATGTCACAGGAAGCCCAGGACTAGGGTGAAGGGCTCCTAGCACCCATCTCCAGAAGAGACAAGCAAAGAGATTCAACTTTATGCTGAGAAAAATTCTATTCTACCCCCAGACTCCATCCTTATGCCCTCCCAAGCACCAACCAATAAGCACTCATTAAGATCAGGCACCATGGCAGGCACTGGGCAAGAAACAACAAGAAGGAGGAAGCCCCTGCCCTCCCCGAGCTTCCACTTGACCCAAAGATACACATGCCCCCCCCACACACACACACAGACCAGCAGACACACAACTTATCCCAAGTCATTTTGGAGAGGCCTCCCAGAGAAGGCCCTGCTTGGACTGCCAGGAATGCCAAGAGCCGGGCAGGGGGAGAGGAAAGGGAGGAGGCACACTAGGCATGGGTTCATCCTGTGCAAAGGCGCACAGGTGGTAGATGGAAGGCCACATCTATAAAACTGCAAAGAAGCCGGGGAAACTGATCTAGAGCTTCCACTCTGGATTCCTGGATCACCTCTGCCACTTCTAATGGCAGGTGACTATGCTCTGCTCTTAGCTCTGCTCTTAGCCTCAGTCTTCTCACCCACACAATGGAGATATCCACCTTTCCTTCACTGCCCTCCCAGGGCAGAGGCCTGGAGGACTGTCACCTCCCTGCTTCTAGCGACTCTCCCTGCTTGGGGCTTTGGGCTCAAAATGTCAGTGGTGAGAAAGATAGGAGAGCAAGGGCTCCCAGCCTGGGCCCCACAGACTTCTGGGGAGAGATTTTCAGGTGTCTCTGAACTTGTGTTTTCTACAAACACACATATATACACACATGCAGACACACATGCAGACACGCATGTCTGTGTGTGGAGCTGGCTAGCTCACGCATCCGTCTGCCCAGACTTCCTCTGTTCTTGGCTGCACAGCCTGGCGGGTAGCCGGGCTCCAGCCTGGGCCTTTGCCCACTGACTGCCCCGGGGGTCCTCCTTCCACCAGAACGATGGATGCTGGAATGGACTGGGGTGGGTTCAGAAAGCACAGAGAAGGAAACTGAGGCTGGAGAGAGAAAGGCACAAAATAAGTTTGGGCCACAGGCAGAATTCAAACCCAGTGCTCCTAGGGCCTGGCCCATTCGGCACCACGGACCCTGAATGCTTTACCTAAAACTGTGCAGCAAGAAGACCACCCCTTCCAAAGAAAGGCAGCGGCTGGGGGTGGGGTGGGGGCAGCTCTGCTCCCCCATCCTTCCTGAACTGCTCAGAACCACAGCAAAGTCATCGTCTTGCGCCTCCCCTCACTGGGACGCAGTGGCCCCCCAGCTCCCTTCTACCATGAGGCTCACACTCCCAGCCCCACGAGGTAAAGTCCAGCCTCCTTCAGATTTCCCAGAGGGCTGGCAGGACCACTCTCCCGCTTGCCCTTCAGGCATCTGGGTGCATCCCACTTTCTCCAGTAAATAAGAGACAAAGGCCTGAGGCTTGGGGTGATAGGATTCTGTGCCCCCAGCCCAGACTGGGCAGTAGGTAGGAGGCAGGTGACCTGGCCTGCGGGCCCTTCTGGGCACCTCCCCCCCCCAAGCTCAGAGGACACCTGAGAAGCAGCACAGCCCGGGCAGGCAGCAGCACCAGGCTGGGCACCGATCTGTTGTCGTCTTTGGCTGAGCGGGCCCAGATGCCCGGGACGGGCTGGGCTTCTGGCCGTTGCCCCCTGTCCTGGCTCACGTTGCTAGGTCTTTCCTTTTGCTTTGGCGTTGTGACGGTACAGCCCATTGGAAACAATGGGGGCGGAAAACAACGGTTTGGAACAAATATTTTTTCAGCTGCTTGGGGGTTGTGACAGACCTCAAATGACCCACAAATACTTAGCTGCCATAAGCTCGGCATTCTGGGAAGATCTTGCAGAAAATACTTCTCTGCTGGGAAGAGGTGTTGGGAAAAGCCCATCCTCTCCAAAAGGTGGGTACCCCCAAAACGGAGAGCTTTGCTCCACCTGGGGAGCTGAGCTCAGAGGACACCCCCGTTCTCAGGCCCCTCCAGCCCTGACATTCCCTAGTCTAGGGTTAAACAGTCCATTGTGAGTTTAGGCAATCTCTTCATTCCTTTCAGTGTCTCCATCTCTGTACGGATACTATAGTGGGAAGAATGCGTGAGAACCCTGGCTTCAGCTGTGTCACCAGAAATGAGGCCCATATCTTCTCTGAATCTCAGTTTACCCATCTGTAAGATGGGCGCAATGGTGCCCAGGAGCAATGCAGCCGAACAGAGAGGCTCCAAGGCAGGACCCAGACAAGGCTCAGGGTTACCCAGAGGGCAGCTGCGATAACGGGTCCCACGGATGTGAGGCCTTAACGGGGTCGGAAGGGCTGCAACCAGCATTTATCGAGCACCTACTGAATGAAATGCCAGGCCCTGAGGACACCAAGGCATGAGCAAAGGGAAAGAAGAGGAGACCCAAAGAAACTGGGCCGAGGCAGGCCGGGTCCAACAGGCCGCTTCCTTAGCCCGGAGCATGTGGGAAATGGGCATTTGTTCCTACAGCAGGAGGGAGGCCCCTCCAAGCAAACCTACCTATCACCTCTCATTATTCCCCCAGCCTGGGACCCCATCTTTGGCTCTTCCCTGCCAGCCTAGAGCTGAGGCAGGGTCATTCCAAGGCAGGGGCGATCCCCCAGAGCTGCCCTGGGAGAGGGAAGACCAGATGAGCACACTGAAGACCCTGCTCAGCCAAGGCCAACAGCCTGCTGTGTGAGGTTGGCCCTGGCAGCGTCCTTCTCTGGGCCTGGGAAGAGGGGTGCCTCCCAGGTGCCCACAAGCTGCGGGGCTGCTTGACATCCCTCAGGAAGTCCCAGTGGACAAAGAACACCTCTGGGGGTGCCCTACAGATCTGGAAGAGGCAGATGTTAGATGTGGCTAGTGTATTGATTTGTTCTGCTTGCCTGCAATTACTGGTTATAAGAAGGTTTCTGCTGGGGAGTGGACAGTCACTGGGAAGGGATAGTTTATAAAAATAGCATTTTAAAATGAAATCTCAAAAAAGGGGTTCCTTTTTAAACAGGGTGCTTGGAGATACGACGAGAACAATTTCCACGATTCCAACAGGGCTGAGATGTCTGAAGTGCATTCTTTAAAGTGAGAAGGAGACCCTTGGGCTCCAGGAGCTTGGCCCCTCCCAGCCCCAGCTCTCATGGTGCTGGAACCTGATGGCCGGCCAAAGGTTTCTTCTGTTCATCTCAAGTCCGCCTCCTTGTATATTCCCCCACATCCCAAGTCTGCCCTAGAGAGCCAAGAACTATACATCCATGCTGGCTTCCATAGGAAAGCCCCTCCAACTCCCATTAGGGGCAGCAGATAGAGCACTGGATGGAGAGTTAGAAAGGTCTGAGATCAGGTCCTGCCTTGGACCCTCCCCAGCTGTGTGACTCGGGGAAAATCACCTAGCCTCTCTCTGCCTCAGTTTCCTCCCCTGTCAAATTAGGGTTTGGACTCAAAGGCTTCTGGGGTCTCACTTAGCTCAATAATCAACGTTATGGGAAAGCCTCTGGGTTCTCTCTTGTTGTTTTTTTTTTTGTTTTTGTTTTTGTTTTTTTGTGTGAGGCAACTGGGGATAAGTGACTTGTCCAGGGTCACACAGCTAGTAAGTGTTAAGTGCCTGATATCACATTTGAACTCAGGTCCTCCTGAATCCAGGGCCAGTGCTCTATCCACTGCGCCACCTAGCTGCCCCTTCTGGGTCCTCTCTTTCCAGCCTGAGGCCAGATGCTGCTTCCCCTGTCACACGGAGTCACTGTGGCGTGGCAGCCAGGCCTGGCTCTCTAGGTAGGAGAGGAAAGAGGAATCTGTCCAGAAAGTCTAAAAGAAAAACAGCATCTTGTTTTTGCCTTCGTACCTGAGGGCCTGGAACACAGTAGTGCTTAATCAATGCCAATTGATGGATTGGCTGAGAATCCACTCATCTTTCTGAGACAACTTGGGATGAAGAGGACGATGATCCCAGGGTCCTCTGCACCCCCACCCCTGCATCCCACACCACCTCCAGAACGTGCAGAGAGAGGACAAGAACATGACTTGCCCTCGATGTGTGGATAAACTGCAGTCTTGTCCGACTGTGACCAATACAGAGCAAACTGCTGAATGGGACGTCGGGCACCCGCTTCAAATCCTGCCTCTGAGGCTTGGCACTCCAGGGACTGTGGGCAAACCAGCTCCCTCAACCTGGGGCTCCTCCCCAGTAAAACCAGGGAGGTGGGCTCTAGACACTCCTGGGGCCCCTTCCAGATTCAGGACCAGGCTCCTGGGAGCCTAGAAATCAAATGAGCAGCAAGAAGACACTGGCAGTCACTCACCGGGGGTGCTGTACAGGGATTCTTGGCAAGGGATGTCTGCCTCAACTTGGAGGCTCCTTCCACCTGGAGGCATCCTGGGACGCCCCCAATGCTCCCACCACCCCGAGTTGTCCTGAAGAATCCGAGCCCAGCTCTAGGGGAGGTCCCCTGTCTGTCTGGGGAAGGCCTGAGGCCAGGGGCCAGGGCTCTACATGCCACCCCCTCTGCACACTCCCAGATAGTGTCCCCCTAGTGCATCCATCACATGTGCCAGGGCAGGAAAACCTCTTCCTCTCCTTCCATCTCCTTCCCTTCTCTCATGCTGCCTCCTCCTCTGTTCATCTCTGTATCTCCTATCTGTCTGTCTCTACCTCCTTTCTGTCTGTCTGTATCTCCTCTCTGTCTGTTTGTATCTCCTCTCTGTCTGTCTGCCTCTATCTTCTCTCTGTCTGTCTCTATCTTCTGTCTGTCTCTACCTCCTCTCTGTCTGTCTGTCTCCACCTCCTCTCTGTCTGTCTGTCTCCACCTCCTCTCTGTCTGTCTGTCTCTACCTCCTCTCTGTCTGTCTGTCTCTATCTCCTCTCTGTCTGTCCCTATCTCTTCTCTCTTTCTCTCTTCCCACCCCAGATTCAAAGCTAGGTCTCCCACTCCCAAGGTTTGGACTCTTTCTGCCTCCCCTCACCATTCCCAAAGGCTTCTCCTCCATGGAATGCTGCCCTCCCTGTTCCAAATCCCCCCAACCATCTGACTTCTGCCAGACTTTCACTGTAAGCAAACAGCTCATCTGAAGATGAGACACTGGATTTCAGTGGCCTTGGACACCCAGAGGGAAGGTGAGAAACTGGGTTAATGACAAGGACCGTGGATGCTCCTGGGGCACCTTAGAGCTGTATCTCATTTAATCCTCAAAGGAACCCTGAGAGATGTGGATGACACTACACGCAGCATCCTCATTTATGGAGGAAGAGACTGAGGCTGAGAGAGAGTTAAATCAAGGCACAGAGAGTACATTCCTTTAGAACAGGGGATGTCAGGGCTGGGAGGTACCTTAGGGATCATCTCAGCCAACTCCTTTATTCCACAGATAAGAAAGTTTGAGACCAAAGTGGGGACTGGCCACTTGCTGACGACACCAGGCTGATGATTCTGAGCCCACCAGACGCCCTCTATCTCATATATCTCACACATCTATACGTGACCTGTGCAGTACATACAGCTACCCAACATACGCGCACAGGGCCATGCGCCTTTACACAGGTACATTTTGCTCACCGCACATTCAGCACGTCAGACAACACTACCCAGGCGGCTTCCACGCTGCGTCTGCGCCGTCTCCTCCTTCCAACACAAAGCGTCCTCTCGGTCCTGCAGAGACAAGGGCAAACGCCAGGGGCCCGGCATAAGCGTGGCAGGCCTTGTAGCCACAGTCCATAATAATCCCAGCCTCCCTCCCAGCCATTCTCAGATCTTGCTGACAGGAGCATTTTTGGAGAACTGATGAAATACATTTTTCCTTCTTTTAAAAGAGAAAATTCGCTATCTGTGACGCAGAAATGAAGCCCCACCTCCGGCTCCTGGCTACCAAGGCCCAGGGGCCACTGAGGCTGATTACAAAAGCCCTGCCTTCCTGGTCTGTGCTATATAATGTCCTGCTCATATCAAGTGTTGGCCAGAGTGGTGACTCAGGGGTCAAAGACCTGAGTTCCCGGGCCACCCCAGAAGCTTCCTACCAGGGAGTCCTCTCCTCGGTAAGCCCAGGGGATGGAACCACAGCCTCCGAGATGCCTTCTAGAGCTAGCTCTACAACCCTGCAGTGTCCGAACCTCCAACTCCAACCACATAAGGCCGACGTCATCCCTCTCCGCCATCCCTACAAGACAGCAGCTAGTCAGGGAGCAGAAAGGGCCTGACATGTGGAGATGGAAGAAGTGTATTCAAACTCCAGCTCTGGATCACCCGGGGTAAAGCTCAGTTTCTTCGGCCATAAAACGTGGCCGTGGGATTCTTTCATTTCAAAATTCTATCCACGAGGGGCAGTGAGATGGCAAAGTGGATAAAACACCGGCCCTGGATTCAGGAGGTCCTGAGTTCAAATTCGGATTCATACACTTGACACTTACTAGCTGTGTGACCCTGGGCAAGTCACTTAACCCCAGTTGCTTCACACACACACACACACACACACACACACACACACACACACACACTCACACACACTTCTATCCACGACCAATTAGATCATCTGGGAGGTTCCCAAAGATCTAAAATCATACAGCACTCCTAGGGAAGATCAAGAAACCCTCCTCTGCCCCTTCCCAGGTGCCAACAAACTAATTTACCGGGGTCACATGGCTACCAAGGCTGGATTCCAGGCCCAGAGGTCTATCCACAACACCACTTAGCTGCCCCTAAGAGGAACCAAGAGACTTTTCTTCTGGACAAATTTCAAAAAAAAAAAATGGATTGATTTGGCTGACTATATATAGTTTGTTATACTTTAGATCTTGGTGACCAGGCGTGTCTTTGTTGAAGGGTCACGTGGCTCAAGCCCTGGAAGCAGAGTCCAGGAGACCCACCTGTGAATCCTTTCATTGTTTACCCTGTGTGACCCTGGATAAGTCCCTTAACCTCTGAACCTCAGTTTCCTCCTCTGTAAAGTAAGGATAATAATAGGACTGCTCTGCCAGGGTTGTGGTGAGGGTCAAGCACTGAAAGCCAGTCACACAGAACTGGATTTGGGGTAGCCCCATTGTAAATACAACTGGGAAAGATGGGCACTATGATCCACGCAGGGACCAACCATCCTTCTGAAGGACTCACCTGAGCCAGGTAGGGAGCCAAGGGGCTCAGAGGCAGAGTGAAACAGAATCTCTCTCTGCGTCTGTCATGACTTGACCCATTTGTAAAGAATTTTGTTTTTCTTGCCTCCTCCATAAAATGGAATTTTGAAATAAAAAGAGACCTCAGATTCAGATTCTGCTCCAGTGCCTCACAGTTCCGTCACACTGGGTCAGTCACATCCTCTCTCCAGGCCTCAGTTTCCCCATCTGCAAAGCAGGGGCAAATAATCCTCACCCTACCTACTTGGCAGGTTAGTAGTGTAGAAAGCACTTGGTGATCTTAGAAGGGCTGTGGAAATACAAGGTTTCCCAAGAGGAGAGAACCTTCTGCTAGAAACGGAACAGATTTCAAGTCGAAACCGAGGACCGGTATTCATTCATTCATTCAACTCATTCACTTACTTATCCATTCCACAAGCACTTATGAAGTACCTACTGCATGCAGAGCCCTGTGCTAGATACCACTTCCAAAGAAGTGGTTCTTGTCACCAAGATACTTACATGCAGGACTTTGAAAACATGAACCAGGAGGTTTTCTGAGAATAGGTTAAGTCAAATGATCCTACCTCTGGGCAGACATTTTCAGAAATGGCTGACACGTCAGGCCAAGGCTATGAAGGCACTTCTGACCCACCCTAGTGCTCTGCCTCTGTGCTGGTCAGCAATTCCACCCAGGGGCCAGGACAAGCCTTTTTTTCCTGCATCCAAGTGCCTGAGATGACTCAAAACTCCCCACACAAGACGGGCCTCAACCTCAGACGGCCAAGTCCTAAACCAGCCTGTGCTTCTGGATAAAGCGGGGCTTGTTGTTGCTGGTTGGTGTTCTTCAGTCATGTCCCACTCTCTGTGACCACATTTGGTTTTTTGTTTTGTTTCGTTTTGTTTTTGGCAGAGATACTGGAGTGGCTTCCCTGGGGTCACCTAGCTACTAAGTATCTAGAGGCTGGATTTGAACACAGGTCCTCCTGACTCCAGGGCAGACATTCTATCCACTGCATCCCAGGAAGGGGACTTAGATTATCGCCAATTCCCTCCTTGCACAGAGAAGGAAACAGCCCAGATAGAGGGGGTGACCCAGTCAAATCTTGAAGGCAGTATGTAGCGACCTGGGATTTGAACCCAGAACTTCTGACACCAAGTCTTGGGTTCTTTAGACTGTGAACTCCTGAAGGGCTGGGATCATGGCTAAGCCTTTGTTTGCATCACCAGAGTTTAGCATGCAGTAGGCATTTAATTAATCCTCGGCCATATTCTTGACCCTGATACAGAGGGCCAAGATTCTGTGGAGACTTGGTCTGCCTCCCTGTGGCCTCAGACAAGTCCTTTTCCTGTGGCAGAGGGGACAGGAGCCAAAGCCAGAGCCCCTTCTTCACCCAGCCAGGTGTAATCTGGGCTTCCGTTCTATCACTCCCAGGCACTGCCCACTCCTAGGCACCTTCTACCTTAGCTCCAACCCTCTGGCCACAGGAGCCAATTAACTTTCACAATCCCCCAGGTGGGAAGAGAGCTCAGGAGATTAACCTGTTTGCTTGTACAAAGAGGTGAGAAAGATGGCCCCGGGCCATGGGAAGTGGGGCGGGTAGAGCCAAAATGTGGATTCTAACTGGGCTCAATTGGTCTCCCCCAAGTAGAGCAGGAAGCATTACCCACTTATCATCACATGAAGTATAACCTAAGGGGTAAAGGTTACCAGAAAGGATCACATTATAGTGGAGAGAACACAGGAGCAGAAGGCAGACAGCTGGAGTTCCAATGGAAGTCACATTCGATGTTCTAAGCTCCCTCCCAGCCCTGACATCCCCCATTCTAAGCTCCCTCTCAGCCCTGACATCCCCTCTTTTAGGTTCCCTCTAAGCTCTGGCATCCTGTGAATCTATGTGGTTGCTGAGGTCGAGGATGCTTTTAATCCACTCACATGCAGGTGTTCAGTTTAAAAAAAAAAAAAAGGGTTTCAATGGACAAATGGGTCCTCAGACCCTCCCTCCATCCTCCCCCTGCCCTTCCCCCATAACCTGGCAGCCACACCCGGGCTTCATGACCAGCTATCAGATCTCAATATTAGACCAGCCCCCCCCCCCACCTCCGGCCGCCAGGGCGAGCAGATACGTAATTCAATTACCTTAGAACATCGTCGGAAATAGGAAACAGAGCTGAACTGGGAAAGGCGGAGCACACAGCTGGATGGGGCCGGCAGGACCGAGCTAAGGGGCTGGGGGTAGGGTCTCCGGCAGCCCTGAGGCCCCGAGGAAGCAAAGAAGAAACTATCTGGGGCTCCTCGGGACACAAGGTCTGGGCAGCTCAGCCTGGCCTAGCTCCGTTGTGGATATACTGGTGCTATGGGGTGGGGGTGGGGGGCAGCCTCTGCCCTCCCTCCCTGCCCCCACCCAGACTGCAGGGCTTGGGCTCTCTCTGCCTCTTGGGCAGACCACCCACTGCTTGGGGCCTCAGTTTCCTTTTCTGTAAAATGAGATCAAACATGGTTCCTGAGAGTTCATTCGGCTGCATTTTCTAGCATTTAGAAGCTGAGTACCTTCAGGATTACTTGGCCCAGCTCTCTTCCTTCGCAGAGGAGGAAGCTGAGGTGGGGGTGGGGTGCCTAAATCCCCCGCAGTGAGCCAGCTCCTCTGATGCCCCTCCAGGGTAGGGGCAGGACTTTCCCCAGAGCAGGTGTCTTTCCATTTTACAAAGGACTGGGAAGCTGGACTTTCCCGCCTCATCCACTCAGACTTGTTCTACTCAGACCCTCCTGAGCCTTTCCCAGCAAGCCTCGGGTCTGGCCAGCCCCGACCTGAAGAGTGGGTGCAGTGACTCAGCAAGATGGCCAGACCCCACTGGCAGGCAGGCCCGAAGGGGCAGGGATCTGCCCAAGGTCACCCAGCCAGTCAGGAGCAGAGTCCCAGCAGCCCCAGGCCCCGAGTCCACGTGTGGAGTGATATGGCACAGGGGGGCACTTAGGCACTAGCTGAATGCCACTCTCTGGACCCTCCCACTCTTCATCTAGGGACCGTAGTGGCAGGACTGGGAGGCAGGCCCATTGCTGCTGGCCACTCCTCTCACCACCCACAGCAAAGGACCCCAAGGGCTCTCTGGGAACTAGGACATCTCTTTGAAGTCTGCAGAGGAGGGTGTGGAAAGCAACCAAGCCTAGCCTGAGCCTTTGGAGAGAGGATTCAAATGTTTCTAGAAGCCCCAGAGCCTCAGGGCAAAGATAGGCCTGGTGCAGGCCTGGATCTTTGGAACACTCACTGGACACAGCATCCATCCACCAAAAGCAAGAGGGAATGGCAGCTTCTTAAAGGAGCTGGAGCTGCCCCAAGGCCCCAGCCTTGAGCACTTCCCTGCACCCCTCCCCCCAAGCCTTGAGATCTCAGGGTCACAAGGGCTTTCTAACTCAGCCAGCCCCAACCCCACAAAGGAGCTTGCCCAAGGTCACACAAGGGATTAACAGCAGAGCTGGACTTCCTCTGGGTCCCAGGAGCAGCCTCGCCATTTCCTACGCTGGTGACCTGAGGCTCTTCTCTGCAGCACCTGAACTTTTCTTGGAATAAAAATGGACCTGACTGCCTAGTGGCTTTTCCAAATTGAGTGTTAGGAGGAAAATTGATGCAAATCACTGGATCAAATCCAAGTCCCGCTGTAGGAAATGGGCAAACAAGTGCATGATTGGTGGAGTTGTGAATTGATCAGGTGGTTTGGACAGCAATTTAGTATTGGGCAAAGAAAGTGGCTTCCAATGGCCATCCCTTTGGTGCAGAAATCCCCCTCCCAGGCATGTACCCCAAGGAGTCGAGAGAGAGAGAGAGAGAGAGAGAGAGAGAGAGAGAGAGAGAGAGAGAGAGCGAGAGTGAGAGCGCGAAAGCACAGTCCCATGGGCACCACCGTCATTGCAGCAGCTCTGGCCTGGAAACAAAGTAGAGCCCCTTCCATGGGAATGGCTAAACCAACTGTAGGGCATGAATGGAGCAGCGTATGACTGTTCTGTGAAAAACGATGGAGGAGAGAATTCTGGGAAGACATGCATGAACTGATGCAGAGTGAAGCAGACAGAAGCAAGAAAAACCATATACACAATGACAACAACAAAACCAATGGGGGTGGGATGGGGCAGTTAGCTAAGAGAAAAAAGAAACTTAACCGGTCAATTACAACGACCAAGTCTGACTCCTTCCCCCCAACCACCTTTCCAGTGAAAGGATAAAGGCCCACAAATCACCCAGAAAATGCCCCAATTTTCTACCTAGCAACTTCTCGTGAGGTCCTGTCCTCTCAGCCATGGACATGGGATAAGCATCAGACTACATGAACCAGAAGATTCTCCTGCTCCAGATCTCTTCATGGATGACTCTAGGGCTTACTCAAGATGGCCTGACAGTGCATCAATGGGGAGATGCCATGTGGCAGCCAAATTCAATTCAATATAAGGATGACAGAACCAGATATAATAACCAGAGCCATCCCACCATGGCTGTCTTCATATGGGAGTAAGCTCCTTGTCACTGAAGATACCTGAGCAGAGGTTTGAGGATTCCCTGTCGAGAGTGCTATTAAGGGGATTCCTGCACACTAAAATGGAAATCTCACTAGTTGCTTTGAAATGCCCTTCCAGCCCTGGATTCTATGACTCTATAATATTTCCCTGACCTTCCAGCTCCAGACTTAGAGAAAAAGAAACAGCAATTCCTGACTCTCAGAGTCAAAACTAGCACTTTTTGGTAACCCGGGAAAGCAGCAAGACACATACCTGATGGAAGTAGCATAAATGGTTTCCTTAAATCAAGCTTGTGTTTCTTAATATGAAAATAATAAGAAAGTCCTCTGAGCCAAAGGGGGAATAAGTTATTATTGCAGTGGCTTCAGCGATACTAAAGCAGCATATTTACCTGTTTGCACGCTCTAAATTCTGGTGTCCTGAGACAAAGCCCCAGGTGCCCATCTAGGCTGACTTCTGGTCTCACCTTATTACCCATTGCTCAGAAAGACCATTAGGTGGCCCCACAGCATAACTGAAAACAGTTCCTTTCTTATTTCCTTCTCCCACCAAGTGTTGCCTAAAGGGAGAGACCAGCTCCAAAAGTGTTGCACAGCTCAAAATCATCCTTAGTCAAATAGGACTAGGGCAGGACACTCAATTCTGCCTCTGAAAGTTATTGTGGAGATGTCCAGAGAACACTGAACTTGGAGTCACAGGACCTGAATTCAAATCCTGGTTCTGTCCCTTACCACCTCTGGCCTGTCATGACCTCTCAGTACCTCTGTTTCCTCCCCTGTAAAATGAGGCGGTTGGGCTATATGACCTCTGAGAGCTGACCCCTAGGTCACATATTTAGGTACTGGGCAAGGGTCTCTGTGCCTCGGCAGCCCCCAACCTCCAAACAGCCATCACGGATCCAAGCCGGGGCATCCTCAGAGTAATGCTGGTCCCCTTGCCCACTTCCGTACAACCCTCTCCCCCCAGGTCTCCATGAAAACTGCTCCCACTAAAAGCTCTGTTGCCACAGCCTGAGTGTTCTTCTTTCAAACTACAGGCAGGACATGGCCTCAATTTATGGGCAAAAAATATCAGAGAAAGGAATCCAAACCAGACTCAGTTTTTGTTGCTTTGTTTTTGATGCCGGAGGCCCCCAGAGGGATGTAAGCCAGATTGGATGGAACGAGTGGTGCTCCAGCCGCGAGCCAGCTGGGCAGATGCAGGGAGGACACACGAAACCAAACGTTCCCCCTTTCTTTCAGGTCAGACTTTCCAACAAGTCTTCTGGTAAGGCGATAGTTAGATACCAGAGCAGGAGGGTTCGGCTCCTTGGCATTGGTGGCTTAGAACAACATCTCCAACATGGGGTGGAGAAGAAGCAAGGCCCACTCCTGGTCCTCAAGGAGCTTTCAATCTAATTGTGGGGAGGGGGCTGCGAGAGGGGAGGAAGGACTCATGCCCAAGTTCCCCTGAGGAAGTAGAGAGTGAGATGCATGCAGGGGAGGGGGTGCTGGAGGAAAGCTGAAGGGAGAGACTATTCAGGGCTATCACCTCAGACACTTCTGGGGACACCATTCCCTTCTCTCTTTTGGTGGGGCAATGAAGATAAGTGACTTGCCCAGGGTCACACAGCTAGTAAGTGTCAAGTGTCTGAGGCCGGATTTGAACTCAGGTCCTCCTGAATCCAGGGTCGGTGCTTTATCCACTGTGCCATCAAGATGCCCCCAACACCATTCCCTTCTTAACCACCCCCCCCTTTAAAACACTAGAGGACTCAGTGCTCCCTGAATGTAAGGGGAGGGGCCCTGGTTGGGCCACGGAGGACTTCAGACCCCCCATTGTTCTGTCAGGAACGAGCCAGTTCTGGCAGGCAGCACTTCACAAGGTCACCATCTGCTTGGAGGGATCAACCCTGAGCTGGACAGCACCCCCACCCAGATCCCTGGGCACCCCGAAGCTCCTCCTGCACTCCCTCCTAAAGATGAAGCTTCTTGGACCATCAGCCTCTGGGGCTTATGAGACGTCTCTAGAAAGGAGTCAGAGCTCAGAGAGCCTGCAAGCCCCTCACAGCAGGGGACATTTTCATCTTGTCTCCCTGTGCCTAGCACAGCGCCTGGCCTTGTTGAATTGATTTAGAGGGATCTTGGAGGGGAAAACCGAGGCTCGGAGGGGTAGGGGAGCCACCCCCCACATACACACACACAACTTTTTCGATGGGGACCACACACCGACTCCAGGGGTTGTCCTGAGCACGGAGAACACAAGCTAGGCTGCTCCCAGGCGGCCATCTGCCTAAAGGATGCTTTCAAAGCCCCCAGACTCATCTCCCAGCCTCTGGCTCCTTCCTCCTCCTCCAGCCAGGTCTCTTACGGAAAACAGCACCGCGTCTCAGACCAGGTGAGATCCTGGAGGTGATCAAGGCATTTCCCCAGTCCAAGCCCCTTCTTCCAGGGAGCACGCCCTGATTCTGGCTCTCCCACTCCCCATCCGGGTTGTTGGGAAGCTTGACAGATAATTGATGGAAAGCACTTTCCAGATGCTGAGGCGCTGGGTTATCATTATTATTAATTATTCATGCAAGTCTCATTATCCCCACTTGAAAGCAGAGGAAACCAGTGCTGGAGGCCATGCAACTTGTCCAGGATCAGGGCCAATGCGTGTCTGAAGCAGGATTTGAACTGAGGTCTTCCAATGTCAAGTCCAGTGTGCCAAGGGTCCAGGGTCAGAAGGGGCCTTAGAAACCATCTATTCCAACCATCCCATTTTACAGATGGGGACACTGAGGCCTTGGGAGATGAAGGGCTCAGTCTATTCTATCCAAATATCTCCAAGGACCCTCCAATGATGCTGTGACGGGCAGGCTGAGTGACTCCCCATGGGGCCTCTGGGCACGGGCCTGGCCAAGAAGCCTTGTTTGCAGATGGCAGCACTAACCAGGGGCGTTTCTTTTCATCCACACTGACCTGGTTGGGACACGTAATCCCGAAGATCAAGGAGCCTGGGCCTTATGTCAGCAGGGAACATTAATCACCTTAGAAACCAAAGCTCTTCTCAGCACTTGTGCTCGCTCAAACATTCTGCTCCCAACGGCCTCATTCACAGATTCGGGCCCTGAGCCGATTAGCAGCATCTGTCAGGACTGACCGGGCCAGTCATGGAGAAAGCAGGGAGTGTCCAGGGAAGCCTTAGGGAGCCATTACCTTGTGGGGGCCCCTCTCAGGGACTCAGCCTCTACATGGGGAAGGACTGGGCTATTTTAGGTGTTCTCTCTCACTGCCCTGAGATCCCTTTCAGAGGCCCCTCCCTGCTCTGACATCCCCTGCTCTGAGGCCCCTCCCAGCCCTGATATCTCCTGTTCTGAGGCCCCTCCCTGCTCTGACATCCCCTGTTCTAAGGTTCCGCCCAGCCCTGATGGTCCCTGTTCTAAAGCTTTTCCCACCTGTGACATGCTATAACATTAACTTTCATCAGTCTGGGGGAACATGTCAGTCTGCTGATAGGAAACTTACCAGAGTATCTTCCTTATAAAGAAAAAAATGGCACTGCCCCTCTTATCTGAGGCAGGTGTCATGGAGGCCCAAACCCAGGTCACTAGCCTGAGGGTGGGGAGAGGTAGCTCTGGAGCCTCAGGACCTCAGACCAGTCCCTCCATCCCTCTGACTTCCCCCACCATAAACTCTGGAAAACCAAGATGGTGCCACCTTCTTCCCAGGCAGGGCTAGCTGAGGCCAGGGAGACTGGAGCCCAGATCTGACCAAGTGCCAATTCTCTCTGGCATCCTTAGCTGCTCAGAGTGGGTACAGGGCATGATGCCCTCCAGGTTGAGAAGACCTGCCTTGGAAGCCCCAAGGACCCTGCTGGCCACCCAGGGGGCGTGGGTGACACGCTATAAGATACACTTCACATGACATTCACATATCACATATGTGTCATATCACATATGACATAACATGCCTCCCCACCAGGAATCTCCGGTCCCACTGGGAGGTCCAACTCTGCCCAAGTGACTCTCAGCAGCAGGGGCCCATCTGTCCCTGGGGCTGCAGGGGGATGGCAATGGAAGTCTTGGGGAGTAGAAGGAGACCCCTCCTCAGCTGATCAATAAACCCTTCCAAAGTTGTAGATGATCAATCACCTGACCTTGCCCAGAGCTTCATTTTCTTGCCTGTCCTCTCTTATCCTGAGGAAAAAGCCCTGGTTACTATTCCCATGGTCCTAAGCCAAGGTCCTGAGCCACAGCTGTGGACAGTTGCCTGGCACTGGAAGCCCTGCGTGCTTTTTACATGGAGGAGGGAGCAAGGAAGAGGGAAAGATGTGGCCCTCCCGTCTCCCAGGAGAGAGGCCATCAGAGCCTCAGGATCCCTGCAGGGGCGGGCAGGACTACACAGGTAAATATTAGGGAGTGGCATGTGGCTGGCCACTCCAGGGACCAAGGTTCTATTGCATCTTTCAACTGAAATTACCTGTAATTTAAAGCAGAGTTCCCGGCTCCCTCTTTCCCTCCCTTGTGAGCCATGGAAAATTAGGTATTTGGAGTGTTTGTGGCATCTCCGGCTCCAAGACTCTGGAAAGCACTCGAGGCTCTCTGTATGTGATGAGAACGAGGCTGCCGCCCATCCGGGGAACAACCAGGAAAGGATTTCATAAGATGCATGTCTATGGGCTTTTAAGAGAAGCCCATGAAGGGGCAGCTGGAATAATTCACCTTTGCTTGGGCCGTAAATGAGGTTGGGATGCCCCAGGATGATCGTCCTTCCTTGGTACTGACAAAGCCCCATCCCCATGAGATAGTCTGTCATCTCCACTGTGCTGATGAGGAAAGGGAGACTCAAAGCAGGCCAGAAGCAGCCTGCCCGCAGTCCCCCAGTGGCACAGCCTCACTCTGACCCACTGTTCATGGCTCTTTCCACCCCCAGCATATGAGCCCTCACCCAGTGGCTGAGGACAATGTGAATAGCTCCCATTTGTGTGGTTTATAAAGTACTTCCTGAGAGCAACCCTCGGAGAAAGATGTGGGAGGACTGTTATTTCCAGGAAGGAAACTGAGGCATTGAGAGGTGTGGGCATTGGCTTGAGGTCACACAGCTAAGAAGGGTCAGGTTTGGCATTCAAAGTGAGGCTTCTCTAAGTATTTTCGCTATACTTCGATATCAGCTAGTCTCTCTCCGGTGTCTGGGAAACAGGAGAGATGGGCATCACCAAGGCCTGCTAAGATGGGTGGATTCAGGGAAAGGAAGTGAGGGGAGCAGGGAGACCAAGGGATTACTTTTTCCAAATCTTGGCTTTCCTTCCACACAGAGAGCAAGGATCCTTCTATATACATTAGGCACTTACTGTTTCTTGTGACTTGACGAATGTCTCTCTTTTGGGCTCTGTATCCCCAGGGCTTAGCAGCAGTGGTTGGCCCATAGGGAGCACTCTGGGTTCCTTTGGTTGAATTCAGGTATTCTATTGTTCAGTCCTGCTTAGAGGCTCCCCCCACCTCCAGGATCTGCTCTTGTGTCTCCCCAGGTGCAGGCTTCATCCTGCTCCTCTCTAGGTGGGGCGGGGGGGGGGGTATGTCGTGACTCTTCCGAAAGCCAAGCCAGGCTCGTTCCCACACAGTCTCACACTTTCCTCCTGGATCCTTGGCAGTAAAGATGTGGCATGTCAGGGCACACCAGAGCCTCCTCTTTATGCCTGAAATCTCGTAACGGTGCCTGTGGTCAGGCCAGCAGGCCATACCTTACCAAGGAGCCTTTAGCACCAGGAAGATATTTTCTCTTGGAATACGTGGAGTCAGCTTCCTTTAGGGAAGATCTGTCAGCATCTCTGGTTTACAGGATTCACTAAAGATCTCTGGGTGACAGGGCTTGAGGATCCTCCAGTCACATGGACAGAGGGAGGACAATGACAGCCAAGCCCAACACATCTCTGGAAACCAGGGAGCACATCTGAACCCCGGATGATCAGCACGAGATTTATAGCAGATGGGGAGACCACAGCATCAGGGTAAAACTCCTCAATCGACAAACCCAGAATTATCCAGTCCAGCGTCCTCATCACTATTGGGTCCCACAAAACAGAAGCCTCCTGAGGCAGACTTTCACTTTGTCTCCTATTCCCAGTCCTGGCACAGTGACTGACAGTTACTAAATTTTTGAAGGTGGAGAGTCAGTCAGTGACTTGGCCAAGGTCACACAACTATCAATGAAGCAGGTATTGGAAGCCAGAGACCCTCCCACTTGCTGGGTATTCTCAAAGGTGCCAAATGACCCCAGGCCAAGGCAGCTGTAGGGCAGAAGTTTTGAAGGCAGTGATCAGTCGGTAAATGGGCATTTAGTAAGCACTTAGGATGTGCCAGGCATTGTGCTAAGTGCTAGAGACACAGGGGCAAGGACTCAACAGGGCAGGCTTCTAAGCTGATGGCCTCATCGCGGATCCACTCATCCTGGCCCTCCTTTACACATGGGGAGGATGAAGCAGAGGCCAGGGAGCTGCCCAAGGTCACACGGAGTCGACGTCATGATCACAATAATCATCATCAAAGCTCCTGCAGATATTGGACTTGGAGGTTTAAAAAGCCATCCCTGGGGGGCAGCTCAGTGGTGCAGTGGATAGAGCACCGGCCCTGGATTCAGGAGGACCTGAGTTCAAATCCAGCCTCAGACACTTGACACTTACTAGCTGTGTGACCCTGGGAAAGTCACTTAACCCCCATTGCCCTGAAGAAAAAAAAAAGAAAAAAAAAAAAGCCATCCCTGAGAGGTGAGGCAATGCTCAGGGCTATGTATTGGCTCCACTTAACAGATCACACAGTCAGGAAGTCCAACACCAGCCTCCACCTTCGGGGCTCAGGAGCGTGGAGCAGCCCCTGGGATGCTGAAGCTGCTAACCTCTCTAATTCAGCCACTCACGGCGGGTTTCAGGCCACACTTGTCTGGATCCCAGTCTCTCCTCTTGCCAAAAGAACAAAAGCCAGCTGGTATCTGAGGTCCGAGAGAGGCCGTCCTCCCAGTCTCTAAGAGCACTGATGCTCTGCAGACACGAGGTGAGGTGTGTGTGTGTGGGGGGGCGGTGTTCACTATCGGGGCAGTTCAGCACCTCTAGGTGAGGCATGGGGGGGTGGGGGGGGGTCAGGCGCTTTACAAGGGGCGGTTCGGCACTTCTGGCTCTGGTGTTGTGACTGTACACTTACCAACCAGCAGACGGCGCACTCCCGCCCACACAGAACAGACAAAGAGGAGCCTGTGCATCTAGGGGGCATTTTAGTTCCCATGCTTTTTAAAGCAAACCCACATTTTACGAGCTGCGGTCTCCAGAGAAGGCTGCTCGAGGCACTCTGCCTCCTGGGCTCTCACCTTATCACTGCCTGGCAGGGACAGATCCAGACGCATCAGCTCCAAGCCCCTCATTTTACAGAAGAAGGAACTAAGACACAGAGCAGGGCTAGGAAGGGGGAGACCTAGAATTTGAACCTGGCTCTTCCAGACACCAAACCCACGACTCTCCCCTCTGTGCGTGGCTGCATCTCTGACGCTCAATTGCTGGGATACGTTTACTTCACCACTTTGACATTCATTATTCTCCTCTAAAACTGGCAAGGTAATATTTGCACCTCCTCCATTGCAGGATTGCTACCAGAAATGCACTTTGTAAGTTTCGATGTGTCAGAGAGTCAGAGCCTTTAGTGTCGCTACAATTTGAAACCTCTTTCAGCTCTGCCGTCCTCTGTTTTCCGGTCCCTCCTAGTCCTGTGTTCCAAGGTCTAAGCTGGCGTTGACATTCAAGGTTCACCTGAGGAGCCTGTTTCCAGACCAGGTCAAGGTTCATTACTGATAATCATCCCACCTCCTAGATTCTCCAATTGCTCCCATGCAGGCTTTGGGGTCTTGCTGCTGCCCAGGTCACTTGCAGGTTTTGGATTACTCCCCAAGGGGACAAGCCAGCCCTTTTGAAAAATGCTGACTCTTGTTTTCTGCCCATTTTTTTTTTTTTTGCAGAGCAATAAGGGTTAAGTGACTTGCCCAGGGTCACACAGCTAGTAAGCGTCAAGTGTCTGAGGCAGGATTTGAACTCAGGTCCTCCTGAGTCCAGGGCCGGTGCTTCATCCACTGTGCCACCTAGCTGCCCCTTCTGCCCAAATTTCCAAGCTCTGGGGGCCCTTTGAAGCTTTCAAAGCACATTCCAAATGACCCACATCAGCAAGTTTCCCAAAGTCTCCCCACTACCCCCTTGCCAACCAGAACAAGAGTCAAATGCTAAGGGAGCCCCAACAGAGCCCCTAGGCTGGATGCCAGCCATCTCCTCCACAGTGCTTCTCCACAACATCCTCAGGTGAAATGCTATCCCTTCCACCCCCACCCCAACTCCACACCCATCTCCACTGCTCAGAAAACTTTGCAGGCTCCCTATTACCTAGGGTAGAGCCTGGCATGGAAAGTCCTAGAAAACTAGGCTCCGAGGGGCTGGGGCATCCCAAGACCAGGATTCAAACTTCAGCTCGGAATGTTGGTGTTGGGAGGGGCCCCCCTGGTGGACAAAAGAGGAAAACTGAGGCTCCATGGGAGCAGAGAGACCTGCCAGTCAATCGAACTCACCTCCCTTGATTCAAGCTCAGCCATTTTTTTACCTCAACATATAAAAGGCAAGAAAATGTGTGCCAACCGAGGATCTTTACCAGGCCCCCAGATGAATACGAAGTCCACCTGAGGCCCTCTGTAGACTGAGTTCAGCCAGGACAAAATGCATAGAAGTAGGGGGTGGGAGGGAGCAGGCCAACTGCAGGCTCCAGTGCCCCTCAGTGTGCTCTGCAGAGCCAGGGCCAGGCCGACCCTTCTGTTCAGCTCCTCCAGTTTGAGTTCCAAGAAATACAATGCTGGGTCTCATCATTGCAGGCCCAGAGGGAGCTGGGGCTGTGGGACTGCCTTCAAAAAGGCAGGGGGGCCATGTTCAGACAGAAACAACAGTCACACATTCAATATTTGGAATGAGAGCAGAAGCTTTAACTATTTTCTACAGGAAGTCCTACTGCCAACACTTGGAACACCAGGATCTTAGAGAATACAGTTTGGGAAAGACTTAAATGCGTCTTCTAATATCCAATGGGGAAGGTCAGGACTGGGAGGAGCCTTAGAACAGGGAAAGTCACAACTAGGATGAATCTCAGAACAGGGAATGTCAAGGCTGGAGGGGTCTTAGAACAGCGAAGGTCAGAGCTGGGAGGTCTCTGAGAACAGGGAATTGCAGAAGAGAAGAGACTTGCTCAAGGTCGATAAGAAAGTCACTGGGGTGGAGCTAGAACTCCCCAGCCATCATTAGGCCCCATTTCCCTATTTCTGACTTAGAGACAGCTGGGGAGCTGTTCTGGCAGATGCATATGCTCATCCCAGGTACGGGCTGTCACCATGGACTGCACAGCTAATGCCAGGCCTCTGTCTCATCTCACCTGCACACTCTGGGCTCATCTCTTTAGAGACTGTAAGCTCCCCACTAGCTTGGGACATGCCAGAGAGCAGGGACTATCTTTTGCCTCTTTTTGTACTCCAGAGCTTAGCAAAGTGTCAAGCGCATAGTAGGTGCTTAATCAATGTTTACTGACTCAAACTGAGAAGGGCTGCAGTTTCCAGTATTCCCCCCGCACCCTCCCCCTCCCCCACATAATCTGAACCCTCTGTATCATCTGAAAAGTTTCAGCTGCTTCCCAGGATGCTCCTCAGTCTGGATTGAAGGTTTAAATGGAGAAGTTCTGCCAGCATTTTTTACAGCAGAAAACAGCCTGCACTGGAAGACAGGAGCCCCAGCTTTGATACCTGGCCCCCACAGCTACTTAACTTCAGGGCCTCAGCTGCCTCCTCTGGAAAATGGGCATTACTGTCCTTGTCCTACCTCCCCCGAAGAGCCATCGAGGGGCAAGTACTAGCAAACTTGAAGTTTGGGAGAAACAGAGTCAGCATCATTATGAACATCCCGACAATGCCTTCAGAGAGCTCTGAGGACATCACCAGGTTTTCCAGCCTCATCTTTCCCAACTCCTCACTTCACTCATCATCAGCCTCACCACCCACCGCCTTCTCAAGCTCCATTTTGTGGAAGACGTCTCGTGGACAAGCCTGGAAAGTGCCTGGGTCAGACAATGCCTCCTTGCCGGCACTCTGAGTCATGGAGGCAGGCAAACCCCTGTCCTTCCATCCAAATCCATGGAAAAGCATCTATGAAGCACCAGTGTTGGCAGGGCACCAGGTGCCACCCTGGGCACTGAGGGCACAGACAGAGATGAGCCCAACCCTGCTCCGAGGCAGTCACAAGCACCAGCCTGACCAGCCGTAGACCCAGAACAGAAACAGAATCTCACCCCTTGCGACAGTAACAGCACAAGAAGCTTTACAAGGGTCTTTTCTGTAGAATGGGGGCGGTGGCTGGAGCATGAGCCAGAGGATCTAGGTTTCAATCCTCCCTCAGCCACTGCCTACCTGTGGCCAAGTCCTGTTCTTCCCTGGGTGTTTCTTCCTCTTTCAAATGAAAGGGTTGGATGTGATGGACTCTGGGCTCCCTTCTGGTTCTCCACCTAGCATTCTACCTCCTGGAAGCCCAAGAGAAATGCCCAGCCAAGTGCCATCAGGGTGGGCCCTGAGCTGCCCCTGGCTGCCCAAGGAGCCCTGCCCTTCCTTCTGGGTGGAAAATGACTAGTGTGAGGAAATTACTTCTAAAAAGTGGCCACAAAGGGGTCAACCCCCCCCAAAGAAAGGACGGGCCCCCGTTCAGATACATTTGGACATAGGACAAGGAAGAAGTCTGAAATTCTTTGGTTTCCCATTCCACAAACATATATGGAACACCAACTGCATACAGTGCACAGGAGAGAAAGTATCCAGCCTCTGGCTGCCCTCCCAAAGCTCACCTCTGGAAGCCCAGGCCTAGGTGATCTCTTCCAAAGAGAAGGGGCAGCTAGGTGGCAAAGTGGATAAAGCACTAGCCCTGGATTCAGGAGGACCTGAGTTCAAATTTGGCCTCTGACACTTGACACTTACTTGCTGTGTGACCCTGGGCAAGTCACTTAACCCTCATTGCCCAGAGAGAGAGAGAGAGAGAGAGAGAGAGAGAGAGAGAGAGAGAGAGAGAGAGAGAGAGAAGGAAAAGACCAGGAAGGGCGAGGGAAGAAGAGCCGAGGGGTCCAGCAAACAGGATGGGAAGCCCTTCCCCCAACACAAAATAGCCTAGTGACTATCTTCCCTCCCCACTCCTCCCCCAGCCCTGCATCTACCTATTTCTTTGGTTTCTATTTCTACACACACTTCCACCTTGATCACTTATAAGCTCCTTGAGGACAGGGACAGTGCCAGGCACATAGTAGGGATTTGAAAAACGCTTGAACTTGATAAATGTTTGAACTAAGAGTTACAAGAGAACATACTGCTACTGCCACCACCACCAACTAGTATTTCTATAGCATTTTTAATTTGCAGAGGCTTTGAGATACTTATCTTAACTGATTCTTGCAGTCCCCCCATGAGGTAGGTGCTATTATTATCCCCATTTTGTGGATGAGAAAACTGAAGCTGAGAGAGTTTAAGTGACTTGTGCAGGATCACACAGGAAGTAAGGTATCTGAGTCAGGATTTGAACTCAGGTCTTTGAAATTTCACTTCTATCCACTGCCCTAGTACAGAACCAAGAACTTCACTGAGCCAAATCCCACCCACTCCCCCATAACCTTTGAGCTAAGAAGGGTTTTACATTTTTTAATATGGTAAAATTTTATTTTCAAATGGGAAGGCCATTCTTGGCAGCTTCTGGGTCTGGCCCCTGGCAGTAGTTTGCCACCTTACAGCTAAAGAAAGCAAAGGCACGAGGAGGGAAGTGAGAAGGCCACACCCCACAGAAATCGGTGTCTGAGGCAGGACGTGACACAAGCAATGGTACAGCCTGGATTCAAACCCAGGTCTTTTCTGATTTCTGATTTCTAAGACCAGGGCCTTCTCTAAGATCCCCTGATCCAGCCGTCATGGACAGAGCTGGGAAGCTCATTGGTTAAACTGCTGGGCTCAGAATCAGAAGAGCAGGAGTTTCCATCCGGCACCTCACTTCTCAGTTTCCTCAGCTGAAAAATGGGGCCAATAACAGCAGCTCCTTCACAGAGCTGGATGAGCATCGAATGGCACAGCACGTGAGAGGTAGCAGTTCCCAAGCCCTATAGCACTCTGGAGCCTCGACTGTAATTAGTGTGATTAGAAAAACCACCCGCAATCGTCAAGAGGTCACCTTTGCAGGTGTGTCCTCTGACCCTAGCACGCCGGGTTAGGCTGGAGAAGGGGAGGAGGTGAGGACCATGGCTGCTATCTCGGTCAGGGGGAGCTTGGACGGACACACACACACACACACACACACACACACACACACACACACACTTCTTACTAATGGAAAAGGTGATGTGGGGAAAATACATTCATTACCCCCAGGCAATGAATGCAAAGCTGGCAGGAGCCAGAGAGAGCTGGGCCCAACCCTTGCAGTTACAGTCTTTTAGCAAAAGAAACAGGCCCAGAGAGGGGAAGGGACTTGGCCCAAGACACACAGCTGGCTGCTGAGATTCCAGCCCTGGCCTTCCTTCTCCACATCTAGTACCCTCCTAGCTCACCCAGCTCGCTCATAGTGTCCTTGTTCTTCTTGAAGATTTTTCTGCTTCGACAGAAAGAAACAGCATGGCTGACTGGCTAGGGTCCTGGGCTTGAAGAAAGGAAGCCCTGGGTCCCAGTCATGCCTTCTTCTTGCAAAGGAGAGGCTCAGAGCTTTGAAGGAACTTGTCCCAGCAAAGAATACTGTTCTAACTCCCAGATCACCCACCCCTCAGCAAACTCAAACTAGGAAGCCTTGGGGAAGGGGATAGATGAGGGTGACACGATACTGAATTTGAACTAGGGTCACAAAAGGACAGATCTTGTTCCACTTGGCACCAGAAGGCAGAACTGGGAGCAGTGGAAGGACGTGCTAAGAAGTCGATGGAGGCCGATGTCAAGAAAAGCGGGGAGGGGAACCGGACTTGAAGTAGCCCTGGGGGCTCCCTCCCTGACTTGGAGAGGTCAGAGCAGGCACAGACAGGAGGACTCCATGGCCCCAGAGCCTCAGTGTCTCTCATGGGTGCTCAGTCCAGGCCAGCACTGGGTGGCATCCAAGGCTTAAAGCTGACTAGAGCAAAGTCCAGAGAATGTGTCTTTAAGCCAATTCTATGAAATGAGGCCTCCCAGACAAAGGCTGGACTTGGCCACTGAGTAAAACAAGACCTGGCTCTTGGATCAGAGGACAAGGGTTGGGACCCAAGGCCAGTCACTTCCCAGCCCTGGGGCTCTGTTTCTTCCTCAGTCAAACGAGGAGCGTAGTCTCAATGGCCTCTGAAGTGCCTTCTGGCCTTGGACCTGGGGTCCTAAGGGGTCTAGAGCTAAGACGCCACTGTCTCCACACAAGGCTCCCCACTGAGGTCTCTGCTGCAAGCTCTAAAGCCATCCTGCTCACCCCCATCTTGGGCCTCCCCAAGAGCCCTCGGCTACAACATCTGTCAGGCATCGGGACCCAAAGGGAAGGGGGCATGGGCCCTTTTCAGGACAGCCAACACCTTTCATTGGCTGCCCATCTGAATGGACTCCTCAGTGGTGGGACAGGCCTCAGAGCCTCCTACTGAGGATCTGACTGTGGAAATGTCCAGCAAACACCTAAGCTGAGCTTCTTTTCAGAGAGTACACCCTCCAACTGGCCAATACACAGCCAGACTAAGAAATTATCATCACTGGGGGGCAGCTAGGTGGTGCAGTGGATAAAGCAGCAGCCTTGGATTCAGGAGGACCTGAGTTCAAATCCGGCCTCAGACACTTGACACTTACTAGCTGAGTGACCCCGGGCAAGTCATTTAACCCTCCCAAATTATCATCACTTGGCCAGCTCCACCACCTGCTGGCCGTGGAATCTCTGGCAGAGGAGCTCTCCTAGCCTCAGTTTCTCCATCTGAAAGGGTTAGGACTGGCTCTGAATGAAATAGAAGATTACTAGGCCATGAGGAAGGATGAGTATGGCTTCAGAAAAATCTGGGAAGATTGTGTGAGCTGATACAAAGTGAAAGAAACAGAAGTGGGACAGGGAGAGCAACAATGTACCCGACACATTGCAGGAGGAAGTTCCCAGAAGGAGCTGAGATACCCATCCCAGCCCCAGAGAACGGAGCCCAGGCTGAGGTCAGCATACCTCCCACCTCTCTGAAGGGCAGGGTGGTGGATACTGTTACCCATTGTGACCACTGGCTGCTGTTTCACTTCACTCTTTTCCTTTGTTACTCAAGCAGCTCCTCCATCATGAATCACAAGCAAAAGACAAACATCAAATTTTTTTATGCAATACAGAGACAGGCAGACAAGACAGATAAACAGAGACAGAGACAGACAGACAGACAGAGACAGATGGCCCCTTTGGTTCTCGGGGCCCTTTGGGTTCTGCCATTGGAAGATTCTCTCTGAGGGAGCAACAAGTACCATTTCCAGAGCACTGGAAGACCGGACAAGCCTCATCACTTGGGTCTCTGGCAAAGGTGAGCAGGTAACATTATCCCCGTTTTGCAGATAAGGGAAGTGAGGCTCAAACCAGTTCTGTGATTGGCCCAGGGTCAGAAGCCAGTGAAGCAGGCTCTGAAGCCAGGCCTTTCCAGTTCCCGAGCCCCTCTGGGAACTGTCCCCTGGCCAGAAGAAGGCTCGGGGATCCCTCAGAACCCCCTTTCTCCCCAGTGAGGCTCTGGAGACACTCCAGTCTATGGAATGAAAACAACAGTAACAATCGCTCCCTGTTTTCTTCCTCTCTCAGCTTTGCTTCCAGGTGGGTTCTGGCCCCCAGTCTAGGTAGTTCTATTTATTTGCCCACCAGTCCGATTAACCCTTTTTTCCTAGTTGGCCACATTCTTCTCAGGATATTTGCTGGTCTAGTCAACTTTGGGGAAACGAGCTGGTCTCTTCTTTGCATAGATCATACAAACATCCACAGGCTACGACTACATACCCATGTGCACAGACACAGACACAGACACAGACACACAGACACACACAGACACACAGACACACAGACACACACACACACAGCTGCCTTCTATGTACTGCATGTCTGCCATGGCTCCTCTGACCTTTCAGGGACCAAAAATGAGGCTAGGAAGCCATCCTGAATAGGCATTCTTCAAGGACCCAGATTTAAAAAGGAACTAAGGGGCAGCTAGGTGGAGCAGTGTATAGAGCACCAGCACCACCTTCATTGCCCGCCCCCCCCCCCCAAAAAAAGAACTAAAAATATGCCCTGACTGTGTTATTAAAACAACAACTGGGGCAGCTAGGTGGCGCAGTTGATAGAGCACCGGCCCTGGATTCAGGAGGACCTGAGTTCAAATCCAGCCTCAGACACTTTATACACTTTACTAGCTGTTAGACCCTGGGCAAGTCACTTAACCCCAATTGCCTCACCAAAACCAAAACCAAACAAAACCAAATAAAACGACTAACCCAAAGAGTGATAGATGTACGAAGATCTTCCTAACAGCAATCATAGGATGTTGTCAATCACTTAAATGCCCATGTTGGAATAAATCATGGCCCATTCAGGTAATGGAGTAAAAACCGACAAGTATGAGAAAAACAAAGAAATTGGGAAGGATCCTTATGAAATAATGTGAAGCAAAGAAACTCCCCCAAACCAGAAGCAGAATAATGAAGCCCATTCCAAAATGAGAACAAAGAACACTGAGGAAGAGGCGTTTGCCAGGTATATCAAAGGGGCCAAGGAATTGGGGGAGGGCAAAGGTGGCTCAATGTGTCCTGCGGCAAAATTCATTCATTCAATGTACAGTCCCTGGGCAAAGTGGAGTTGATTGGATGTATGTTCCGGGGAATTCTTTGAATAAAATATTTTCTTAAAAGCACACAGTGAAGTCTGAGGTGCTTTCTCAGTGTCAGTTATTTTTATTTTATTTTATTTATTTATTTATTTTTTTTGCAGGGCAATGAGGGTTAAGTGACTTGCCCAGGGTCACACAGCTAGTAAGTGTCAAATGTCTGAGGCCAGATTTGAACTCAGGTACTCCTGAATCCAGGGCCTGTGCTTTATCCACTGCGCCACCTAGCTGCCCTCTCAATGTCAGTTATTGATGATCATAAACCGTTTAGACTTTGCTTGTGAAACCCTAATATGCCTCCCCCTCCTCTCACATGATCACACACGCATAAGTACATACACGTTCATACAAAAGTGTGGATACATTCACCCAAACACGAGGGAATGCACATTCACATGTACACACATGTGGACACAGCCACAAACATGCGCACACACATGCAGATGACTGTGAATGCATGTGCATGCACATGTGTGGACACATTTATACACACGTGAAGACACAAGCTGACATGTGTGCTTGCCCAAGAACCTGGCTACACTGGTATTGTTGCCAACTCCCCCCTAAGACTTTGGGCTCCAAAGTCAAAGAATGTTATAAGGCTGAATCCAAGCCAACCAGGACTTGGACTCGGGAGAGTGAGACAAACCCTCTTTGCACAATACGGGTTTGTCTCTCAGTTCTTCCCCTCATTCTTGGTGTGACTGTGCCCAAGCGCCATCCCTTTCTGGCCCTCAGTTTCATCGGCCGCCCATCACCAGAGGCTAAGGATGCGTACCCTACCTCTCTTACTTCCCTAATGATTCTGGAGGATTGTGCTGCTGGTGAAAGAAGCCCAGGAAGGGTTGAGAGCCAAAGAACCCAGGAACGAGTCCAGTTCCCAAACTTCCTAGCTGAGAAACCTTAGGCAGGTTGCTGTTTCCTGATTAGCCTTTCTGGGTCTGAGATGCTGCAGCCATAAAATAAGGGGGTGGCCTGGATGACAGCAGAGTGTCCATGGAGGAAGGGAATTGGGAGAGGGTCCAGGCCAATCTGCATCTCAAGGGCCTTTCTTGGCCCTTGGTCATTGTCCAGAAAGGGCCTTTGTTGGCAGTGCCCTGATTTATCGATGTGGCCAAGCTCAAGGCTTCTCTTTCAGCCCACCTTTGTCAACAAGAACAGCCCAAAGGTCATTTGATTTTCTTCCTCTTTCCCTCACCTGAGTACTAGATCAGTGGAGTGGGGAAAGGGCAGGAGTGGCCAGGGCTCTGAGTTCCCAGCAGGCTGTTCTCTCAGACTGGCAGATAGAGCATCAGGGGAGGAAGTTCCTGTAACAGAGTGTTCCTTACACCGATGAAATCATGGGTTTGGATCCCTGCCCTCTCCTTCTCCCCTCCCCTCCCCCTCCAGACACACGCAGTAGGGGACAGTGGAAAGATTTGGAAATGGAGGCCGTGAGTCTGGAGTCCAGCTCTGCCTCAAACTTTTCTGGGCTTCTGGAGGCCTCAGTTTCTTTCACTGTAAAATAAAGGGATTGGACTATATGAGCTCAAAGGTTCTTTATGGTTCTGGATCTAGGAGCCCCTAAGCTCACTGGCTCGTCCTCTTCTTCACCACCTGCTTTTAAAGAATCCCACAATTTCCTTCCACTGGATCTGATTCCCTAGTCTCTGGCTTTCCATCTCAAGTGTGCAAAATGGCTTCCCCTTCCTGGCCCACTGCCCGGGATTCCCGGAGCGACCATGATCGAGCGGTGCCAGAGAAATGAATCCCCCAGGCTCTCCTTGTCACAAGCCTAGCCTCAACCTCCCTCCCACCCTCCAGCCAGCCCCCAGACGGGTCCAAAGGATTTTCACAGAAGCACAAACGCCCAAGGCTGTCTCAGGGAGGGGCCCTTCCTTCAAGCTCAGAGGGTCGGAAGCAAGAGGAGGAGCTAGAATCTGAGCTTGTCTGAGAGTGGTCCCCATGCCCCTTGAAACAGCAGAAAGCAGCAGGGCTCTTCTCAGGCTGCCTGCCCTGTATCTGGGGCCAAATACCAACAGGGGCCAGTTAAACAAGGCCAGGGGTTTGGAGACAATGGACATGGAGAGGCCTAGAGTGCCAACTCGAAGGGGATGGGCCAGGGTGGAGGGAGAGGGATGGTGCCACCCAGACACCACCATACATGCCAATGTGCCTATGTGTGCCCGTGGATGCATACAAGATGGCGCTGAACATGGAAAGACACACCCACTAAACATCAAAGGCCTCAACAGCCTTGTTTGGGCAAGGGGCGCCGCCAAAGCTGTTGGGAGCCACTGAGAGCCTCGACAGAGACTCACAGGCTCTTTAGTGCATGGATTACGGGCCACAGGGTTCCAACTATCTAGAGCTGAATTTGGAAAGGGCTTCCCTCCCACTCCAGCCCAGCACAACACACTCTGGAAAACACCATTAGTTTGGTCTTTCTCCACACGGGCATTTGTTATTAAGTGACCCATTTGGAGGGCAGGAGGCATGGCACTGAGGCTTCCTCCTAAACAGCCCATGGGAGGCCCCCATGTGCATGGGGGCGACATGGAAGACACTGAATATACCAGATGAGAGGTAACTGTAAAGCAATGCGGGGGGGGGTGTAGAACAGGGATAAGAAATCAAGGGACACTGTGGGGGGGGATTGACCATTTTCCCAACATCCATTTCCATTTCTAATGTTTGTCACAGACATCATCATGCCGAGATGAAAAGAGGCATTTCTTAAAGAACCCCCCCCCAAAGAACCATAGATTATATGAGGATGACGAGGAATATGATGACAACTGCCCCACTACATACCGAGGTGTGAGCTCGGGCCCCCTATTGGAGGTAGCACAGCCTCCTTTGTAAAAAGCTCAGACTTCTTCCCAGTTACAGCAGACCAGCTGGGCAGAGATGGTTGGTAATTCCCTTTCAGATGATGAATACAGATTTAAGAGAGAAAAGCACAAAGAACTCTTAACTACAGACCAACATCAAATTGATAGAAGAGAAAAGCAAAAAAAGAAGAAAAGAAAAAGATTGTCATCTTAGAACGACCTATCTGTGATCAAATAGTTGCATGTAAATCTGATCAACAGCCTTTATGAAGTTGGGAACAATAATAATAATAGCTAACATTTATACGGAGCCTACTATGCGCCAGGCACTTTGCTAAGCATTCACAACACTCTGAGAAGGAGATGAAAACCAACCAAAGTAAAATAGCTGCTTTGTTATTAGAAGTTTTAATATGAGAATTGTACTTTTTAACAACTTCTTTTCCAGATAATTTTAAAAAATCTGATGCTATTTTCTGCTGTTCATCTACTCAGTTTTTGAAGGTGGCTATTAGTGGAGCCCTCTTTCAGCCCAAATAGCTAGATCTTGGCATTGTTCAATGTCTCCAAATAGTTTTAACCAAAAATCACAATAGTATCATGAAATCATTCTATGGTCTACGAATGTCTTTGCAACCCTGAAAACCCAGAGAGTATTTCAACCCCCAGCCAACATCACAAAAGAAAATTCAAAAGGTCCAACGTAGATTACAAATGGTGGAGAGCCTTGATTGTGAGAAGATGGAGATCAAAATCCCCAAGGGCAAGGAGGGAGACAAACTGCCCTTCCCCGCCTCTCCCAAATATCCGGGGTTTAGGGGAGGAAGGAATGAAAAGTTCATCTAATAAGGCTATTTTAATCAGCAAATATCACTTGTTTATTTTGACCTGGGTTCTTAGAAATTGTTGATTCTGCACCAAAAATATGCTCGGTGTCCCAACAAGTAACAGACAGTCCTAATGACAGACTGGCCCATCTGTGCTGTGAGAACGTACCATTTCAGGCTGGGAGTTCACTTTATATAGAAAGAAGGACTCAGAGCAGGCGCTGCCCAGAGTGCTCTTTACACACACACACACACACACACACACACACACACACACACACACACACACACACACACACACACACACACACGGCATGCATGCACACACACAACTGGCAAGGACTATTTGCTATCAAAAAAGTTGATATTCAGACTGATGAAGAATCATTTAGAGAACCAAAAAAAAATTATTCCATGTTTTACCCTGATTTCTTCCTTCATTGTTCAAGTTGAAAACTAAGGGTTAGATGGTGGAAATTATATGGCATCAGCTAGTTAGCAAAATAAAGGATATTGGGGGCAGGGAAGAGTCCCCTGCCGCAGTTTACCATTATGGCATTAAGCAGAGTAGAAAATATTGACTTGAGGAAGGGAGGAGAATGAATCCATTTTTTTTCTTCTGCACAGATTTTTAAAAAATGTAATAAAGTAACATGACGTTCTATCAACTATCATTTGGTTAGCTATTGATCAATAAGCATTTATTAAACGTTTGAGTCATGTAGCGATCTGCAGTTTCCCCAACCAATAAAATCACAAACTGCTCCAAAATATAAAAGGAATCCGCCAGAGTTCTGATGTTCTACATATCTACACATCACCAGAAAAGCGGGGGGAGAGGGGAAAACTGACACAGCCTCCAAGATTTGCACTAGTTCTTCCCCCGCCTTCCTTCCCAGGACTGTTGCCCTTGACTAGTACCATCTTGGGGGCAAAGTAGGATCCAAAGAAATATGAAGGGAGGGAAATGCCGCTCTCCTTCCTGTGGATGCATGTCTCTGGAGACCTCTGAGTTCGCTCCAAAGATGCCGGGGCTCTTTCTCCCCACCCGGGACAGGACACTGGCTTTCCAAGCCAAAGCCACACCCTCTCCCCTTCCCAGAACACTGGCCTCAAGTGGGGCTGGCCAGCTGGCCACAGAAGGAGGCCCTCGGCACATCCCCAGAAGTGAAGACGGATGAGTCTTATCGGGCCAGATTTCCCTGAGAGTATATCTTGAAACTTTCCGTCCCCAAGCAGAGACTTTTTATAAATCACCATCCCATTTGACTTTAAGTGACAATGAAGCTCAGAAAACAAAGGCTTATTTCTGGGCAGAAGTGGCTGGACTAGCCAAGTGTGGGAGATGGGAATTGGATAGATGACCATCCTGGTTTCTTTTATGGACAAAGCTACATTTTTAAAATTTAGAAACTTGGGCCCTTTAGAAGCCACTTGAAAAGTTCCAGTCAGCCCAAGGGGTGGTTTGAGAGAAAAGGCTATCGAGAAAGCCAAGGTGTGCCAAGACCTTGGAAGCGATTCCCCATTAAATCAGGAATCCGGACGGATGTGGTGGTCCTACGTCCCACTTGCAGAGGCCCCATTAGTGGCTCAAGCTAAAACTCAGGCTTGGGAAGATGCTGGCTCAACACTAGGTCCAATGGAGCTGTCCTCCTAACTAAATCTTTGATGAGCAACTAATTTCTATGATTTGACCAAAATGTCTACATGCAGGTCTTACTGCAGGGCTAGCCTCTCTAAATGAAAAATGAAAGAGCTCAATTTAAAAAATAATAATAACTTCCTCCAACACAATTCAGTTAATATAGCCAAATGCCTGGATTTTAGTTTGTTTTTCTTTAAAAAAAAAAAAAAAGCTCAAACCATTACAGAAATAAGTTACTGCTATTTAAAATTTTTAAAGAGAAAAATGAAATGATCCAGCAGAGCCAAGAGTTATCTGGGGACTGGTAGCAAGGAAAATGAAGCCGTTTGCCTAGTTTCAAACGCACTGAGTTCTGCTTTCATCCCTTGTCCAGCTGGTTGGTCCAGCCTGCCGCCATCTACCCCTTCTTCTCTCCCTTGGCCAAACACAGCCACACAAAAGGGTAACATGGGCCAAGACTATTGATGGATCTCAGAGGAGGGAAAAGAGTGTCCCATCTGCTCCAATGCTAGAGAAAGAAGGGCACGAGGAGGAAGCTGCCCCCACTGCTTCTCACGGCCTTCGCCAAGGCCTGCGGCCGACGAAAACAAGCTGGACCGGGGGCTGGGTTTTCTGCATTGGGCCGTATGGATTAAAAAGAAAAAAAGGCTACAGAAAACATTTGGAAAACCTTGGCACAGCCTCTTCAAGGATGATTCCTGACAAGCTCCCCTGACTTCCTCCCCACCCTGGGCAGTAGCAGTTGTTCCTCCCCTACAAATACAACGGATCCCCAGGAAAGGACTTACCCACGGCGCAGCAGCCGCCCATTCCGTTCTTAAAATGAAAAAGAAAGCCAGCTGTTGCGGCCCGTCTGCCCCCGAAGGCCAGGCCGGCTGGAGAGCTCTTTGCAGGAGCCTCAAAGGGCCATGTTCTGGGGCGAGCTGGCAGCCCGGAGCCTGATCGAGGCCACCTCCAGCCCAGGCAGCGACTGCCTGGCTCGGGAGCCCAAGGCGACAGGTTCGCACATGAGTCTGCGACGGGCTAAATGAACACCACCCAGCCCTGTGGATGGGAAGAACACCACTTTTGTCTCCTCCTTTCATCTGAACTGGCTGCACAGGCCCCCACGTAAGCACGGGGCTGGCTGGCTCAGCCCCGCCCACCAAGAATTTTGAAAGATGCATGGGTGCTGGGCTGATGGAACAGAAGTGGAACAGAAGGGCTGAGGCCAAGTGCGCGCATGCGCCGACACACACACACACACACACACACACACACACACACACACACACACACACACCCCACAACACAGACATCACCACCTCCCCCCAAGCACCTTTCAAATGGTTCCAACAGGACTTGGTCACTGAAGCACCCGACCACCTGGAGATAGGGCCAGGACCAACTGTCCAGAAAGGTCAGAACCATGGGCCTGAGCCACTCTCCCTGCGACTCCTTCCTTGCCATGGGGCTCCCTAGGGTGGCTCTGTCCATCCAGCCGCTAGGTTTTGTCTAGGCCAGAGGAGGCAAAATTCGTCGGGGTCAGTCCCAGCAATCAGGATGCAAGATTAATTGCTCTCCTGAACAAACAGTGGTGGGGAAGAGCCAGCAGCCCCCAAGGGCTGTGGGCCCCGCCACAATGCGGGGAGCCTCAGACACATGGGGGGGGGTTGCTGCGGGGCTGCAGTAACACAGAAGGCTTTATAGTCTGAGAGTCCTCCAAGCCTCCATTGAATGATGCTGCCTGGGTGTCTGCCCCCTGCGTGATGAGAAACAAGCTGTGAGGGGCAGCTGAGACTGAGAAGCTCTGTTCCTGGGAGCCCACCCCACTGGTGAGATGGCCCCAAGGACCGGCCTCTGCCATGCCAGCATCAGGCCTGGCAGCCAGCGCCAGGCAAACAGATGCCGGGGGAGGGGGAAGGGCACATGCCACATGTGCCTGGCTGCTCACTCACTCCTAGGTTGGGATAGAGGGGAAGTGCCTCATTTCCTTCCCCCCACTCTCCACCCATGTCCTGAAGGCCTAGGTCGCACCCCCCCACCCCCAGCAACAACAGCCGGGTCCCCTGGGCCTAATGGAGAAGGGGAAATAAAAGCCTGTGCCAAGGTCCCTGAAAACTGACTGTTAGGTGGCTGCCTCCCTGCCTGGTGGGAATCGGGCTGACGGGCTCGAGGAAGTCCGCAGCAGCCTCTGGGTCACCTGAGGAAAGCCATCTCCCAGTGCCCTGGGACAAAGCCCAAGTGAGCACTACCCAGGAAGTATCTGCACCCCAGGTGGCCTGTCCTGGCCTGTCCTGGCCGTCTTCTCGTGGTTTGGAATTTTTAGACTCCCTGGCAGCTGGAAACCCCGGTGGAACGTAGAAGGGTCCTTCAGGTCAGTCCCCTGGCCCCCCGGGCCCCAGAATCCCATTCTCTATACCTGGGACCCAGAGGACCCCTGGGATCCATTTCTACCCACTTGCCCCATGCGGGCGGCTGACACAGGGCATCCCAGGTGTGTGGGGCAAAGGGGCTATTTCAGGGCCTTAGACCTTCTAAGCTTCAAGCATTCCTGGAGCACCTCTGGCCCCCAACCTCTAGCTCCCCACGTCACAAGGCCTGTCATCTGCCAGCCCCGAGTAAGCCTCCCTGAATGGGAGTGGAGCCTTTGGGTGAGGAGAGAGAGATGGACCACCAGAAGCAGAGCCAAGAGAAAGCTGGAAGCAAGAGCCGGCACAGCCCCTCCCTCACCCCACTGGCCCTCCATGCTCACTCTGCCATAGCCCCCTAGACTCCTCCCTCCCTGGAAAGCCTTTGACCACTCAGGCCTATCTGCAGGCCTCTGCTGTGGGTTCTGGCCAGTTTCTCAGTCTGACTCAGGGTCAGCCATTCTCCCACCCCCCAACAGAGTGCTGACAGGAGATGGAAGCCTTTGTAATCTCCTCTTCCCATTGGTTATGGATGACGCCTCAGGCTCCCACCAGGCCAGGCTGAAGGGTCTAGGACGGGCCTGGACCAAACCCACCAGGCCACATTAGCCTCTTGGGCTTCCTGGCACTCCTGAGCTCATAGCCATAGCTCTGGGGCCCCACACCCCAGCCTGCAGGTCCATGCAGAGCTGGACAAGGGCACAGAGCCTTGCTATGTGATGCCCGACCAGCACCTCCAACCCATAGGGCTCACTGTGGCTACACGTTTCCTACAATCTGCTCAAAGCCGCCACCCAAGGATCATAGAACAGTTGAAATGAGGAAGGGCCTTACCCTCTCTTTGCAGGGGCCTCGCTCGCACTCATAGCCTTGCACACACCTGATGGTCTGATGAGGGATGATCCGGGGAAATGTCCGCTACGCTGTTCTCTCGGATGAGGAGCCTGTTCCCACTGGCTGAAAGAGATCCACAGAAGGGGTAAGAGCTGATCTTCTGAATGTGGCATGAGGGCAGAGTGAGGGGTGTGCTACGGGCTGAGGGGAGTGGGAATGGGCACTAAAGCGAGGAGCCATCCTATGGGCAGAGATTCTCTCCAGGCCTCCCTCGCCATGGCAAGCACGGCACCCCAGCCCCAGATAAAGCTCTGCATGCCCACTATTGTAGAATCCCACAAGCGCCTGAGGTGTAAGGTCCCTCCTGGAATAACCAGCACAGACCCCGAGGTTGGCAGAGCTGGGCAAGGCCTTTGAACGGAGGAAGGCAGAGCGGGGAGGATGTGGACCTCAGGTTAGAGGACAGCAAAGCCGAGAGGGGAAAACAGAGAACATGGAATGGCCCAGTTAGGAGGGAGCGGGGAGGCCTTGGGGTAACCCCCCTTCTGCTGAGGTGGAAATGCGCTCCCCCTACAAGAGATGAAGCAGTGCCTACTGTCATGGAGCCCAGTAGGGCCCTGCACCGACCAGTGCCAAGCCTCCGCTTGCAGTCTTTCTAAGTCAGTCTTTCCACTGCCCCCCCGCCCCCAGACTTGGTGACAAGGAAAGCTCCCCATCTAAAAAGCCACACCTTGTTCTACAGCAATAACAACAGCAGCAGTGATGATGACGGGAAAGATGGGCTCCATCAGCTGATCGAAACACGGTCTCAGAACTGGAATGATCACAAGCCAGACAGGGCTCCTCTTGGCCAGGCCGGGGCGGGGCTAAAGTAAGGGAGCCAGCTGACCCCCAAACTATCCCAATTCCTCTGTCTCTTCCCTACTTCTCCAAGTGCTGGTCACGCGTGTGCACACAGAGCACACACGAACAAACATTTGTAGCCCAGTCCCTACACACTTGCAATTTAGAATCACTTTGGTTATCATGAAAACATAGGGGAGAATCTCAGCCACAGCATAATTATTTTATTATAATTTAAAATGTAATTATCAAAGACTGATCTAAATGTAAATATCTCTCTTAAATATATTCCAACAGAATTCTGAATTTAAGAAACTCAAATCACCTGGCAAATGTTTCTACTAAATGCTATTCTCATTACTTTAGTTATGGAATAGAAGGGACGATTTTTAGAAGAGTGACCTCCCTGGAACTGGATGTTCAAAGGCACCAAAGAGCAAATATTTTGCCATCAGAATGTAATTGTGTATGTGCGTGTGCATGCTTGTGTGTGTGTGCTCAAGTGTGAGTGTGTGAGTTCATGTGTGTGCGCGTGCACGCGCGCGCGTAAGGATGGGGTTGACGTCCACTACAGAAGTCTGGGATAGTGGTCTCAAGTTCAAATCCCAACTCCACCACTGCCCTTGGCCTTGGCCAGCTCACTCTCTATCCTTCCACGGACCTCAACCTACCTCATCCTCAGAAAAATGGGGAGGTCCTCCAGGCTGGGTCATTTCCAAGGGCCCTCCCAATTCTGGCCCTCAGCTGTCCTGTGAAGTCCTGACCACCATAATTTGAAGAAAAGCTCTTAATAGAGAGCAGGGGGCTGCACCTCCATTGTGGGGGACCATTTATTAAGTCCCCAAAGGAATTTATTTTGGAGTAGACAGGTAGATTCATCTATGAAAAATAACTAAAGGTAACCAGCTCCTCAAAATGTAGATTATTTCTCTTTGGAGACAGAGACAAGCCCCTTTCACACACACACACACACACACACACACACACACACACACACACACACACACACACCCCTCCCCCACTTCAGTTTCCTTCCTTAAAAAATGAAGATATTGGTCTAGGCCAAAGGTTCTTAAACTGTGGCTAAATGAATGTGGGTTTTGTGAAAAATTTGACAGCAGTCAAAGGTTATATCTACCTATTTCATATACTATATGCCCCGGGGTCACGTGTAGAAAAGGTTTGAGAAGCCCTGGTCTAGACACTCTCAAAGGCCCTGCCAGCTCCGGTATCCCAAGGTCTGATCTGTTGGAAATCTTATTTCCAGGCACACATGGATTCCATTTAATCCAAAGCAAAGTTATTGGTCACCTCTGCTGTGTGCAGGGTCCTGTGGCCAGCCCACGGCAGAGATAAAAAGGAAGGGGAAGACCCCACCCCTTCACTCAAAAAGCTGCCAGTCAAGGCAGTCAATGGCTCTGGAAGCAGAAGAGTCGCGTTCAGGTCCCACCTTTGCTACTTATTCCCAGGGTGACCAATCACTTAAGCCCTCCACCCCACCCCGGCTGCCCTGGCTCAGCCTCAGAGGCCCCTTGTAGCTCTCAGCCTATGAGCCTGTGATCCAGGGAGGAGATGAGGGAGCTGGATGGGAATCAGAGATGTCTCCAGGACCGATTGGGCACCTAAGCTGAAACCTATGGGAAGAGAAGCATTTCAATAAATGGAGCCGAGAAGGGAGCGTCCTGAATTCACAAAGGGCAACGGCCTGTGCTGACTGTGCTGTAGCACAGGGCAGGATCACTGGGCTGTTGGTGGCATTTGAGGCCATTGGTCAATGCCGTTCAGCACAGCAGAGGAAGCATATGGAGACGGCATGGGTGCTGGTGGCCATCTCACCAGAGTTCAGGCCCTGCGCTGAGCTCCAGAGTGTGCAGCTCTTGCTCCCCAATGGCCTCTGGGGAGCCCGAGGAAGCCATGCTCACCCCAGCCCTTAGAGCCTACTTTGAGGACCAGAAACCCACCCCAACAATGTGGGGAACAGTCATGAGAAGGCTTGGAAGGAGCAACCAGAGGGGCCTGGTGTACAGAGCAAAAGGGGCTTCCCTGCATCGGGCCCAGACCAAGAGCATCCCTGGATGGCCATTTATCCACTCTCAGGGTTCAAAACTGGAAGGGGCTTTGGAAATATCTAGAACAGCCCCTTCGTCTTACCTAAGAAGAAACAGAGATGCAGAGAATGGAAGTGAGTTTTCCAAGGTCACCCAGGAAGTCCAGTGGGTGGGTTCTCTGCCACAATATTCTGCTATAGCTGGCTGGAATTCAGGGGCTGGAGAAAGCTTAGGGTGCCGAAAGCTGTTATGCACCACTAATGCCCAACAAGCTCAAGAGACCCTGCTGACAGCAGAAGAGACAATTACTGTCCTGGCCACCACCACAACACCTCTGAAGGAATCAAAACCAAATGCTGCGCCTCCCTGGCCAGGTCTCTGCAAGGCCAGCACAGACACGCTGTGGAGGGGATGCAGAACGGCGGAAGCCACAAATCGTGGCTCACAAGGCTCTCAGGAAGTCTTCCCTGCACAAGGATCCTTTTTCCTGGCCCCTGGGCAGTCAGCCTGGTGAAGCCCAAGAACCCTGTGCAGAATCTGGCTAAAAAATGCATCAAATAAAATACAGAGCAGGATCACAGACATCAACTCTGTTGAAACAGAGTTTTCAAAATATTTTTTTTAAAAAGTTTGCAGATCCCAAGGTAAGAATAGGTGACCAAAGCTCAGAGAGAAAAAGTAACTGTGTATCAGTCACAGCTGATACACAGAAGAACCAGGATGGAAACTCTGGCATCAGAGTAGATCGGGTCCTCTCTCCTACCCTATACTACCTTGATGATGGAAATGCAGCTGAAAGAGAGAGAGCAGGAAAAACTTCTGAAAGGTTTGTCACCATGAAAAATAAGGAAGTCTTTTCTTGTTGGAATTTCCCAAGAATTATAACAATTCATTCTCATTCTCTCTCTCTCTCTCTCCCCTTAACTGTTCAGTACCTGTGGTTCTGCAGAGAAGAACCCAAAGAAAGCTCTCACTTCTTCAAGCCCTGGGTCCCTCCAAAAAGCATTCATTAGCCCTGAAAATCAATATTGAATAAAGGCCCATTGTTGGTGGTTAAAACAATTGTTTCTGTTTTTTCTACTCCGTCAGTTAGGCGGGGGTGACTGCTTCTCCCCACATGCTCTTACTGGCTTCTAGAAAGACCAAATTTGTGGGCTCTGCCCAAACTACCTCTTTCCTGGGGCCAGAATGGTGGTAACTATCTCTCAGAACAGCCTCCCGGTCACCACCTGGAGTCAGGAGATCTGGGTTCAAATGACGCTTCTGGCACTTCCGTCCATCAAGCTTCACTTACAGCCCACTATGTGTCAGACACTATATTAGACAAGGGGATATAATCACAAAAACACGGCACAGTCCATGGGGCTGGGGAGTGGAAACAAGCCTGCATGTGAACTCTAAGGCCCTACCTTTGAATCCTATTTCTGTCACTACCACTGTGACAACAGATTCATCAGTCACCTGCATATTCTCATCTGGAAAATGGGCCCTTTGGACTCACTTGATCTCAAGGCTGTAGACCAGGGATCCACATGGTCAGCACAGCACACGATCTGAATCTGAGGGTGGGCCATTCAGGGCTGAGAGGGACTCCCTCATTTTTCCAAAGACAAAACCAGGGTCCAGAGAAGAAAAGGGATGGGCCCACCATTACACAGTCACTAAGGGATTCAGACACAGAACTCAGACCCAACATCCAGGGCTCTGCCCACCATTCCAGCCTCTCTCCCTCCTACCTGAAGCCTGACTCCTCATTTGTAAAATGGAGACAATGAGAATTGGCACACCTCCCCAACAGGGTCCTAAGGAAATCACTTGGCAAATCTTCACCAATTTGTGTTGTTGTCATTCAAAGTGCAAGGGCCAGTGAGTGGCAGCCTGCCCCCATATCTGTCCTCATTCAGATCACATCAAATGTCTACCAGAAGCTAGAACTTCTGTGGAGCAAATGAAAGGCTCCCTGGCTTGTTCCGTCTCTCCTTTTGAAACATGGACTCCCAGGCTCCTCTTTCCCTTCTTTGCCCAATGCCTGTCCTTTGGCAGGCTGAGATGGCATCCCGAATTGTTTCGACCCACTGGTGCCGGACAATGAGCGAGCCTCGAAGGGCGCTCAGTTCAGATCTAACATCATAATCCTCACGATCACCCCCAGGGGCTCTGCGAGCCGGGCATCCCCAGATTCTGGCAATGTTTTCCCCACCCAGAGACAACAAATACCATATTTCAAGATCCCTGGTTTTCAGAGTCCTGAATGGGAGTGGGGGCAGGGAAAAGAGCCCCTGACTGGAAGAGGGTCAGGGTCGGATTCCCAGATCTGCCCCTTCCTGGGGAGGTGACCCTCAGCAAATCACTTCCTGTCTCAGCTTTCTCATCTTTAAAAGGAGGGGCTTGGACTAAATCATCACTAGATTCCTGCCATCTCTAAAGCCCCATGATATCTTAGGTAATCGGTAAGAAGCAGAGACCCGCATGGCATGGGCTGGGCTTTGCAGTTGAGAGGTTGAGTCTCTTTCTTCAGATCAGAGGCTGTAGACCTTTCATGAAGAAGTTTTCCTATGTGATCCCAAAGAAAAGTAAAACGATTAACCTGCCCCTCCCCCCACCCCAAACATAAAATGAGAAATGGATCCTCTGTTCTCATTGATTACGTAGTCCTCCCTCTAGGAAACCAATAGCAGAACGGCTCCATTCGCTCGTGCCCGGAAGCTACTTTAGCTCCAAAACAAAACGATCCAACACTCCGGTTTGGGGGGCTTGGAGGGTTTGGTCATTGATGAGCCAGCCTGAAATGGATGGTCTCATCTTTCAAATAGTTGTTCATACCCCATTACTTTCCCCCTCCAGTTTGCCCCTTGGAAAAAGGTCTGCCCCCCACCAAGGTAGCCACGTCTCCCCGGCAAGGAGGAAATCTAATACCACCCAAGCCAGAGCTCTGATGCCCATGGTACCTACCCTGCCCCCCCCCAGGCTGCCTCCTCCTTCTCCTCCATGCTCCCTCAGAAAGGCCAAGGCCATGTGTAGAGCAAGCCCCATGTTGAGGTCCACCCGCTCCACCTCAGAAGGCACCATCTTGCACAGCAAACAGCACTGTTCTGGCCCCCATGTAATAACCCGCTAAGCAAAATGGGCTGCTGATCTGCACCTGTTCCAAGCAGAAAACAAGCTGCACTGCATTTACGGGGAAATGCCTCATTAGGACCCATTTCAGCTTTCTGAAAGGAAGGTGTCACCCAGCCTGGGTTCCTGCCACCCCGGAAGAGCCAAAGACTGAGGGAACATCACTGATGGCTGCCGGCTAGACCCCATGCTTTGCTTCAGCATGTCCACCAGGCAAGCTCGGGACAGCTAAGTGCTCTTCCTTGTGTCCTCCTTCTCCTCCTCCTCTCCTCTTCCTCCTTCTTCCTCCTCCTCTTCCTCCTCTTCCTTCTTTCCTACCCCCCCCACCCCCAGTCCGCCAGGTACTAGGAAGCTGTCTGCCTCTCTACCTCCCTTCAGCTTTTACCTCCCTCCCAGGGATCCTAGGAGCAATGATCTCGGAACAGCATCTGTCCTGATGAGGAAAGAAGGGGGGCCCAGGGCCCAGCCCTCTGACAGCACACCACACGCACACAATGGCACATAGGCTCCATGCCTTCTCTTTGCCTTCCAATCATATCTCAATATTTTAAATTCAGGAAGGGCAGAAATCTGAGGCCCCATCAGCAGAAGTGTTTATATGTCATGACTATGCCTGGCTTGCTCTCTTACCTTTTCTTAATCCTAAAAAAACCTTCTTTTCTTTCTTTCCCTTTTTTTTCTCCTGAATGGGATGTTCTATCTCCTGAGAAAGCAGAGCTGGCCTACCAGAATTGTCTTTCTGTGCACATCTTCCTAAAACAACGGCAGCAACAACAAAAAAGCCACCGACAGCCCAGAGCCAGGAGTAGAATCCTGGAGATGGGTGAGCAGGGCGCCTCATTTGGTTTAGGAATCGATGCTGTGCTCCCATTCCCCAGCATGGCTGGTCACAGCCAGGCCGTGCATTTGTAGGCCGTGGACGAATAGAGCTTCTCATATGGCTTCCTAAAGGGACACCCACATTTCTGCCTAGTAAAATTCTACAGGAAGGGGGGCTACCCCCTATCCTTCCATACCCCCCAAGGGCTGGCCCTCCAAACCCAGAAATTCTCCACTTCCAGAAGCAAACCCTCCCAGTTCTTACCAGGGTTTTTGCTAAGAGCTCATGCGGGACAAATATGGATGCCCAGCATCGCCAGCACAGGCCGCCATTCCACACACCACCATTGGCTGTGCTTTTACAAAATGCTCCACCTCACAGAATTATAATTATGAAAAGTCTCCTCTCCCTTCCCAACTTGACTGCAGGATATTCCAGTTCTAGTGTTTTAATAAGCCATCAAATAGGTCTCCAAAGGTGTGGAGGAGGGGAAGGGGGGGGGCAATGACTTTCTCCACCCCAAACCACCCATCTCCACAACTTCCCACCATTTATTCCGAAGCTTATACCCCTGGAGTAGAATGCTGGCTGAACTCAAGATGGGCCTAAGGCAGCTGACACGGCATTCAGAATGGATGGTCAGTAACCCCCTCAATACACACACACACACACACACACACACACACACAAACACACACACACTCTGTCTCCCAACTCAGCCTTCCCGAAGCTTAGGAGGAGCCAAGCAAAGGGGCTGTGATCTACATGGAGGTCACATTCACCAGAGACCCGACCTTTCGTTTCTTTCCAGAGAAATAAGCCCCTGTAGTTCTATGAGGAAGTTCCATGTGAGTTTGGGACTCAAGTCTGAGTTTGTTTCCGGGGGTATTTCATGGAGCTCTTTCCACAACCCCCTCCGAGCTCAGGGCCTGCTCCATTCTTTTTCAGACAAAGCACCCTTCCCCAAACCACAATGGTGAGTGAGAAGAGGACAGGGAAGGGAAGGGCCCGAAGAAGGCCTGCCGCAAGTCAGGGTCCTCAGAGTCGGCCATTGCGGGGGTGGGGGGGTGCAGTGTGGAACTTTGCATGTTCTGCCACAGGCATTAAGCCCCACCAGCTCTGTCCTCATCTACCTGAAGATCCACACCCTGAGCCTCCTCTAACCTTCTCTGCAGGAATTCATTTCCCTGTTGCCATCAAGTCTGTGATGGCTTCGCTGGACACTCCTACCTCCTTCCTTGTCCTCTCCGGCCTGGCCTTGTCAAGACGCTGGCAGAGCCTCCTGCCTGACCCACCTACAAGTGCCTGTTTATTACAGTGGCTTAGGGGCTCTTTGCTCTGCTTAGGATTCAAGCTGCTATAAAATGTCGCCTCAAACAGCGTCCGACTGGGGCCCGATTTCCAGCCTGGCTTTGGACGAAGGGGGGGGGGGTGGTGGAGGGAAGGAGAAATGCTGGGAACCCCGAAGCAGCTCAAGAGAAAATCTGAGCAACAACCGAAGCGGCTGGAGAGAAACGGCTCCGGGTTCAGGAGTTTAAGAAGCAAGCACTCCTGCTTCCCCCAAAAGACCCTTTGGAGCTATTCCGGAAATAGATTCTGCACAGCTCCCTTCTCTGCGCTTTCCTTTTGTCGTGGGGTGGAGACTGTATGAAAATGGAGCTTTCGCCATTGAGCTGTGGATGAATTTGGGGGCGCCCAAGGACGGCTCCCAGGGCCGATGGAGGGCCTGCTCTCCCCAAACTGAGAGGGGTTTCAGGACAATGAGCAGCATCTCTCCAGCCCTGTTACCCTGGAGCTGTTGGAGATGCTGCTCTCTAGTATTCCATGTAGAAATCCCTCTGATTGGTATCTAAATAGACACACGAAGCAAACACAGAAAGTTGTTTTTTTTTTAAAGAGAAATTTTGCTTCTGAGGAATTCAACATGGATCTCACTTTAGAAAGAAAGAGGGGGAAGGGAGGGAGGGGGGAGAGAGAAAAAGCGAGAGAGAGAGAGAGAGAGAGAGAGAGAGAGAGAGAAGAAGAAGAAGAAGAAGAAGAAGAAGAAGAAGAAGAAGAAGAAGAAGAAGAAGAAGAAGGAGGAGGAGGAGGAGGAGGAGGAGGAGGAGGAGGAGGAGGAGGAGAGGAAGGAAGGAAGGCCCAGAGAGCCTGTCCATTGAAAAAGTGAGAATGGCGGGGCTCAGCTCCAACTCTGGAGCTCCCTGTTAAGTCTGCACTGCCTTTGGAGAAGGTTGTTAAGGAAACCTAATGGGAGAGTGGGGGAGACCCCCAAGTCCCTCTTAGGACATTGCCTTTCTTCCTGTGGGCCTTTCCTTGTACTTTAAAGACAGACAGACAGACAGACAAGGTCCTCCTAAAGGAAACAAGGGAGGCAGGGAGGGCGAGGAAAGGTGGTGCAGGCCAGGCCAGGCCAGGCCAGGCCCCAGTCGGACTTGTGAATTCAGAAATACCAGCTGAAGTGGACTTTTGTCCAAGAAGAGCCAGAGCCCTCCATCGTCCTCTTCCTTCTCCTTCAACTCTTTCTCCCTGGTTGGAAACAAGTTGGGGTGAAGGAGTGCCCACCCCACCCTCACCAGAAGACTCAAATAGTGTGAAATCCCAAATCTACAATCTCTATTTCTTGCTACCAGGGCCACGAAGATTCAGAAGCTCCCCTTTCCGGAGCAGCCTGGGGGGGTTTTCTAAAACTTCATTTCCCTCCTTGCCAACGAAGCCCGATCGCTGGGCCCCCCACCCCACCTCAGGCCCAGCCAGGCCGCCGCCGAGAACAAATCAACCTGCCACGTTACCAGGTGCCAATCAACTGCCTCGGAATTGATGGGAAAGTCTTACCGGGTGCAGGATGAGGAGGAAACCCGGGACTCGTGGGGAAGTGGGGGAGCTAGTCAGTCCACGCTGAAGTCAGTCCTGAAGCCTCCTGTGCAAATCAGAGAGAGAGGCACATCTACTCACTGGCACGCACGGAATCTCTCCGGGTGTGCGGGGGAGGGGGGGAGGGAGAGAGGGAGGAGAGAAAGAGAGGGTGGGGAGAGAGAGAGAGAGAGAGAGAGAGAGAGAGAGAGAGAGAGAGAGAGAGAGAGAGAGAGAGAGACCCCGAGAGAGACCCCGAGAGAGACCCCAGGAGAAGGCTGGTCCAGGGGGAAGGCGGTCCTTACCTAGCAACGGGGCTCCGGGTCGTGGCGGCGGCGGAGGCGGAGGCGGCGGCGGCGGCCCCGGCCCGGCTCGCGGCTCCCAGGCTGTCCGCCCAGCCCACTCCGAGCGCAGGCTTCCAGCTCCCGACCACGACAACAATAGCGGGCTGAGAGGGATAGCATGAAAGGGAAAGGAAAAAGAGAGGAGAAGAGAGAGGGAGGAGGGAAGTAAACGGGGGGGGAGGGGGAGAGAAGAAGAGGGGCTGCGCGGGACGGAGGGGGGGGGGGGGGGGGGGGGGGGGGGGAGGGGGGGAAGCGTGTTAAGCTCGTCTGGCATTAACAAGTCCTGAATGAAGAATGTTAGCAAACAGACAAACAGCATGTCCGATGCATGCTAATGGTCCCGGCTTGAGCCTGATATGATGAATTATTCAGCAGGCAAAAAGAGGGAGAGAGGAGAGAGGAGAGAGGAGAGAGGAGAGAGGAGAGAGGGAGGGAGGGAGAGAGACGGAGGAGAAGGAGAAGGAGCAGGAGCAGGAGGAGGAAGGGGAAGGGCAGGAGAGCCCCCTAGACCTTTCACATGCCTACAGAGATGGGGAGGGCCGACCGACGGGTGGGGTGGGGTTGGAAGAGGAGGAGGAGGAAGAGGAGGAGGAGGAGGAGGAGGAGGAGGAGGAGGAGGAGGGCTGCTGCCCCCCCTTTTTTTTAAAGTATCGTCAAAACTTTCTTCCAGTCTCTAGCTTGAAACCAAGTTCGAAAGAAGGGGGCACCCCGAGGCCTCCTAAGGAGTCCCCTCCCGGGCTCTGCGAGCCGTTCGCAGCCCGGCTCGGCTCAGCTCGGCCCTACTCGGGCCTGGAGCGTTCTGGCCTGGCCTCCTCTCTCCTCTTCCTTCTCCTGAGCACCCCCCCCCCAACACACACACACACACACACACACACACACACACACACACACACAGGCCCGGCCCGTTCGGTCCTGGCCGTGACCGCCCCCTTTCTGTCTTTTGTCTCTCGGAGCTGGCACCTGTCCCAGATACGGGGAGCGGCGCCAGCAGGCAGGCGGGCGGGCGGGCTGGCCGGCCGAGGGCTTCTGGGCCCCGGAGGAGGCTCCGCGGGTGGGGGGTCAGTCCAGCCCGGCTCGGCCGAGAGGACGGAGAGAAGAGGGGAGAGGAAAATAGGGGCGAGTGGGAGAGAAGAGTGGCTTCACCCACTGGTAAAATAAGGCCGACTCTGGTCGCGGGCACCCCTGAAACAATAAAAGACCCCGCCAAAAATAGAAGGGAGGGAGGTTTAACCACACACCCCTAAGGTTGCCCGAAACGCGGGGCACAGGGCAGTGACCAGCAGTGCGGCCGCCTTCCACTCTAAGCCATTCCAGTAAATAGGGGTAAGGGGAAGGCAGGGAGCTCCACTTGAATGCCCCCCACCCATCGAGTCCAGGAGCTTCTGGGCGCAGCGCCCGTGGTGGGCTCGGCAGACAAACCCGGGCACCATGCGACTTCCTCGCCCAGGCTCAGGCCACTTTAGGGGGAGGTGGCGAGGCCCGGCTGTACACTTGAGGGCAGGGTGAGGGGGAAGTGGGGGGCTGCGGGCTGCGGACTGGGCTGGCATGCGGGGCGGGGAGGAGCCATCCCAGGGCTGGGCGAGGCTGTCAGGGAGGGAGGAGGGGGAGGGGGGAAAGGGCGGCCAGAGCTGCAAGAGAATGGGAGGGAGGAAGAAAGAAGAATGGGAGAGAGGAGGAGAGTGGGGGGGAGAGGTGCTGCCCACCGAGGGGGGAGGGGGCCCAGGCCTGCGTGGCGGCGGCGGGAACGCGCCCTAGGAGGCGCGCGCGCGCAAAGCCCCACGCAGCCCAGGCTGCCCCTCCCCCCGCCGCCGCTGGGCACCCCCCACCCCAAGGCCTGAAGGCCCAGACCCCCGCACGCGAGCCCAACTCCTCCCGCGGCGCCCCGTCCTCATCCACCCTGAGTCACAGGCGCCGAGGCTGGGGTGCGCGCTCCCGTTGCCGTGCCCGCGGGCCACTCGGGAGCGCGCGGCTACAGATTCAGGGCTGGGACTCCGGGGCTGAGCCAGACACTCCCGGGGGGGAGGGGCGTCCGAGGACTTGACCTTGGCCGGACCGAACTCGTCCCTCTCGCGGCTCCAGACCGGGGGAGTCGGAGCGCGCTCCGGTGTGTGCGCGCACGCGCGCCCCGCCCTCGCTTACCCGGGTTCTGCCGGCTCCCCATCCCCCATCCATCCCCTCACCCCCCCCTCCCGGGGTCCTCCAGCCGAGCAGCCGCCGCCGCTCCAGGGGACACAGTGACGGACGGACGGGCTGTCGGCCTCCCCCGGGCTCTCTGCCCCGTCCCGGAGGGACGGTTACACTTGGCCTTGCTTATGGGGGGATGGGCGGAGCACAAGGCACCCCCCCCACCTTTTCCCCAAACCCCACGTTGCGCTTTTTGGCCTCTCACTACAGGGCTTTGGTAAAGCCAACTTCCTGGCACCGGCCGTCTCCCCGCACCCTGTCCCCAACCTCCCCTCTCCGTACCTCCCCCTGCCAGCCGCCGCCGGGGCGCAACCCCAGCCAGGCCCAGGGCGGTTCTGTGGCCAAGCCCGAGAGAACAAAAAAGACCCACCAAAAAAACCAAACTCAGATCCCGAAGATGACTTTTCTCCTCTGCGAATGCACGTCTCCTTTTTTTGTCCTTTCCGACGGAGAAAGCCTCAAGTCCATATTGATGGACGGGACACATTTACGAATTTGACCCAACTTTACCCAAGAGACAGAAGTCCCAGCCGGATAACTGGAAAGGTGGGAACTGTAATTATTATCGTGCCCACCACCCATCCCCATCCCCGCCCCCATCCCCATCGCCATCCCCATCATTATTGTGGCTTACAATTGGTTGGGTACTGGGCAGAAATCTGACCTAGAGAGAGGGAAGAGAGAGGAGAGAGTGTGTCTGATTGGATGGCCTGAGCCTGGAGTGGCCTCGGGGGCTTGGGCCCGAGACTTGTCCCGGTGTAAGGAGGAAGGAGGGGCGGTGTATTAGGGAGCCACACCGGCAGGCGGGCTAGCCTCCTGCTTCCTGGCCTGCAGCACGTCTTCTCCATTTCAACTGTCAGGGAGCTGGGGCTGGGCTGCAAATTTCTCTCTCTCTCTCTCTCTCTCTCTCTCTCTCTCTCTCTCTCTCTCTCTCTCTCTCTCTCTCTCTCTCTCTCTCTCTCTCTCCCTCCCTCCCTCCCTCTCTCGTCCCTCGATCCTCTCTCTCTCCCAGCCTAATGACTGCCCCCAACCTACGCACTCTAAGCTGGGGGCAGCTGCTGGCTTTCTCAGAAGGCAGAACAGAACTTCAAGCTTCCTCTAGTTTCCCCACCACCACCACTCCCACCCCCCACTACACCCTCTCCTCTCATAGCAACAGACTTTCTTGGTACTTGGCCCCAGCATACATCAGCGTTCCTTCCATCCAGTACCCTTCCACGTCACATCTCACCATTCTTGTCTACCAATTGAAACCTGCCCATTGGAAGAAAAATATATATACTTTTTATGTCATTGGTAAATTCAAAAGTTGTTGCCAGCCCTCTCCTTGCTGGGAAACTTCATTAAACATTGGATTAGCCCCATAGACTGTACAAAGAAGAAGATCCTCACACATCTGCATGTCCCTCTGACCTCCGTGTTTACGGCTTGGAGTGGCTCTCTTCTCCTCCTCCCAGCCCACTTCCACACGGAGGGGTGTCTGTCCTCCTCCACTTCGGGCCGGGTTCAAGTGTCCTCTTGTTTGTTCTGCCAGTGGCCTGATTTCTCAGCTTGATCCCTCAGAGGAGAGGAGGCACGCTGTCTCCTGTACAAATCTTATCCCAAAGGGGCAGCTTCCACCCCATTGCTATGGACCAAAGGCAGTGGCAGGCTTCTGGGTGTGTGTTAACATTTGCTATGCAATTTGTATAGAGGGGAATGAGGCCACAGTGGACAATTTCAGAGCTCTCTTCACTAGCTCTGGCCCCCGAACACCTGGAATCAACCTTGCTGGTGCAGCAAAAGGCATAGATTTTTGTTTCCCTCTGTCCAAACTCCTGTGTGTACACACACACACACACACACACACACACACACACACACACAGTAAAGGCTTTCTCTGAAATTCAGGCATGCATTCATTCCTCAACTATTGTTTTAAAAAATACATTAAATGAATGAATGAACGAATGCCCAAATTATGAATACCTGCCCGTGTTTGTCTCTGGAAGAAAAAGTTTTCTAAAATAACTGTTTGTTGGAGCTGGTAGATCTGAGGACCCTCGCTTGGAAAATGAGAAAAAAGGCATCAGACAGTGGTTCTCAGTCCTACCTTAAACACACACAGGCACACTCACAACAAGAACAGCCCTCCCCCCCCCCAAAAAAAAAGCATTCATTTCTCTCTAACGAAAACCACGGCAGCCATCCTATCTTCCTCTGGGGTCCAGCCTCTACTTTCTAGCAAAAAGCAAAAAGCTTGGTGAAAACTCCCTTCTTCTTTGGTCCAGCACAATTTTTACCCATTTTGACTCAACTGAAATTCGCAGGATTAGACAAAGCTAAAGAGATTGGCCCCCGCCAACGTGGCTGTCCACCAAAAGAACCTGGGCTTGCTCCACACTGACTCTAGACAGGGGGGGGGCAGCCTACGGCAGCCTCCTTCCCCCCCCCCAAATAATCTTAACTGTAAAAAGGAATCCAACCTCTTAACGAGCAATCAAACAGTATAAATATCACACACACACCCCAGTCCAAATACGTGTTGTCTGATCTACCTCCTGACAAATATATTAAAACCACTTTGTGGCTTTCCAATATTGGAGGAGGTTTGAGAACCCTAGACGTTCTCAGGGAGCTGACGTTGTGTGTATGGGTGTACAAGCCCGATTCCTGACTGCTCCGTTCCCCCCAGCTCAAAAACCAGAAAAGGAAATGAAAGGAAAATGAAAAAAAAATCAAATAACTACATAAAATAAAGGACCAAGAATGAGCGGCAGCGTTATGACTGTATTTTCTTAGCTCTATGCTTCCCTTCATCCCCTACCTGCAAAATGACAGAGCATGGGAGGAAAAAACACACCATATAAACCAAAGATCAAGTCAATTAATGAATACCTAAGTAACTAATTACAGAAATACATGGGCACCTGTCTCCTTCACACTTGTCCCATTGCAGATAAAGAAAATTCCTGCTTTTCAAAAGATATCATTATAAAGGAAAATGAGTTGCAACCAAAAACTACTTTTGAATTAATTTTAAATCAATTTCTCAAACACCTGAGCTTAGAGAAATTAATATCCTATACCTCCTGGTTTAAATCTGAAAAGTAAAACATTGACCTTTAGCGTCTGGGGAGAGAGAGAGAGAGAGAGAGAGAGAGAGAGAGAGAGAGAGAGAGAGAGAGAGAGAGAGAGAGAGAGAGAGATGCCGGAAGATAACTCGATCTTTTTGCCCCACAAAAGGACAAGCGACTTTTCTTCCATCTCCGAAAGCTACTCACCTCTCTAGGCTGTTAGCACTAATACAGGCTTAACAACCACATTCCTGTTAAAGCTGGAGATTCGTCTTTCACCTCAAACCTCTAGGTCTCCGTGATCCCCTTGCTAGCTTTTATTTCTTGCGAAGGATGATTTTCCCCCTGCTCGTAAGAAGGCATTTGAATGCTGGCTGTTTCCTCCAGTTTTTATTTGGAACCAGGCAGAAGGCTGTCCTTGGGAATGTAGCTTTTTTTTTCTCCTCTGGATCTGGTGGGGATTTCCATGTAATTATGAGTGCAAATTGGGAAGCCAAATTCAGCTTTATTCAGAAATAATTAATACCAGTCAGGTAATTCCAGATGAGTAGTAGTCAGTGCCCCCTCCTTTTTCTGTTATCACTATATTGTAATATTTAAATTAAAATATATTGTCATTAGTTATAGCCAATAAAGGGTTTTTTAAAGTAATTTTTAAAATATTAAAATGATTACTTTTAATTTCATCGATGGATCCTAAATAGCCATGACTGGCCTGTCCTTGCCTTGGGGAGGGAGCTCCCAAAGGGTGAAGTCCAATCTTACCAAATACTGCTCAGAAGAGTTGTGCTATTCCAGTATGTTTAGGTCTTTGGGGTGAGTTGTTTTCTTCCCCTTCATCACAAGAGCTGTCTAATAGAAATCTCAGCAAGGGACTTCCTGCTACCTATCCATCCTCCCCCACCAAAACATTTTTTTTTCTTTTTCCTTAGTCCAATTGTACTTAGAGTGTGTCATATATAGACTTTGGTAAAATGGGTGAAGTTTAAGGTTAGACTAATTTTGCTGCTACTTTTCAGGGAAAGACACTTTGTAAAAATTGGTTACAGAGTTAAAGGAAAGTTGCCGGTTTTCTCCTCTACCCCTCCCCCTCTTACAAAATCAGGATCATTTGTTTCACAATGACTTCAGTTGACCTTCTCAGCCATGTCCCAGACTTATTCCACACACAAACCCATATTATAGCATTCAGTACATTATTGTTAAATAAATAGGAAAAACAAGGGGGGAAAGATGAACCTGGTGGGGCAATTTAGATTTAGACAGTCGTTTTTTAAAAGTTTAATTTTATAGTCAGGAAGGAACATATTTTCAACCCTGACCAAAAGCCCCCAAGTCTGTGTTTGCTTCTAGGATGGACAGAGTGGGCCCCCCTCAGTTTAGTGCCCACAGAGACGGTGCCCTTGGGAAGACAGCTGCTCCAGTGCCCTCAGTAAATGTTTTCCAAAGGCAGACTATGCCTAAATAGACAGACAGATAGATAAATACGCAGACACAGACAGATAATGAGAAAGTGGGGGACAAAATCTGGGGATGGTATACATTGAATATTATTGTTGTTGTTGTTGTTTTGCTGTTTATTAGATATGTTTTTGCTTTCCGGTCAAAGTAATTTTGCACATTGGAAATTCCATTTTGCTTTGCCTCTTCAGTAAGAAATGGGCTCTTGGAATTTATAGTTCATCTTAGACGTCTGGGCATCAATTTCTCCAGGCAGTTGGATGGATCCATGAGGATGTACATGGATTTTTAAAAATAAAATTGTGGGGAAAAGATAAAACCAGAGCATCTACCCAGCCAAGCAGCCAAAGCAACTCCGAGTTGTAAAGTGTCTCAGATTGCAAAAGGCTCCAGAAATGTGGACCTGTGTTTCCTTCAAAACACAATGAAGCATTTCTCCAAAGCATTTGCTTCGTCCACTCCATTTTTAGCAATCATGGTTTGTAGCAAACTTGGCATTTAAGTGCTAGCAACACAAATGAAGCCCTGGCAAGCAGACAAGGGGATCTGAGAGGGAGAAGAAGAGCTCAAGGGGTGGGTTCAATGAACAACCCCCTCCTCCTCACTCAAAAATCATCATGATAAAGAGTGGCAGCAAAAACATGCCATTGCTTCTTTCATTATTAAAAAATATATAAATTTGCAGAGCATTCTAAAATGCACTCAGGCTTGGGACTGATAATTATTTTGTCTTGTGACTGGTGGCTGCCAGCTTAACATTTGAAAGATAAAAGTCCAGATTAGAAACTTTTAGTGGGCAAAGGATCCATCATCTTAAATACATGACAAATTTCCAGCTTCCCTCTTCATTATATGCCGTGTGTGTGTGTGTGATAGTTCTCTTTATAACAGTCTACCTGTGACGATAGACATTGTGTCTTCATCATATATTCCACATGTATCTTATTTCTTCATTCCATGAAATGTGTATATTGTGTATAGCTTTTCTTTCCATCACACATGCATTTATATGTGTATAGATAGAGATATATCTTTCCTAGCTCTATATTTTATACTACCTGGGAGCATCTTTTGCATATATTTATTATATTAAACATGTGTACACATATATTGTATACAGTGTCTGTAAAGCCTACATTTGTAGATATCTTTTTTATTTTCTACTGTATGTGTCTATTTTCTTTACTTCCAAATAGACACATATTATTAAACCTTCATTTGTGTATATAGTTTTCATTATATCCTACTTATGTGTATATGTATTTAGCTGTCTTTGTGTATACACAGATATACACACATATATTTCTATCCTACAAATGTGTGTGCATCTTATCTATCCTTTTCACTATAGGCTGTGTATGAGTGTGTGTGTGTGTGTGTGTGTATAAATATATATCTTCATTATATGCTGCATTCATGTATCTATCTCACTTTTATTATATTATACATATATCTTTCATTATGTGGTCCATATATGTACATCTCTTGCATATGTCTCCATTATCTGCTACATGTATCTTTTTATTATAGGGTACTGATGTTGATCATATGTCTATTTTAGATATGCTATATGTGTGTATGTGTGTATGATACTAGAGCTGAAAAGGAAGCATAACTTAGAAACCAGCTAACTCATAATTTTTATTTTTTCTAAGTAGTACAAACATACACAAAGAGAATGAGGCGTTTGTGAACATGTGTGTATGCATGTGGGCATATGCAATAGATAAATAGAGATAGAGATGAAATCGCTGTATTTTCCTTGTCCATGGGAGGCTAGGAAGCACATTTTTCCTTGGCTCTGCATGAGCATGGAATATGTGAGTTACAAATCGCATCCTGGTCATTAAAGAGACAAATCGATTTGGGGCCAAGACCCGTTTTCCTCATTTTTTCTGGGCTTTGGGAGAAGGTATGTCAACCACTGCACCTCAGAATTGTCATCTCGCCTTCCAAAACATTGACAGATTTTCTCATGCTCCTGCCTGATGCTCTCTCTCAGATTCATTAAAATGGCGTCTCCCAGTAGAAATGGCTATTTCTTTCTCTGATTTCTGGCATTGTTTATAGTCTATAGTCAGTCAATAGTGATTTCAGGTATTTATTTCTAGTCAAACAAATCCTGGTGTCCTCTCTGAGGACAAACTAAAGATGAGACATTAGATAGTTTGAAAAGAGAAATAGTGTCAGGCTTAGGAAAAATCACCAGCAAAACGTGTCTCCTATTTATCCAGGCAGGGAAGAGGACTTTTTTGGGAGGAGGCGGGGAGTTGCCGTAGAGGAGTCTAATATCTTAGATCTTCTCAAAGGAACCAGAGTCCCTGAAATCTCACGGCTCAGGCCTGACCCTGTCTTCCTTTGGACTAAATCTCGATGGAACAGTGCATTGAAGTATATACACTTTGGGACCTATCGCCTTCTGCCTGCGGGTGTCACCTCCATGCATCCTGGCCAGGGAAATGTCAATGCATTCACCGACTATCAGCAGCAGCATCCAAGGCGCAAAGCTTGCCTTACATGCATCAGGAGCCAGGCCCAGAGCTGTGTTATTTCAGCTGGATGCCCATTAACTCTATTGATAAAGCACATGTTCCTTTGTAGAGACCAAGAACCGGACAGAACAACACTGGACTCAGAGGCGGAGGAGGTGCATGCTGAGTCTGCCCGGGACAACGGCCGGCGGGCGGGAGGGCGGGCAGGCGGAGACTTCCCCAAAGGAAGCGTCCCAGAGAATTCTTCCAGAGAGCAATTAGTGGAAGCTAAGCTGCTTGGAGGGCAAAGCTTCCCCGGGGGTGCAGCAACGAACCCCGATGGAGCCAAACTCAGGCATTTAGGAAAATTCCATTTCAAGAAAATCATCCTGGGTAACTAAGCTCAAAGAGAAGCTTCCTCCCTCCATGCTACATATGTCCATATGTACATCTGCTAACACACACTCACATATACACCACAGACACCCCCCCACACACACACACACACCACTTCCGGCCTCAACTTTGCTATCCTTCTTCTGCTTAGAAAAATGGGGAAATACGCATTCCAAGCCTGGCAGCTGCAGAGGCTGCAGCGACCACCTGGTCCATTTTCAGGGTCGCCCTCCCTAACACTCCGGCCCTCGGTTTTGTTTGCTTCGTTATCTGGAAATATACCAGACTCCAAATCTAACTTAGAAAATGGTGAGCCTCCACTCTCCCAGGTCAAAAAGCTAGCACCAAGGCCCTATAGCAGTGTGTTGGGGCTTGACGATATTTAAGGGGGGAAAATAACCTACTTAGCAGAGAGAGGGATGGGACGGTGAGGATGGAGGAACAAATTACATGTATTCTTGGTAGATCGACTTACAACTATTTAAAGGAATAGAAAGAACAACAACAACAAAAATTCCCTCCAAAAAGAACAAACAATTTAATGCAGATTCAGACACAGAAAGAAATATTCCATTTCTTATGGGGGAAGAAAACAAACAAGAATGTACTAGACTTTTACATGATTAAATTCAACCTTAGAAAATCAGTCTCTTATTGAAGAAATGATCAGAAGCCCCTGACTAGTTTTCTCGCCTACTCCAGTTCAGTTGTCAGTGACCGCTTCTAACAAAACAGGATCTGGGATTTCTGAGTCACTGACTAGGGTTGGCCTTGGACTCAGCTTGCCTCCATTCACCTCCACTGAGGCTAAACTGTGCACCTTTCAGAAAGATCATTTTTCTGCTTGAGGGATTTTGACACAGGCCTGAGCTACAGACCCAGGATGGCTCCTACCCCAGTCTCCAGGGAGGATTAAGTGATATAGAGAGGGTGTGTCACAGTGGCGAACAGTCCCCAAGCCCCAAGAGGCTTGGAATCCCTAAAGTCAGCCACTCCACAGAGACATGTTTAGGGGAAAGGCCCTCGACAATCTTTCTGGGTGAACAAAGGAAACTGATGGAAGATGTAGCTGCTTCCCCCTGCTCCCCAAATACAAAATCACCTCAAATGCCTAACGGAACACAGAATTCTTTGAAAAGGACAACGAGGAGCACAAATCTATTAATAAACAAGCAGAGAGTGACTTCTGGGTACCAGCTGCCGGGCCTGGCACTAGGGAGGCAGGGGAAAACAGTGACAGCAGCCCCGGCTGCTCTCCAGGGTGGGTCTTCTGATAGCGACCACACACAGAATCAGTAGAAGTGGGCACACCTAGGGCTCTCAACAAGCCAAACAAGAGCTTTCAGGAATGCTTCTGTCCCTGGAGTACTAAGGCTCAGAGCCATCCTGAGAAGAAATTGGAAGATCCTAGAACCACAGGCTAGCAGAGTCAAGAGGCCCTTTGGAGCAGGGGGCATCGTCTGAGGTCACTGAATTTAGCTTCTTTCCTCTGAGGAGACTGAGGCCCCCCCATCATCCTCCACTGCCCCATATATAACCCCCTCAAGATTTCAATGAGATTAAAAGACAAAATTGAGCAGGGCTCCTGTGCTGAGGTGCATGCCATCATCCTGCAGTCTCACCAGAGCAGGACCTACACAGCCTTGTCGCAAGGAAGGCACATCTGTGAGTAACAGCAACCAATGCAAGGTCAGCTCATACAGAGAGGTGTGGGGAGGGCAGAGCTATGAGTTCCACACCTGCCTTCTATGGGTGGGGAAACTGAGGACAACCTCACAGCTTAACTTCCCTAAGGTCATACAGCTAGAAAGAAAGCAAGGGTTTGAATCCATCTTCTGACTCTAAACCCAAACAGTGTTCTTCCCACCCCAGAATGGTGACTTGGTAATTGAAAAATAACATAACTCAGGACTAAGATCCAAAAGCCCAGTTAGCTTTATCATGTCTGGATGCATTGAGAATGCTCAGAAGTACAGAAGAAAACTCAGTGGGGAGGGGGGGAGGGGGAAGGAGGGGAGAGGAAGGGGAGAGGGAGGATTCGTCCAGAGATGATTTTTCTCCCCAAGTGCTCCACGCCCAAGACCAATTCACAAGTCAGATGATTTCTGATTTCACAGCACTTTCTGTGCCATGAATCGAAACTGAATGTTCCATGTCCACACGCAAGCCAACATGGCCGTGGCTGCCACCAACTCCATCTCAGCCATAGCAGCACAGGGTCGTGTAGTATGATATGTCTCGCTGGTTCATGAGCATCAAGGTGAAATCCAATCCTGCAGATGGCTCCTCTCTCTCTTTCTTCCCCTCCCCTCCTTCCCCTTCTCTCTCCTCTCTTTCTCCCCCCTTCCCTTTCTCTCCTTCTCTCCTTTGCCACTAGTCACTAGATATAATAATTTTTTAAATTTCTCTTTTTTCTCTTTAATTTTTGTAATAAACAAGGATTTCCATGACAGTATAATAAAAAAGATAATTTCATATGAAACTATTGTGTACAACTTGCTATTCCTTTTATATAAGATAAAGTTATGTACATTTCTTTTTTTTCTTCTTTTGCTTTTTTCTCAAAAGGGCAGTGATAAATCCCAGTGGATAAGGAAGTTCAAACTGGAAAGGCTCTGCCACAGAATGACAGAATCACAGCCAGTCCTAATGCACACCCAAATACTCTGTATACATTTGAGTTATTGTTGTTAGAGCTACAAGGACCCTTAAGAGTATCAGAGCTTGAAAGGAGCCTTAGAACAGAGACTGTTAGGGCTAGGAGAGACCTTCTAATACCAAACCTAAAATGTTGGATCTGGAAGGAACCTTAGAGACCATCTCGTACAACCCCGTGATTTCACTGAGACCCCAAGAAGGGAAGGGGTTTGCCCGATGTCACACAGGAAGCTGTTGGCAGGGCTGGGAATCCAGCCCTAGTGTCCTGAGCCTGGAGTCCGCTGTTCTTTCTGCCCCATTACCAGTTGTAGCTGATTTCTTTTCCAACATGTCCAAGCTACTCTTATGCCCCACCATAAACGATGGCTGATTTGGGCTTTATGAATATAGTTTTAATCTTCCTGCAGCTTATTAAGAATTTTGATGAGAGGCTTTTTTTCAGGTTATAATCACTTCATTGCAAGTGTATATACATACACACCTATGTGTGTGTGTGTGTGTGTGTGTGTGTGTGTGTGTGTATGTGGGAGGGGGTAGTAGGGGAAAGAGACACAGAGAAAAGAGCAGAGTTGGAGGGAGGGAGGGAGAGAGAAGGAGAGGGAGGGTGAGATCCCCTTTTCATTTTCTTTGGGCTTTTGCATAGACAGAAGCAGCCCTGCCACAAACAATGACTTCATTGGAATGGGCACAGGCTGCCTGCCGTACATTCAGAATAGAACAGAAGAGACCAGAGCTGGGTAGAAGGATGGGCTCCAGAATTAGGACAGGTATTGGCCGCAGCATCATGCCGTCACAAGACTCATGTGGTTTTCCAAATGGAATCATGTTAACTCCTTTGCTGCCGACCCTTTCAGAAACGCTATACTCTCCAGCATTCTGTCCAGAATCATCATTTCACTTGCAAGCAGGCTGTGCTGGGCATTGTTGACCTCCCCCACCCCTACCCCCTGTCATTGACATCCTGGGAGCCAGTGCACATGTTAGCAGAGAGAGAGAGTTGGACTGGAAAACCAAACCGCAGCCTTCACATTTAGGCTCAGCCACTAACTTCCTCTGTAAACCCACACAAGTCGGTACCTTCTGTGGCCTTCTATGGGCCTCAGTCTTCATCCACACCTTAAAATGGAAATGGGTAGATCATTTCCCAAACTAGCTCCCTGTCCTGTGATCCTGGGCCCTTGGGTTTGAGTCCTGTTCTAGAGTTAACAAGCTGTGGATCTTCCTTCAAGCTCTTTCACTTATGTGTGCCTCAGTTTCCACAGCTGAACGATGGAATCAGAAGGAAGGGCTACACAGATGGCCTCAAGTCCTGCCATCAGCAGGTGGTCCTCACAGTTGGAATCTCCCACAGCTTCCAGGGGTCCTTGCCCATGATTTTGAACCCTCTGAGGTGCTGGTTCTGGGACTTGTTGAAAGAGTAAATGGGGGCGGCTAGGTAGCATAGTGGATAAAGCACCGGCCCTGGATTCAGGAGTACCTGAGTTCAAATCCAGCCTCAGACACTTGACACTTACTAGCTGTGTGACCCTGGGCAAGTCACTTAAACCCCATTGCCCCCCCCCACACACACACACAAAAGAGTAAATGGAAAAAGGAGGTGAGGAGCCTGGACAGAGAGAATCTAAAAACTTTATCCCAGAACTGTCAGTGCCCTCACACCCCCAGGAGGTACATCTTTGGTGAAGGGACATAGCAGGACCTGATAGATGATGTGGGGGTTTCAGGAATGCCGAGCAAGGGGCTGAGAGAGCCCTGACAAGCATGACAGAGATGAGGAAGAAATGGAGGGATCCTCTCTGCTTGGGGGGATGGGGAGGGAGGCCCCGTCAGTGTCTGGTTCTTTCATCACAGAGAACGCAGAAGCAGCCACAGACTCTGCAGGCCCAGAATGACATCCCGACAGCCCCCTCACCTTCAGTAGGGCTGTCCACGAGGATATCCTCACTTCATAAATGGGGAAACTGAGTTCCCAGAAGGGACAGTAAGCAACTGAGCCAGGGAGGATCAAGTCAACAATTTAATAAGCACCTACTATGTGCTGGACACCATGCAAAGAGCTACATCCTGTGCATGTGAACTTGGCTCTTTTTACTGCTCTACCTTTGCTCTGGAAACAACCCTGGCCAACCTTTCCCAATAGATGATCCAGTTTGTGAATTCAGACACCCTTGGGTGTTTCTTTTTGGAATGAAATGTTGTCTCTATTACTCTCCATATCACCATCCCTGCAACATTCCCATTATCTGTGGAGAAAAACCCAAGTCTGGAAAGGCCTGCTTCTCTCTTTCCTTTGTTCTTCCTCCTGTCTTCCTTTTTTTCTTCCTTCCTCTTTCTTTTTTCCTTCCTTTGTTCTTTCCTCCCTTCTTTCTTATTTCCTTTTTCTTTCTTTCATAGAAAGAAAAGAAAATCCAAAAATAACATAAACTTTTCACAAGTTCACAGCCTGAGTCTAAGAACTATCCTCAAAAGTCTACTATTTTAACAAGCCTCCTCTCTCCTGACAGTGGTTGCTTAACTCTCTACTTGAATACTTCTAGTGACTGGCATCTCTCTACCTTACAAAACAGCTCATTCCATCTTCAAAATGAATCAAAATGGAGTTTCTTCTTTATTCCCAATCGGCTCGACTCTCCCAACCCAGAAGAATACAGAATAATACACTTTTGAATGAATAAGGGGGGAAAATACCAAAAAAAAAATAGTTTTTTCAAAAGCTTTGTATCCCTTCCCTGACTAAAGTTTAGGTGTCAGAGGGCTGTGAATAGTAGCCATCAAACCCTTTGGTTGCACTAAGTACCTAAAACATTTGGAAAATATTGTTTTAAAATGCCATCCTTATTGGCAGCCTCCAGTGAGGTAATGTGGTAGACACATGGGATGGGTAAGACATGTGCAGGCAGGGCTGGGGGAGCATCTTGGAGAAATAGCATTGGTTTCTTCCTGTCTGGCCCCAATTCCTGTCTCTTCTAAACATGCAGCCACCATCTTCTTTTGATATACCCATCACCTCGTCCCGATGAACAGCTCAGAGTGATGGGAAGGGCCTGGCAATGTGTCAGAAGCCTTGGGTTCAATCCTTGAATGTGTGGCCCAGTGCAAGCCACTTCCCCTTAATAGACTTTAGTTTCCTTTTCCATAAAATGAGGGAGTTGGGGGGCAGCTAGGTGGCACAGTGGACAGAGCACCAACTGGGAGTCAGGAGGACCTGAGTTCAAATCCGGCCTCAGACACTTGACACTTACTAGCTGTGTGACCCTGGGCAAGTCACTTAACCCCAATTGCCTCACCAAAAAAAAAAAAAAAAGAAAGAAAGAAAGAAAGAAAAAGAAAAAGAAAATGAGGGAGTTGGACTATCCAAGTCTGAAGGTCACTTACAATTTTCCTTATTAGAAGCACCTAGTAGGTGCAAGGCACAGGGCTGGGCATTGAATTGCTGCCTTTGGTAATATGTTTTGAAGGCAAAGTTGTCCCTACTGCCATTTTTATTGAGATGGCATCATTGGACAACTGACCAAAATACTAAAAGGGATGCAATAAAGCAGCATTGCCCAAAGTATTGAGGGTCAGAGAACCAGGGTCAGAAGCCTTTCTCCACTCTTGACTCCCTGTGTGGCCTTGGGAATGTGAGGACCTCTTTGAGCCTCGGTGGTCTCTTTGTCTCTTGCTTCTTTTTGTATCCCCTGCACTTAGCACTGTGCCTAACACATAGTAGGTACTTAATCAATGTCGATTGATTGAAGCTATATGCCCAGTTCATCCCTTTTAGTTTCATTCATTTGAACATTCAAAAAGCATTTATGAAGAGCCTATGTACAGCTGAGAAACAGCAGGGTGCAGTGAAGAGAGCCTGCCTTGAAGCCCAGAAGACCTGGGTTCAAAATCTGCTTGGTGAGTCACCTAACTCCTCAATGCCCCAGGCAGCTAAGGCTCAGCTGCAGGGTAGGTGCCAACCTGCAGTGGTGGATGGACTCTCCTCCCATAAAATTCCTCCAACAATGAAATGTCCTGTCCCGTGGGCATCCCAATGTGCTGGGCAGTGTGCTAAACTCTAAGGATGCAAAAAGACTGGACACCCCTGCTGCCCTGAAGGAGCTGCCTTTATGTGGAAGGAAAACGACCCCAGATGTGTAAGACTCAAACTCAGTCACCACCAAGACATTGGACGGGTTGGCAGAGGGGGAGGACAGGGAGAGGGAGAGGTGGGGCAAGGCTTCCGGGGCAGGAGGCCCTTGAACGGATCCTGGAAGTGAGCTGGGGCTTCCACCCCAGGCCCCCATCCTCCTCAGCAGGGGTGTGCTTCACACACGCGCATATGCGCACACACGCACACTTCCCTGTGGCTGTCTCCCTAGAAGGAGGGCGAGCAGCGCCTGGGGGTGGCAGCGAACGGCTGGGCATCCATCTCTAGGCCAGGGATGCCCGGGCTGAGGCCTCTGGCCTCCCTGCCTCAGCCGGGTTGCTGCCGCTGCTCGCCGCCTGCCCGGGGGCCGCCGCACGTGCCGGAATTAGCCCAGGCTCCTGGGTGAGCCTTTACCATTGAGGCTGGAACAAAGGGCGCGACCCCGGGGTCAGAGTGGGACGCGGCCGAGACCGCCGGCCCTTTGTTCCGGGCCGCTGTTTACTTTGCCTAAGTAAAGCTCACCCAGCTGGGCACTAAAGAGGATTAGAGGGGTCAGGCCCCTCGGGAGGGAGGGAGGCGGCCCCGGGGCAGGGGGAGGAGGGAGGAGGCGGCAGGGTCCCGGGCGGCCTCGCACCTCCTGCCCCGAATCCCTAACTGCTCCAGGCTGCGCCCGCCGCCCTCCGTCGTGCCCGCTTCCTCGGCCTGTCGGTGTCACAGTGGGCAGGGGCCCGGCCTGGAGACGGGGTCCTGGCCCTGGCGCCTTCCCGGTGTGAGTCTTTGGCGAAATCCCGCAGACCGTCGGGGTGTCCGCGGAGAGCTCCGCGCAGTGCGGGGGTAGTCTAGCTGGCGGGGCGGCCGAGGCCTCCTTCGAACTCCAAAGCCCTGGGCGACCGCCTCTTGACTCCCGGCACCTCCCCTGGCCCGGCGCCCCAGAGGTAGGCGAGGGGGCAGCCCCTGCGCTGGGGTCGCTCGGGGTCCGAGGTCGCTGCCAGCCAGCCCTTTGGCGGCCCGCCGTCTGGGGGAGCCCGTTATGGGTCCCCGGGTCTTTCAATACAGCCACGAAAACCCAAAGCGAACAGCCCTATTCCATGGAAACGCCGCCATCAGCCGAGTAAAGCGACCAGGTCAGGGAGCCCGGGTTAAAGTCCCCTGGACTAGCGGGGTTCGGGGCCCTCTCGGGGCCAAGGGCATTCTTCCCATCCTGGGGGCGGGGGAGGAGAGAGAGGGAGGGCATTTGGCCGCGAGGGGTCGTTCGAAACCTTCACAGAACGTTCCTTCTATACCTGGACACTCAGAAGCCCACAGTACAACCTCCTGTATTTTTCAGCAGAGGAAACTGAGGCTCCACGCCTCCCTGCTAGTAAAGGGCAGGGCCAGGATTCCATATTCCGTCCCCGGTCTCCAAATCCACGCTTCCTTCCACCGCCTCATCCGACCCCAATTCCGGGCTCCTCTCTTGGAAGTCCCTGCGCTTGGATAGCGAAGGCGGCTTATATTTCATCTCAGTATAAGGCCCCTCTCCATCACTCAACCAATCAACAAGCATTTATCTAGTACCTACTGTGTGCACAGCCCACGCTAGGGACACAAAGACCCGGCTCTAAACATCATAAGCTCGTCCTTGGAAAGCCAAGACCCCGCTTGGCCCTAAACAGAGAGTACCTTGGAAAGCTCCCCCTTCAGCGAGAAGCCTTGAGAGTTCTAGAGTCCTTGGCCTCCCAGTCGCGCTTCTGAAGCCGAGGTTCAGAGCCGGCCCCTGGAAGCAGCCCTCTGAAACCCGTGGCTCTCCAAAGGAACCACAGTCCGTTGAAATGGATTTATCAACAAGAAACTGTAAAAACAAGGGCCGGGTTCAGGGCTGTGCTACAGCGTAGGTGGCGGAGGGCTTCTCTGTGCCCCCACCGAAGGCAGGTTCTGAGCAGGCTAGCATCACGTTTAGGTAGGGGCTAACTCCCAGCTGTCCAGGCCCTGGGGCTGGAGGCTGCTGTTCCCATCTGTCCCCCAAATCTAACTTGTTGGGGTTAGCCTTCCATATTCTCCACATACCTGGGCCACAGGCCACACACAATGGGACAATGGGGGGGGGGGGAGGAAATTCTCCTGCCCCCATTAGTCATCGACACCACTCTAAGGCCTGCTCACTGCTCTCTCAGTCATGGTGAGCCTTTCTGGCCAACCCCCCTCCCCCAGCAAACAATCGGGGGATGAGTAGGTGTTCTCTTTGAGTACCCTGAATGGAGATCCACATGTTTCCTGAGAACCCTTACTCAGGACTCCTGAGCAGGGGTCCACTTGGGAAGAAGTTTGAGAATGGATTCTGGAACATAGTCTGGGTTTGGGGCACCCAATGAGCTTGGGACTGGGTTTTCCCAAATCATACCTTTCTGTAACACCTGGCTCAAAAAAAGAGTCTCCTGGGGTAGCTAGGTGGCGCAGTGGACAGACCACTGGCCCTGGAGTCAGGAGTACCTGAGTTCAAATCCGGCCTCAGACACTTAACACTTAGTAGCTGTGTGACCCTGGGCAAGTCACTTAACCCCAATTACCTCACTAAAAAAAAAAAGTCTCCTGAGGCTTCCTCTTGGGATGAAGCCAAGCCTCTGCCCTGCAATACTGGGCAGTGGTATTGAACCCTGGAGAAATTCATCGAATGAGGAAGCTCTTAAACTGCCCACTAGGAGATAGGCAGTCTGGAACTTGCTTGTGGTAAAGGAAAGCAGTGCATGTGTCTAAGTAAAGAGTCCGATAGAAATAGCTCAGCCTATGAGCTCAGAGCCTAATTCTCCAGACAGTATACAAGCATCGAGATGGAGGCTGAGTCTGGACTTGCTGACCCCAGGAGCCCACATTCCCAACACTGGAAGGAACTTTGAAGAATGGCTCAATTCCACCCATGGCTGGTATCCCAAAACTCTGACCAAAGTGGGAGGAGAAAGAGGGTGGGGGGAATTTCCATTTCTGTCTCTTACTGAACAGATAGGAAATGTTTGAGTCAGGAATCTTAAAGACCTACATCCAAGAAGCAATCAACAGTACCCCCACCTCCAAAAATAAAGAAAAAATAAAAATAAATTACAAATAAATAATCGTGGGTAATGAAAATTTCAAATAAATAGAAAATTAAAATGTGCAAATAAATTACAAATAATCAATGATAAAATGAAAAATAAATAGAAAATAAACATTATAAAAATAAATTACAAGTAAATAGGGAATGATAAAAAAATTTTAAATAAATAAATAGAAAATAAAAAAGAACAGAATACAACGCAAAGCATTTCTTCCTATCTCAGTTGACCAAATTTGACACAGAAATCCTTTTGTGACCTTCCTCCCACTGAGGGGAAGTAGACATTTACTGGCCTGTCTATTGCCCAGGAACCCAACCCTTCCATGAGGTTCACGGCATTTCGCTTCTGTCCCGTTTTTTTTTTTTTTTCAGGGCAATGGGGGTTAAGTGACTTGCCCAGGGTCACACAGCTAGTAAGTGTCATGTGTCTGAAGCCGGATTTGAACTCAGGTACTCCTGAATCCGGGGCCAGTGCTTTAATCCACTGCACCACCTAGCCGCCCCTTCTGTCCCGTTTATAAAGAACAGACTTGCCAGTCACAAAAGAAGAGCCCCAACCGATATCGACTCTCGGTCCTAAGTCCCATCATTGCTTTTAAATCCTCCTCTGAGCAAACAACAATCTGTGAATTCCAGGATACATCTATGAGCATAGCTATAGGTATGTATGCATACAAAATGGAAATGTTCCATTTAGCAAAGAAGGGGAAACAACTACCACAAGCCTGAGGGTTTTTTTACCCAATAAATTGGGATGGCTGGCAGATGGGAGGGTGTCTACAAATCCTGCCCCGTGACAAACAAATAGCCTCCTTTCCCCTTCTATCCTTTGGTCGCCAGTGAAATTGCTTAAGCCAGACCCCAGACACCCTGCATTTTGGAGCTGTCAGCTGAGAGCAGTCCTTACAAACCTTCTCATTGCTTCTTTGAAGAACAAAAAAGAGGGGAAGGGGGTGCAAATTTAAGAATTATCTACTGACAAGAATTTGAGAGACAAAGAACAAGAATAAAGACCACTGTGTATGTACAGAAACCATCTGAGCCTGTGGGACCCGCATGTTTACAAAGCATTTTTTTCTCTGCTTTCTCTTGGCCTTTGCTCCTTTACTGGGGGTGACTTCCACCTCCCACCCCAATGGGCCAGAGCTTCTCAGGGGATGGGAGGGCCTTAGAGACCAACCAAACAAACCACCTCATTTCACTGAGGGCCAGGAAGAGGTGTGGAAGAAGGCTTCTCCAGGCTGGCATTGACGGGCCTTCCTCTGAAGGGCTGGCTCCAGCCTGAGCCCTTCCCTCTCAGCCTCAGTTTGCTGAGGATCAGAGCAGCTGCTCTTCAAGGCTCTCTCCAGCTCAGGCTCCCACAGTCCTATCGGGAGCCCCACTCAAGAAGCCTTGGTGGGCTGGCCCCCTATTGCCTCGAAGGACACGGTCTCCCATCTACTACTCAAAGCCCCTCACAACCTGCCCATCAAGACACCTTTCCAGGCTCGCCATGCAGGAGTCCCAGATGCTATGATCTAGCCAACTAAGTGCCCACTCACGTCTGCCTCCTGGCATCCTTCAGGGATGGGCATGAACACCAGTTCCTACTAGGCCTTTCTGGATCCTCCCCCTGCCCACCTTCCCAGTGCCCTCTCTCCCCAAACCCCTTTGAACAGATGTTGTCTTGGCTCAAGCGTTTCCGTTATTGCCCACTCTCCCAGCAGACCATCAGCTTCCTGAGGGCAGGGATGGTTTCATCTGTGACTTGTGTCTAGGGGAGTCCCTGGAGCATGGTAGTAACTTAAGAAATGGTTGTTGAATGAAGAAAGGAAACAATGAGTGAATGATGTGGGTTTTCTTTTGAATACATGCTCTGCCAGCTGTGAGCTCTCTGCCCCTACTCTCTCTGGGCCTCAGTTTCTCCTTCTGTCCTGAAGCTCTAACAAGCCTTCCAAGTGGAATCCTGAAACCAGCTGCTACGGGCTCTCTGGCCGTCCCTCCCAGTCCAGGGCTTCTTTCCTTGGGAGAAGAGAGCGCCCCTTCTCAAGCCTGGGGCCTTCTCCACCTTTCCCTCAAACACCGAGTCAGCAAATTACCTTTGGCCTTGGCATCAGGGTTTGGAAACTTACAGGGCGAGTCCCAACACGGACTCTGATGTAGCTGGGGGTGGACACACCCAAAGCCTCCATTGGGCATAGGGCCCGATTGGCATTAAAGGAACCGACTCCTCTTGTCTTCTGCCCATTCTCTGGTCCTGGGAGTCTCACAGTGCCCTTGGCCTACAGCCCTCCTCCCTCCTGTTAATATCTCCATCTTAAAGATGAGCAAACTGAGGTTCGGAGAGGATCAGGGATGCTCCCGGGTCACACACGAAGAGGGGGAGCATGAGCAGAGACCCAGGCAGTTGTCCCGGCATCTCCCTCCTTTGGGTCCCCCCACCCCACCCCTCACAGTACCCAGGACAGAGTTCAGCATGGGAGGCCGATAGAGGCCACCCGACCGACTTCTGAGCCAGCCCCTGTCTGTCTGTCTGTCTGTCTCCTGGGCTTCAAACAGGATGCCTCTCCTTGGGTGCTCCCCTAGCAGCTCAGAAACCCAGCCAAACCTGAGCCCAGAGTCTCTGTCCCTGGTTTCACAGCCTTCCCCCTCAATCAACACCACCGGCCCCCCGGAGGCACCCATGTTTGCAGCCCTGAATTACTCTCCTGGCCAATCGGGCCCCAATTCCTGCTCCTTCTGTCTTTATGACATTCCTCACCTCGCCCCCCTCCTCTCTAGTCCCTCACCACCTCCTCACCTCCCCCTGGTGAAAGTGTTCCTGGAGGGAGGATTCCCACCTATATTCTCTCTCTTCCTCCAATCTATCCTTCCATGAGGCAGGCAAGAACTGACTGATCCACAGATCTCTTCATTCCAGAACTGTCAGTGGCTCCCCATTGCCTGTGGCCTAATGGTCACAGGTCTTTAAGTGGAAAAGGACTCTAGCTAGTTTGGCCAGCTCGCTTACCAGGGCAAGAGAGCCATTTGAGGGAGATGATGTGGCCCCAGTGAGACTCACCCCAGCTCCGACTCTAGCCTGGGGTGACCTTCAGGTTCAGAGGCCTCTGCCTGGCCTTCCACCACTGGGCAGATGAGGAATAGAGTAGATGTTATCCAAAGGCAGATTCTAGACCAGCGTAAACCCTGTCTGAACAGGAGAGCTGCCCCAAAGTGGACCTTTGGACAAAGGTGAAACCGCCATCTTCAGGGGTCTGAGTGGCCTCCGCGCTCCTGGGCATCTTTACAGGCAGGCAGGCCACAGTTAGAATTCTGCCTGCCAGTACTGTTGGAGCCTCAGCCTCCTCGTCTATGAAATGGGTACAATGGGTTAGATGTCCTTCCAGGTTGACACCTAAGAGTCTATGAGCTATGGTCTTGTGCCCAGCTAATGATGACACTTCCTTGACCCTCACAAATGCCCAAAAGAAAAGGGGCCTCTGGGGCTCCTCCCTGCACTTTCTGTGTAAGGATTCTGTACAAGGAGCAGGGTAGCAAGCCCCCCACAGACAGGAGGCATCAGGAAGGTGACCACCAGCCCACTTCACCCTGACCTTGGGGCTTAGGCAAGTTGAGAAGAAATCAGAACCGGCTCGGACACAGCAGCTCCCCAATCCTTGTGATACCAAGTCAGACTTTCCCCATAGGGCCTGCCAAATGTCCATCCTTTCCCAGTGAAAACTCTGCCCCGCGGATGGCTCAGGACCCACAGATGTGTGCCGAGCACGGCTGGGCCCTGCTGGCTGGCCACCTTGTGGAGGGGCTAACTGGGATGACTGGGCCAACGTACGCTTTCCTCACTTTGAACTAGACACATGCCAAGCGCCCATTAAGGAAGAACCTTGGGTGTCCTGTCTTGGTCACACCCTCGGTCCAGTCTAGTGCTAAATCCTAAGATGCCTGGCAGGGGCTCCAGGTGTCCAGTCCTGGCCTCAATGGTAGCTGACAAATAGTACACTAGGCCCCCTGTCTCCGCTTAGCCACACCCTCCACAACTGACCGCTGTTACCGAGGGGCTGGAATCACACCAGAATACAGACCCCCACCTCGAGGGGCCACAGGCCACCTTCCCCAGGGTTGGGCCCAGATGCCGAGTTGGGGCTTGGCAGGCTCCCCTGCCATCAGAGACAATGCCAGGCCATCCTTCCGGCCACAACTTCTCTCATTCCAAATAAGCTCTCATTCCAGGCTCCTTCCTTCCTCCAGGGGTTCTCTGCACCAGACGAGGCCTGTTCACCCACACTGTCAGCACTCGGCCCTTCCCTTCCCAACGTGGCAGAATCCTCCCACTCCAAATTTCACAGGGCATAAAATAATCAAAGTGCCCAACACCAGCAGAGAGTGAGTGCAACATCGAGCAAGCACACAAAGGGTTAATGGAGGGCTTGGGGAAGAGGAGGAGGAGGAGGGAGCCCGGCCTGGAAGAACAAAAGCCCAAATTGATGGGGAGTTATAAGGGGAAATAAATGCGGGCAGATACCGGGCTGGGTGAGCTGCAAACACAGGCCTCACTGTCTGACTGATTGTCTGGGTCACCCGGGAAGGGGTCAAGAGCCTTGAATTACAAGCGCCCAGTCCCCCAGAGAGTCTCACTCACAGTGTCAGCCTGGGGGTGGGGCTGGGGCTGGTAGCCTGGCACCGGAGGCCTTGAGCTCATTTTCTGATGGGCCAGGCCTGGGGTGGCAGCAGGAGCAGATCTGCTCTGCCCCCATGGGGGGGGGTCAGTCTTCACGGCAAGTTCCTATCACCTCCCCCTGCCAGCTCCTCTCCTGAGGCAGGCAGGACCCTGTACTTTGGGCTGTGGAGGTTCAATTCTTGGTCCAAAATGGATGGTAAGTGGGAGGTAGGGACAGCCCGGGAAGGGGGGTGGGGACAGAGAATGTGCACAAGAGTAGGGAGGGGCTGGTAACACAGGGGGCCTCCTCACACATGCAATGGGACCAGTACCCCCCCCAATAAAAACTGGCCAACTGAGGATGGGTGCTGGACATTTGGCAGAGATGGGGGTGGGGCTCTCCACAGCCTTGATCAGCCCCAACCGGAGCAACTGGCTCCATCTCCCAGAACCAAGGACCTGCTCAGGTGGCCCACAGAGGCAAGCCTCACCCGCAGACAGGTCATCCCAAGCCTATCCCACTATTTTCCCCCCATTGCCCCAAGTATGATTTCTCCAGCCACTCCCTCGTTCCCTGGAATTGCACTCACTACAATCACCCTGAATCGGGTCCTCCACAACTATTCCCCATGACTCCTGGTAGCCCTTAGCTCCCTGGGACTCTGTTCTGCGTGCCTGGGTGCCAAATGTCCCTCCCTGGGGGTCATTGGGCTACAGAATACACTTGTTGGGGCCACCTCTGGAGGAGCCCCCACACCTACTAGGGACTAGCTGGGGTCTGAAGGCACCCCTGGGGTGAGGATTCCAGTGATCCTCCTCGTTCAGCCCAGTCAGAGCTCACCTGGGGGAGTGTGACTGACTTCTGGTGCATGCCCGAAGGGTGGCTATCTAGAAAAGAAGGGTCCGAGAGCCTGAAGGAAGGGACAAAGGGTCAGGCCAGGCAGGAAGACCCAGGGAGCCTGCTGCCCAGTCTGTTTGCTGGCTCCCTAGCCCTCCCAACGCATCTACACATCCTGTACACACACACACACACACACACACACACACACACACACACACACACACACACACTCTAGCATAGACAGATATGTGTCAGCAGACCTGTAGGCATGTGTGCATAAATATACACGTGTACATATAGAGAACCCGTGTACAAACACAAGTGTGGGATGTGTATAAATAGACACATAGACTATGTGTGCATCAATCTACTTCCACATTTATATGTAGAATATCTCTGTCCTTTCCTTCTCTCTTCTTTCCCCAGACTCCCAGCCCTCCATGCTGGCTGCTGGGACAGGAAGTCCCCAACCAGCAGGTCTCCGAAAATATTCTGAGCATTTGAATCCCCCCCCCACCACCACCACCACACACACACACTCCACGCCTACCCAGTGAGCTCTGCCTGCCAGCCTCTGGGAGTGGAGCTGGGCTCACAGGGAGCTGAGAGGGGGGAGCTCCTGCCTGCCTGTGGGGCTGGGCCAAGGGGCCCTTTGAGCTCTGAAAGGAGGGTGAGGTGGGGAGGTGGGGACCCACCTTCTGAGGAACCCCTGCCTGGAAGCAGCTGGGTACCCATCAGGACTTCCTGGCAGGCATCAAACATGGAGGCAAAATTCCACATCATTGTGATGGCCTCCAAAGGAAGCCTGAGTGTGTGTGTGTGTGTGTGTGTGTGTGTGTGTGTGTGTGTGTGTGTGTGTATGTGTGTGTAGATGCATGTGTGCATGTGGATGTGCCTGTTCGTGCACCATCCTGGGGTGCAGGGCTCCTTCCCCTGGACCACAAAGGTCCCTTCTTACCTGCTGGGCTTTGCACCCCTTCCTGGTTCCCCAATAGCACCCCCTCAGGATTCCCCAAGGCCCTCAACTCAGACTGGACCTTAGGGCCCCCCAATCTCCCCTGATTTCCTCCTCCCTTGTTTCCTTCCTCACGCTTCTTCCTTTTCAATTTCCTTTTCTTTCCTAGTCTCCCTTTTTTTCCCTCTTTTCTCCTTTTTCTCACTCACTTTTTCATTTGTTCTCCTATTCCCTCAGGCTTAGCCCCCCCCTCCCCCTCCCCACCTCTTGCCTTGCTCTCTCTCTCTTGCCTTGCTCTCTCTCTCTCATTCTCCCTCTCTCTCTCTCTCTCTCTCTCTCTCTCTCTCTCTCTCTCTCTCTCTCACTCTCTCTAGCTCTCTTTTTCTTCCCATCTCCCCCCAGCCTGGCTTCCTTGGCCGGCCTCCCTTCTTCCTGCCTTTGGTTTCTTCCCCCTTCTCTTTTTCCCAAGCCCTCTCAGTTTTCTTTCCTGAAAACCTGTGGCCCTGCCTTCCCGGGCCCTCGAACTGGGTGGGGTGACTGGGGGAGCCCCAGGCCACACCCTCCCTGCTGCCCCTCCCTGCCCCACCTCCTTGCAACACAGCTGGGTGCAGCACGAACCCCCCAAGGTAGCCCTTGGGCTCCAGCTCCCCCTCCCTGTACCCCACCCCCTTTTCTCTGTGAGAACCTGGCCTGAGGCCAAGCTGCTGGGGGGTGGGGCAGGTGGGGCAGGGATCCTGGGGCAGCCCAGGGTGAAGGGGGAGGAGAAGCAGGGTCTGGAGGGGAGCATGATGGTGAGAGGAGAGGAAGTGCCTTCCCAGCTTCCCCTGCTTTTCTCTCCTCAATGTGGGGAGCTGCCTCCCTGTAACCAAGCCTTGGCCCTAGGTGGAAGCCACCTTTCCATCATGGTGCCCATGTCCTACTGGGGCTGCCCTCCCCATCTTGAGGCCCTGGGACTTCTACATTGTGAGACTGTGGGTAAATCACTGTGGGTTTCGGGGAGCAGGGCAGCACGGGCCCAGCTGAGTAAACCCATCCATTAGCCCAACCGCACTAAGGGGAGGAAAGGTGGGGAAGGGGTGGGTCTGCACAGATGCCCGGCTCTGGCTGTTATTCTCTGGGACTCCTGTGAGTGAGCAGAGGCCTTGTCCAGAGGGCTCAGCTGAGTGGGACCATCAAAGGACCAGCCTCTCTCCCCAAGCTTACCACCGAGGAATGCCCACACATTTGAACCAACTTGTTTGGGCTTAGGTCAAAATATGGTGGGGGAGAGGCAGCTAGGTGGCACAGTGGATAAAGCACCAGCCCTGGAGTCAGGAGGACCTGAGTTCAAATCTGGCCTCAGACACTTAATACTTACTAGCTGTGTGACCCTGGGCAAGTCACTTAACCCCAATAGCCTCACCAAATATATATATATATATATATATATGGGGAGGGATAATGAAGGCTGACTCTCCATCAGCTTTTAAGGGGTACAAAATACTTGACATGCATAGCCACTCAATATCTAAACCCAGATATTTCTTACTCCAGGCTCAGCTCTCTGCTGCAGTGACCTTGAGGGCCTGCATTTATTAGGCGCCTCTAGGTCAGAGCCTCCATTGGAGCTGCGGGTCTAATCACACCCTTCAACTGTTTTCAAACTATGTGGCCATCGAACAACAATGACCATCCAACTCCTGGCCTAGAGGCTTTGGCCAACCTTCCACTAGGCCAGACATGGCCAAGGCCACAGGCTCAGGGAGTGCCCATGGCAGCCTCGCAATGTCACCTTGTAGACAACTCAGCACGGACGCCTTTGACCATCCCTTGGTGCCTTCTACCTTTCTTTGCATTCCCATGCTGGGGCACGCCTGGCACACAGTAGGCCTTACTGTTAGTAATATTATTGAAATGAAATGCTGCCATTAAAAAGGGACAAGGTGGACACAGGCACCTCCACCCCAAACTCCAGATCTTTCGGAGGCCAGATGGCTGCATCCGCACAGTGTCCGCTGACCCGCCCAGCTTTGGGTCTCTAAAATGGAACGGGTACAGTGCCCATGGTTTTCTCCAAGGCACTGCCAGGAGGATAGACTCCCTGTGTTACAGATAAGGAAACTGAGGCCCTGGCCAAAGTCACAGTGGAGCCCCGCCCCACAGCGGCTGAATCATCCCCAGCTGAGCTAGTCCTTCCAGACTCCTCTGCTTCTTCTCAGAACGCCCGGCTCCGTTCCTCAGGGGACAGAAGGGGAGCTCGGAGGCCCGTCCAGCCGGTTTCTCTCTGGAGGAGGGTGAGGTCATTCACCAAAAACGTCCTGCAGGACGAGCAGATGTTTCAACTCCCAACACGCTGTCCCCAGCCCATGGAGGCGAGGCCCTGACCAAGGGGGAGGGGGTGTGTGGCTGGCTCCTCCTGAAGCTCTTCTCCCTGCCTGACCAGGACAGCCCCAGAGAGCCAGGCCTCAGGCTCATGGACTCTTAGTTAACACACAGTTTTAGCGAGCATGGCTGTTGGTAAGAAGCATCACCAACAAAGAACACACCAAAAACTCAGGACCTAGAGCTCGGGATCATTTCATTGCAGTTGGGTGGTGCCATAGAGAAGAGAATACCGGCCCGGAGTCAGGAAGAGCTGAGGTCGAATTCAGCCTCAGATAGTTACTAGTGCTGGGACCCTGGGTAAGTCATTTCCCCTCTGTCTCAAGTGTACAGTGGGGATAATAACACCTACTTCCCAGGTGGTTGTGAGCACACAGTAGGTGCTTTAGGAACACTTCTCTCTGAAAGGCCGCCAGGTGCAATCCATCGACTTCATGAAGTAGACTGAATGGGGAGCAGGGGTGAAGGGCACATCCAAAGCCAGGTTTAGTCAGAAGCCAGGCAAGGCCTCCAGCTCAGGGCTGCTGTCCAGGGGACTTTCCACACACTTGGCCTTGCCCTGCCACCGGGCCCCTCCTCCCAACCACAGACCCTGGGGCAGACTCAGGTGATGTGGCCTGCAAAGCTAAATGGAAACTGGTCCCGTGGGCTTGCAGTGGCCAGATTCCCCAGCCAGGCTCCCTGACCTTGCAGTCACTACAGGGAACCACAGGACATCAGAATGGGAGGAAACTTAGAACCTAGAATATCCATTTGGGGGGAAGGAAGAGAAGAGAGATCACCTGAAAACAGAAGATGGCAGAGCTGGAGGGCCCTTAGAACAGGGGATGGCAGAGCTGGAGGGGCCTTAGGACAGGTGATGGCAAAGCTGGAGGAGCCTTAGGACAGGAGATGGCAGAGTTGGGAAGGCCCTTAGAACAGGGGGTGTCAGAACTGGTAAGTCCAATCAGATTTTCTAACTCCATGCCCCAGGTTTTCCCCACCAGACTCCCCCCAAGTTCTCATGGCAAGCTTGAGACTGTGTGGGGCTGGGGACTCTACAGATCAAAGCTGGGGGAGGGGGAGGGGAAGCTCCAAGTTGGGGAGAAGCCCCTAGCAGGTGGAGCCAGCTCTAGAACCTGAGGCTCTGGATTCTTGGGCAGGCTGAGGCTTTCGCCAGAGGCCTACTCTCCTTATTGTCATGATTCACCCTGGAAATCCTCCAGGGAAGACCACCCCCCTCTCAGCTATATCAGAATTAAAATGGGCCTTGTTCTCAGCACCTGTGCTGTTACCCTTTTTGTACATGAACAGAGAGGAGTGGCTTCTGGGGTCCTTAATCAGTGCATGGAGGGCTAAGGAGGGAGTGGACGTCACCTACTTTGGTGTCAAAGGGCCTGCATTCACATCCTGCTCCGATGCTCCAGACCAGGGTGACCTTGTACAAGTCATTTCCCGTCTCTGGGCCTCTGGGTCCTTGTCTGTAAAATGAGGGGCCAGACTCCACAGCTAAGGGGCTCCCTCCAGCTCTAGACTTGGAGTCTCCAGGACTTCAAGCTTCCCGATGATGGCGGCTAATGCCCTCCAACCACGGCCAGGCCTTCCCCCAAGGCCGCCCAAAGCACTATCTCCCTGGCTGAGCAGAGAACATTGCACACACACTCCCCCCCCCCCCCCCCCCCCCCCCCGTGCCTCAGAGGGGAGGAGACACCTTCTTGTCTTTGGAAAGCATCAACCTGAGCCTCCGAGGAAGAACAGCCCCCTCCCTGCTTAGAGCGCCGTACTACTGCAAGTGTCCCTGCTTTCTTGCTCCCGCTGGCTCAGTAGGGGAGGGAGAAGAGGAGGTCAGAGGGAGCACCCTGGGGCAGCATGGGAGGGGATGGGACTTGGTGACATCTATTGTGTGTGGTCGGGGGAGGGCGAACTGAGGCCCAGGGCCCTCCAGAGTGGCTGCGGCCGGGCTGGGATCGGGACCTCGGCTCTCTGATTTCACATTCCTGCTCCCCAAACCCAAGCCCACACGACGGTCAAAACAAAAGGCAACCTCAGGCTTTTTCCCCTTTAAGAGAAGCTGGTGGCAGCTGCCCAGCGTTGGGGACCCGCAGGCCCCTTGGCGAAGCAGCCTGCATGCCAGATGAAGGCAGAGGGGCCTTCGGTGGCCAGCTCCCCGGAAGCTGCTTTTCCTTTGTTCTGAGAGGAGGCAGAATAGGGAAGAGCCTCGAGCTGGGGTGGCCCAGCCCCCCCAAGAGGGTAGCTCCTCCTTGGTCTGTCTGCTGTGGGGTTGGAGGGAGGGGCTGCCCCCGGGAGCAGAAGGGAGAGAAACTCAGAGAGGGCATGGGATCTTCCCAAGGTCACTCTGCATTCTAAGGCCTCTCAGCTCTGATAGCCCCAGTGCTAAGGCCCCTCCCAGCTCTGACATTCCTGGTCCTGAGACCCCTCCCAGCTATGACACTGGATGATCTCCCATTTCCACCAGGTACTTTGAAGTCTGACACACTTTCTGCTGGGTTTGAACACCTTCTGAGCCACAACCTGAAGCCCTCTTGAAGGCTCTGACCCTCTGACCCTCACCAACAGACACTTAGAAACACAGGAAATCATGAAAGGGAAAGAGGAACTTACCCGGGCTCCCAAACTCTGCCCCATGTTCTTTTCCTAGGTTTCCAGTGTCCAGGAGAATCAGAATCTCCTTTAGCCTCAGCTTCCCCCTTTGGGGTCCCTGGGGGTTGGGCTCAGTGCCCTCCCCAGAGCCTGACCCATGGTGGGTCAGCTGGACCGGAGGAGGGCCCGACCAGGTGTGCCTGGAGAAAGAGGAGGAGGAAGAGGCAGAGAGCCTAGATCTGGTGTCTGGCCTCTGAAACCCCTCAGTCACAGCCCTAAGCAGATGCATTAAAGGGCCAGGGCCCCACTGTGAGCCTCTGCTCACTCAGGCAGCCTCAGAACTTTCCAGAGAAACCTCCTCCCAGGGTGGAGAGTTTCCACGCTGATCCAGAGCCAGCCAGGAAGCTTGGACTTGGCAGCCGAGAATCACAAAGGCAGATCGAGTGAGCAAAGGAGAAGGGGGCAGGGGAAAGGAGGGGAATGGAGGAGAGGCCCAGAGAAAGGGGGGTCCCTGCAGGGATGCCTGGCCCTCATGGCCACGGGGGATTCAGCCTCTTTGGTGTTCTCTGGCTCCAGCTCAGCAGCTGTTGGGGTCAACTGGGGAGAGGACGGCATCCCGGCCCCTTGGAATCCATTCATTCACTCACCCAATCCTCCTGATTTCCTTCATTCACTCAACAGATACTTAGTAAGAATTTCTACCTGGATTTCATTCATTCATTCATTCATTCATTCATTCATTCATTCATTCATTCCACAGATAATCATTCACTCATTCAATCAACATTTATCAATGAAGTCTGTCCAATGTTCATTTGTTCATTCATTCACTCCACAAGTGCTTAGTAAGGCTTCCTACATACATTTAACTTATTAATTCACTCAATGAAAAGATGCAAGTGGATTTACCTCAATTTCATTGGTTTTCTCATTCATTCATTCACTTGCTCCACAAACACTTGTTAGTCTACTTAAAATTAATTCCTACAGCAGATAGCTGTTAATGGCTTATGTCTACAATTCATTCATCTAGTCATTCAGCAGGCATTGGCTTATAGTTTCTAAATAGACTTCATTCATTCATTCAGCATTTATTGTTTCTACCTAACTTTCATTCATTCAGCAGTTATAGATGATTGATATTGTAATTTCATTCATTCATCCATAAACATTAATTATTAATGATTTCATTGACTCATAACACATTCATAAATCCCATTTGTTGGTGATTCCTACCTAAATTTCATTCATTCACTTGTTCACCCCCTCACTAGACTTCCATTAATGGATCCTCTCAAGAGGTGGGAGGGTCTAGGGCACTGGACTAGAAGTCAGGAAGACCTGGGTTCCAACTTTGCCTCAGACACTAGCTAGCTCTATTTCCTCATGGGTAAAATGTTGGCATTGGACTTGATGGATCAGCTCTAAAATCTCTCCCAGCTCTGAGTTAATGAGCCTACGAGGTTTATTCCTTCCGTCACTGACCATCGGGAGGGCTGTGCTTGGCCTAAGGAAAGGGACACAGAGAACTGCAACAGCCCCCTAGCTTCGTGTCCCTTCCCCTCCCACCCCAGACCTTACAATCTAAGGGAAACGTTCTGGGGATGGATGGATGGGTGGAAGGAGGGTTGGATGAAGCATGAAACATTTATGTTCTTAGCACTAAGGCTAACAGCATTCTTGCCCTCAAGAAGCCCAGACTTTGAAGGAGACAGCCCACGGGGGAGGGCTCAGCTGCAGGGCTACAGAAAAGCTTTGGACGCCCTGCGTGTTCAGGACCTGGAAGTCCTAGATTCCCTGGGTTATGGACTCACAGGAATGCTGGGTTAAGACTGACCACCATTAGGAAGAGGGGACAAGGGTCAGAGTGGAGAAGACTTTCTGGATTTCCTCCAGTGGAGGTGACTGTGGGAGTACAGTGTCAGACATTGACCACGATGTGGAGGGGGGGCTCAGGGACTGAGCAGGGGGAGAACCGGCCCACTTGGCACCAGCTTCAGCTCACATCTGGGTGAGTCTTCAGAAAAGTGGCAAGGGAGAAGTTGGGACCTGCTGAGAACCAGGTCTGCCTGGCCCCTCACTGGTATCTTTCTGTCTTTTTTATGACAATTTTTAAAAAAAATTTTTTGTGTGTGTGAGGCAATTGGGGTTAAGTGACTTGCCCAGGGTCACACAGCTAGTAAGTGTTAAGTTTCTGAGGCCGGATTTGAACTCAGGTCCTCCTGAATCCAGGGCCGGTGCTCTATCCACTGCGCCATCTAGCTGCCCCTTTTATGACAAATTTTTATGGTTATCTTTCAATTTTTACAACAAAAAATTTTTCTTAGCACACTTCTCCCTCCCCCTTTTGGAGTCATCCAACATAACTATAAAAAAGAGAAAAAAAATCTGCAAACCTGATCAATACATTGAAAAAAGAGCCTCTCCCGGTGCCCCTCTCCTTCCTACTCCCAGGGTGTGTATACCACCAGAGAACCATAACATTCTCTTTCATCTTCTTCATCCTGGGACCTGGAGTCAGGGTTCTAGAACCTTCCTGGGGCTGCTAGGTAGAGCAGTGGTCCTGGAGTTGGGAGGACTCAGACACTTGACACTTACTAGCTGTGTGACCCTGGGCAAGTCACTTGTCCCCAGTTGCCCCAAACACCCCGGGCCATCTCCAGATGGCTCTGGAGGAGAGAGTGAGGCTGGTGATTTTGCAAAGCCCTCCCTCACTTCAATCCAAGTCACTGCGAGTCATGACATCACCCCCATGTCGTGGTCCCCTTGGAGAATGAAGGACTACCCCTCCCCCAAGAGCCTTCCTATTTTCTTGGGCTTCTCAAGAGCTGAAATGGGACTGGGTATATTCAATACAAAAGGAAGCAGCTATGACCCAGAAGACTACCCCAGTGACTCTCTCGGAAGCGTGGGTCACATAGTCTGTGTATCTGAACGATCACTCTAAGAACATGGAGGAAGGTCTGGCCAGGACCCGTCGCCTTACCACACCTGAACCCCAACTCTTTCCACGGGTCCTGATGAAGAACTGTTGGATGGATTGGGAAAGATGAGTTCTCTGACGGGAGCACCGGGTGAGCGGGCGCAAGTCCTTTCCCCTCTCTGGGCCTCAGTTTCCCCCTCATCTCCATCTCCTAACTTCCCTGGCTTCCTTCAGGTCTCAGCTCAAATCCCACTTTCCCAATCCCCCTTAATGCTAGGGCCTTCCTCCTGTGGCTTATTTCTAATTTATCCCGTCAATCTCAAGTTTGTCCATGGCTGTTTCCCTATTGTCTCCCCCATTAGACTGTAAACCCCTTAAGGGCAGGGGCCATCTTTGTACAGGGCCTTGCACACGTAGGCACTTGAGAAGTTCTTGTTGACTGATGCTGACTAAGGCAGGGCTGTGTGAGTAAAGAAAAGGAGACATGGTGCAAAGGGAGAAACTCTCATGATGCTAGTAAAGGAGTGAGGTGTCTGGGATGCAGGAGGAGGAAGGCTGGCCTAGACCCCTGAGGAAGGGCAGGGAACATCAGGGAGCAGGCGGTGGCGACCCCGAGCCCCCCATGTTCCATCTCCACTCTCCCTGCTGCCCAAGCCGCCTGGCCCCCCAAAAACCAAAGGCTACCTTGTGGGGCTGTAGCTGGGCAAACCTCGAGCCCCCTTGAACTCTGGGGTCTGTGGGAAGGAGGCCTGGGAGCAGCCTCCCCAGGCACTCGGCCTCAGCTGGAGGTCAAACTCAGAAGGACTGAGAGAAGAGCAGGTTCTCAGCTGTCACAGGACAACCAAGGTGTGGTGCTAGCTGATAACTGAGGGCCAAAGCGTTAGCTGGGAGCCAGGGCCGCAGGGTCTGCCATCTTAGAAGATAATGAAGGTGTTAGGTGATAACTAAAGTGGTCACTAATAACCAGGTTAGTAGATAAGCAAGGTTTTAGATGACAATTAGGGTGCTGGCTGATAACTAGAGTGTTATCCGATATCTGAGGTGTTTGTCAGTTATCAGTGAGCGAATAATGAAGATGAAGATGTCGGGGTAAGGGGAGTACAATGGATTGGGAGTGGCCCGGTCATTTTTAGGGTCAGCTGGGGAGCTCGGGCCTTGTTTCCTCATCTGTTAAAAATATTTACCCCCGCCTTGCTGTGATGATCAAATGAGAATGCACACACAAATTCCCACATTTTTACACACATACACACACCCATAGTGCTTTGCACATTTTTAAGTGACACACAAGCTAAATGCCCACTGCTATTGTCAGTCGATAGCTAAAGAGACCGAAGTTATTTCAGGCATTAACTGATAACTAAAGTCTTGGTCATTCAGACATTGAGGGATGTTGGATCTGAATCAAGTGCCCCTTTCCAGCTCTGAAGACTAGAATTCTGATAAGAAGAGTGCAGCTTTAGAGTTAAAAGAGACTTTAGCAAGCCTCTGGTCCATCCCCTCACTTTACAGAAGGGGAAACTGAGTCTCGGCTTGCCCAGTCAGCATGTGACAGAGGTGAGAACCAAAGCCCTCTCACCTCTTCTTGGGCCACAGAAAAGCCTCCTCCCCGACCCCCACCCCGGCTCGAAGGACATGTGCTATCAGGTCCTTTGCCGGAGGACCCCAGAGCCGCAGACTAGGTGAGGTGTAGGCCTCACAGATATTGCTGACTGTATGTCTCAGAGTCCCTTTCCCCAGACCTTTGGTATTTTCTAAGATCTCAAGCATCTCTTAGCTTATCTCAATCTTCAATACTCCATCAGGACACACATAATGCAAGGAAAAATACATGGACCAAGCTATCCAGGAATCCACAGGAATTTTCAATCTGTCTTGACCAAGCATTCTCAGAAGAATTCATGAAATAAAATGCTTATAATGGAAAGGAAACCAAGTCTATTGCAATAAAACTATCAAAAACCAATCAACAGGGGCAGCTAGGTGGTACAGTGGATAGAGCACAGGCCCTGGATTCGGGAGGACCTGAGTTCAAATCCAGCCTCAGACACTTAACACTTACTAGCTGTGTGACCCTGGGCAAGTCACTTAACCCCAATTGCCTCACTAAAAAAAAAAAAAAACAACCCAAAAAAACAAAACCCAATCAACCAACCTAAGGCAACAGGTCTCAGGGTCAGGACTCTAGCCCCAGAGCTCTGTCTGTCCTAAAGAGGATTCCCCACCTCTTTTTCTTCTTTCTTCTAACACTTATGCTTGGGATTGCAGCAGAATGAACCAGTTTTGAACACCAGCCTGGAGGCTGACTCTCTTTGCTTCTATCTACTGCCCATAGCCTCATGCTGGGGGCAGAGACAGGTAGCCTTTCTGGAGCTGCCGATAGGAACTGCTGCCTACCTGTTCCCTGGGCTCTGCTGCCTCGCCTCCCTGTTTGTGCTGATTCATGATGTACCTATGACTGTGTCATCTAGGGAATAATAACTATCATATCCCCATTCTACAGTGGAATAAAACTGAGGCAAACAAAGGCTAAGTGACTTGCCTAGGGTCTAGTAGATACAGTAAGTGTTTGAGGTCATATTTGAACTCGGGCCTTTCTGGCTCCAGGCCCTGGGCTCTGCAGCACCACCTAGCTGCCCCTGCATAAGTGCAGGTACAGGTCTGGATTTTTATTTTAGAACTATTATAGGAAACCTGCAAATTTGGATAATAACCAAAATAATGAGGAGCCAGAATCTCATGATTTAGTCATGTCAGCAAGCAATTTCAATCATGTACTGTATGCCAGGCACCATGCCAAGCACTGGGGATACAAAAAGAGGCAAAAGACAGTTCCCATCTCCAAGGAGCTTCCAAGCTCATGGGCAAACAATATGCAGAAAACTAGGTACAAACCAGCACTATACAGGATAAATGGGAATAATTAATCAAGGGAAGGCACTGGAATTAAGAGGGGTTGGGGAAGTTTCTCAGTAAAAGATGGGACTTAAATTGGAACTTAAAGGAAGCCAGGGTGGTTGATGAATAGTCAGAGCAGAGGAGGGAGAGCATTCCAGACACGGGGGACAGACAAAAAAATGCTTGGAGCGGAGTGATGGAGTGCCTCTTGTTTGTGGAATGGCCAGAAGGTCAGTGTCACTGGAGAGAATAATATGTATAGGAAAGAGAGGTGTAAGAAGACTGGAAAGGGAGGAGGCAGCTAGGTTATAGAGGACTTTGAAAGTCAAACAGAGCATTTTTATTTACTCCTGAGCCACAGAAGCTTAATGAGTAGAGGGTGACATAGTTAGACCTATGCTTTAGGATAATCACTTCAGTGGTTGAAGGGAGGATGGACTAGAGTAGGGAGACCCTTGAGGCAGGCACACCCCACAGAAGCTATTGCCATAGTCCAGGCCTAAAGTGAAAAGGGTCTGCCCCAGTGTGGGGGCAGTGTACAAGGAGAGAAGTAAGGTGTATTAGGGAGATACTGCAGAGGTAAAATCAACTAGAGATGCTGCAAAGGTGAAATCAACAAGAGGTGCTGCAAAGGTGAAATCAACAAGAGACAATCTGGGGGGGTGGCGGTGAAACTGACCAGAAATGCAGCAAAGACAAGAGAAGGTACAAAGGTGAAATTGACCAGAGATGGTGCAACGGTGAAATCAACAAGAGATGCTGCAAAGTTGAAATCAACAAGAGATGACAGAGGTGTAACTGACCAGAGATGCTACAGCAGTGAGATAGAGAGACCTTGGAACCAGCTTGGATAGGGAAAGAGACAGGGAGGAGTCCAGGATGATTCCTAGGATGTAAGCCTGGAAGAATTAGGGTGGTGGTGCCCCCTATAGAGATATAGAAGGTAGGAGGGAAACTGAGAGTTGTTTAGGGGCATAGATAATAAGGTCTGTTTTGGTCATATTTAGTTTAAGCTGTCTACTGGATACCCAGTGTTTTTTTGTTTGTTTTGTTTTGCAGGGTAATGAGGGTTAAATGACTTTCCCAGGGTCACACAGCTAGTAAGTGTCAAGTGTATAAGGCTGGATTTGAACTCATGTCCTCCTGAATCCAGGGCCTGTGCTTTATCCACTGTGCCACCTAGCTGCCCCCTGTCCAGTGTTTTTAGGAGGGATAACTATAAGTTGGAGTATGAGCAGAGGACAACCAGAATGGGAAGGGGTTGAGCCCGGACTGTGAGGTGCTGAAAACTAGGACCACCAATGAAAGGACATTCTAGGACCCTGTCTAATATTTGTGAAGTGCTTAGCATGGGGCCTGGTACCCAGAAGGTGCTTCATAAATGCTCCTTGTTTGCATGGCTAACTTGCTCAAGGTCACACAGGTCACGTGTGGCAGAGCTGAGACCGGACTCCACAGCCCCTGCATTGAAGGAGACAGCTGTACACAGCCAGACAATATGTGAGAAACCATCTAACCAGCCAATCAGAACAAATGCGAAACAATCGAGAGCCCTGGCCCGGGGAAGCTGGAGGGAGACCTTGGTTGGAGTTCCAGCTAGGCTTTGGATGGGCTGTGTGACCTTGGGCAAATCCTTGCCCTTCTCTGCACCTCAGTTTCCCCCTTGGTAAATGAGGGGGTTGAGCTGGTTATTTCTAAGCTCTCTGCCAGCTAGGGATGCCAGGTCTGAAGATGCAGTTTCCTCCATGCCAGGGGCTCCCTCAGCGGGCGGCTGCAGATGAAGCTCCAGGCATGCATTGAATTTCAATCTCTAACCCGGGAGCCGGTGCCAACCTGGCCCCGTGCCATGCATTCAAAAGTCAACGGCTCTGCCCGGCTGCTTCCCATGGAGGCCTTGTGGGGAGACTGGGCCCTGGCTCCCCGACAGGCAGATGTCCTGTCCCCAGGCTCGAAGCTGCTGCTGAGATGCAGCTTGCCTGCCTGCCTGCCCACCCCAGAGAGCTTCATTCCGCCATCCAGGAGAGGGTCACCGGGCGCATTCGAATGAGGCTGGCTGAAAAGCGGGTCTGCAGCCATGTGAGGAGAAATCCCAGATGCTGCCAGCCTGCCTGCTCCACTCCCCCAGGCCCCGAGCCTTAACAAGCAGGGTTTTGTGCCCTGGACCCCAGAGACTGGCGATATCTGGGCCAGGGTCAAGCACTACCCCCTCTCATGCAAATGCACATGTACAGGCACATACACACAAATACACCCACCCTATAACACATATACATGTATACATACACACACTCACACATACAGATACAAATATACACATATACTCAGACACACACATACACACATGCACGCAATACAATCCACATGTGCACACATGCACACCCAAACACAATGCATGCACATACAATACAGATGTGCACACACATGTGCACGCACATGCATACACATGCTCACAATCCTCTCCCAGCTCCTGGGAGCCAGAGCCCTGGGCTCCCAGGGGCAGGGGGCTTCCCCTCCTATGACAGGGCCCTGACTGCTGCCACTTACAGGCCTTGGGACCTTGGGTAAGTCACTTTGTTTCTCTCCAATTTTTGTTGTCCAATTTATCTGCAAGTGCCTGAAGGACCGATCATCTAGGAAGAGGGAGTCCTGGGCCCTGAGGCAGGGAGGGCATGGGCTTGCAAAGAGGCTGACTTGGACTCCATCCAAGTTAAAACAGAAATAATTAGCACTGCCCTGAAGTGGAATGAGTTCTGGGGAGGCCTTGCAAGCTCCTGAGGTCACCGCTCTAGACCTGGAAGGGGCCTCAGAGCCCCACCCCCAGTTCAACTTTCTCATTTTACAGGTAAGGAAACAGACCCAAGGAGGGGAAGTGCCTCATCTAAGGCCCCACAGGTCCCACAACATCAGTCAAGATTTGAATCTGAGTCCTCGGACCCTGGAGCCCATACTCTTTTCACTGTGCATCAAGCTAAGGCTGGGAGGGGGCACTGGTCAGAGGTCTCCGGGTCTGGAGCTTCAGGTGAGATCAGAGACAGTAGAATCCAACCTCTTCATTCTACAGAGGGGGGACAAAGAAAGGTCAGCGCCAAAGGGTGGAGGAGATTCTGGTCCCAGTGCGTACTGTACCAGATGGCTCTGAGATGCTGTGGCAATGAAACGGGGGTACAAACTCCTGTGTCACTGACCCCCCAAAGCTGAATTGTGAGGAAACCCCAGCCCTGTCCTTAGCTCGGTGGTGGGCTGACCCAAGACAATTCTCTGAGGCCTCCCTGGGCCTCGGTTTCCTTCCTCAGAACATGAGGGGGTTGAACCCATTGAGTCTGAAGGCCATTGGCAATCCAGACATGCCGGGGTTCTGTGACAGCTTTGAAGTCCTCTGGGCTTCTGGAAACAGGAACCATTGTGAGGCTGGGTGGAGTGACAGGGAGTAGCAGCAGAGGGGACCCAGGTCTGAGAAGGAAAAGCCTCCCCCTCTACCCCCTAGAAGCCTCATGTGCAGAAACCCAGGCAGTTCCCTGGGGCCCTTCACTGCCCGTGGCTGCCATGCCAACCTCTCGTTCTTGGCACAGTGCCTGGTGCAGGGTTGGGGGAAGGGCCTGTGCCCCTGGGCCCAAGGGGGTAGGGCTAGGAGTGGGGAAGGAGGGAGAGAAGTAGGGGGTATGCAGGTCTTTGGGGACCTCTAGCAGAGGAGCAATGCTGCCCTGAGCCCAGGCAGGGGCCAGGGGCCCCCAAAGATTGGACAGCCTTCCCCTGGGCAAAGCCAGCGCCACATTTGCAAGAACCTAAGGTTCTTTGCCTTTAAGACTGGGCTGCTCCATTCTGAGTGGATGTGAAGAAACAGAGAGAAAGCTGTAAATGCAGCTGAGCCGCTGCCCAGAGGGCCTGGCGGGCATCGACTGGCTGGAGTAGGGGAAGGGGCAGGGCCCTTCCACTGGCACCACCTCCATCTCCTCTTTCTTCTCTTTCTGTTGCCTGGCAGCTCCCAGGACTAATGGTCACTGAGGCTAGGGACCAGCAAAGGGTTAGGGCAGAGCAATGGAGGGGCCAAGGAAAGGGTGTGAAGGGACAGGGACCGTGAGAGGGGGGAGAGGGAAGGAAGGAGGAGAGGAGAGAGAGACAAAGGGAGGAGGAGGAGGAGGGGGGAAAGGGAGAAAGACAGAGACAGAGAGAGACAGAGACAGGGAAGGAGGGAGGGAGGGAGACAGAAAGACAGAGACAGAGAAAGAGGGAGGGATAAAGGGAGGGAGAGAAGGGGGAGGACGGGAGGGAAGGGAGGAAGACAGACAGAGACAGAAACTGGGAGGGAAGGAGGGAGGGAAAGAGAGACAGAGAGATGGGGAAGAGGGAAGGAAGGAGGAAGGGAGAGAGACAAAGGGGGAAGGAGGGGGAAAGAAAACGGAGAGAGACAGACTGAAACAGAGAGGGAGGGAAGGAGGGAGAGAGGGGGAGACAGAGACAGAGAGAGGGGGAAGGAGGGGGGAAGGAGAGAGAGAAGGAGAGAGATTGAGAGAAAGAAGAAAGACAAAGAGAGAAATGAATGACAGAGAAAGAAAGGAGAGAAGAAGGAAAGATTATGAAGAGAAAGACAGGGGGAAAGGGAAAAATAGAGAGGAAGAGAGAGAGGAAGAGAGACAGAGAGATGCAGAGATTATGACAGAAAGGAGGAGACACAAAGATACTGAGGGAGATTTGGGGGACCGGGGGGAGGGGGAAACAGAGAAGACGGGGAGCAGAGAAGCTGGCTGTGCCCCGGCCTGCATCCTAACCACGGCTGGGCTGCGGTGTGTGTTGGAGGATCTGGGGGGAGCCCCCAGACACTGTGGGTGGTGGGCAGTGGCTCAGGCTGCACCTTCTCTGGGAGGCTCTTGGCGCCTCAGGAGGAGGGTGTGCTCCCAGGTCCCTGCGTCAACCCCGCCAGTCCTGGAGCAAGTCACCCCAGCCCTTTGTGGTGGAAGCCCATGCAAATGGGACTGGTGGTGGCTGGGGATGGGGGTAGGGGCCCTGGGCGGCAGGGTGCTGAGGCTGGCACTGAACATTGTTTCCTGCCCCGCCAGCGCCCCCTCTCCACTCATCCCTCCAATGCCAATCGCCCATTCCAGTCCCCCCCACCAAGCCCCATGAGGCCCAGCCTCCCTGCCCAGACTCTAGGTGCTGGTTACACTTTGCCAGACCCAATGTCCCAAGCCCCAGTATGAGTCCCAGCCTCCCATCCCACTCTGTCCATTTAACATGAGCAGCCAGGGGGCACAGTGGGTAGAATGCCAAACAAGGAGGCAGGAAAACGCATCTTCCTGAGTTCAAATCCAGACTCAGACACTTCCTAGCTGTGTGACCCTAGGCAAGTCACCTAACCCTGTTAGCCTCAGTCTCCCTACCATTCCAGTATCTCTGCCAAAAAAAGACTCACTCAGTCAGACAGGACTGAAAACGTCTCAACAAGAACAAGCAGCTCTCCCAGATGGGACCCACTTACTGCCAGCCTGGAGTAGGGGGCAACCCAGCCTGTCCTTCCCCCACTTCTCCACAAGAGTGGTGAGACTGGGCAAGGAGAGAGGGGGCTGGGGCTCTGAGATGGCTCACTCTAGGATCCTGGCCTAGCCTCTTCCCCACCTGGGCCTCCTTATTTCTCCCTCTGCTTCAAACATACATGAAAATTCTGGGCTAGAGGACATCAGAGATGATGGTCAGATGGAAGTCCCAAGGTCCTCCTTGTCCTCTGAGCCAGCCATTGAACAGAAAGCAAGCAACCTTTAAACTCCTGAGGGTGGAATGGCTCTTGATTGGGTGTGAGCCCTTCCACTTCTCAGTCTAGTATCCCAAGATTCTCTGGGTGTCCAAAGTGGGAGGACCTTAGAACAGGGGATGTCAGGGCTGGGAAGGTAGTCTCCTGTGCCTCTGTGTCCATATGTACCCTGTTACACAAGGACACAGTGTAAGTGCTTACTAAATGCTTGCCGACTGACAGACTGACAGACATGTGGGGGAATGGGGTTGAGAGACCTGGGATCTTCCTTGCCATCCTTTAAAAGCCTAGAAGAAATGCCACTTCCTCCAGGAAGCCCTCCAGGATCCCCCAGTCAGTAAGGACCTTCCCCTTCGGTGCTCAGAGGGGCCTTTGCCCCTCCCTAATGATGCCAGCACTCAGACACATGTATTTCATTCATCTGTGTTGGTGTCCTGTCTTTCTACAGCTCCAGCAGCTGACAAAGAGGCAGAGATCCTGCTTTATCTGAACTCTTTAACTCGTCTCCCTGCATACAGTTGGTGCCTAACAAACGTTGGATGAGTAGGTGAGTATTTGATCTTCCCAATGTATATAGTCCCAGGAGCATAGACTGAGAGTGGGAAGAGATCTTGGAGGCCACTGAGTTCCATTCCCTCATTACAGGGGAGGAAACTGAGGCCAAGAAGGTGAAGTGACTTGCCCCAGGTCTCCCCAGGAGCAAACAGCAATCATTCTAGCCCCGGTCCCCTGGCTGTGGAGCAGCACCCTTCCCACTGAGCCACACTGCCCCCATGAGGAGGGGCCAACACTGGGATCACATGAGGTCTTCAGGGTCCTCTGGACAGGCCCCCACCCCTCAGCTCCAAGTGTAATCACGGCAGGGCCCCCATGGCCTGTGAGTGGGACCTCGTACACTCTGGGGCCCCAGCAGGTCCTCATAGGGTAAAAGGATCCTCTCTCAACCATCCCCAGAGGAAGCATTGGAGGTGCCATGCTCCTCATGGCTCTGCAGGCCCTGGAAGCTCACTTCATTCACTGGATGCCAAAGCCTCTCCTCTGATTGGACAGCTCCTCCCAGAATCTCCACTGTAAGGAAGTCCACCCTGGACTTTCTCTACCATGCCCCTTATGGACAGTACCTTTCCCCTCACATGCCATAGCTTTTCAGCTCCCTTTCATGTTGTTGCCCCCATTAGAATGTAAGCTTCCCGTGGAAAAATTGGAACACTAATGCATGGTTGGTGGAATTGTGAACTGATCCAGCCATCCTGGAGAGCAATTTGGAACTGTGCCCAAAGAGCTATGGGACAGTTCCTACCCTTTGATCCAGTGGTACCCCTGCTAGGTCTGTATCCCAAAGAGACCATAGAGGAGGGAAAAGGACCCACACATACACAAATATTTGACAAATATTTGTAGCAGCTCTTTGTGGTGGCAAAGCATTACAATGTCTCCATATATTCTCTCTTCTGTTGGAGGAGTTCAGCACCAAGATCCCCAGCTTCCTTTCCCTCACATTCCTGCCCTTATACCTGGGGGGTTTCAAGGTTCACACTGATGCTCAATAAAACTCACTAAGCTGCCTCCCCATCCTTCAGTCTCCCTTCATCTCCTGACCTTCACTCACCTGGCCCGCCCCTGGGGATGGTCTGCATTTCAGCGAGCCTCTCCAAATGTTCCACTTCCTTGGTTGAAAAAAAGAAAGAAAAACCTCTGACATTCTCCTGCTGACCACAACCCTCTGTCATGCCAAGGCTCCCGCTCCACCTTATACTTCAACCTCACTGAGACCTCTGCTTCCCCCACCCCTCAGTGCTTTCTCGGACCATTGCCTCTGCTCCAACCTCACCATTCACCTCCTCTGTTCCTATTCATGAGAACCAGAATGCAGCTGGAGGAAGGCTCACAAGTGAAGTCACGCTAAGTCAACGAGCATTTATTAAAACTCACAACTAGATCGAGTGCAACATCAACTGGGCTCTGGCTGAAGCAAGACAGGTCTTTTCTTTCTCCCTAATTGATTCACTATCTCAGTTCCCACAGAAGCTATGCCAGACCGTCTCTTCTCTCTTTAAGCCCCCATTCTGCCTTCTGCCACTCCACCCCCACCCCAGGACCTGACCTCTCACTCTACTGAGAAAATGGAAGCCATTCAATGGGAACTCCCTCTTCTCCCGTCCACCACAACTCATCATTTCCTCGCTCTCTCCTCCCTTCTCCCAGTCTCTGACAATGAGGTGGCCAAGGGAAACTTCTCTCTGTGTGCATTTAGTGCCCTCCCTTCCCAACTCCTTTGAAAAATGGAATCCCTAATCATTAATTACCCGACTCTCAAATATTCAGCCTCTCCCCATCTATTGGCTTCTCCCACACTACCTTCAGACAGCTCCAAGTTTCCCCTATCCTCCAATGAAGCAACAAAATACTCCACTGCCCCCCAAGCTCTTGTCTTACCCCTCCCCTCCCTTTCTCAGTGCCTCCATCCCCTGCCTCCACCTCCTCTCCTCTCTCTGACCACTCAGCCCTTTGTAAGCCGGTGGCCATCTCATCACTCGCCAGTCACCAGATCTGTCTTTTCTCGGTCCTAATCCTTCTTGGCCTCTGCTGCCTGACACCCTCTGGGTTTTTACATCCCAGACTCTCCTGGTTCTTCTTCCCCCTATCTGACTACCGCCAAACCCTGCCCTTTAACCGTGGGCGCTCCCCAAGGTTCTGACCTTAGCCATCTCCTCTTTCCATTCTACTTGCCCCAGCTCCCCACCGCTCTCTATCACTTCCTCCCAAAGATTCCACTCCCTATGCAGAAGATTTCTCTATTCATCTCCAGTCTCTCCTCAAGCTTAGATTATGGATTGCCAGTGACCTACAGATATTTCCAACTAAAGGTCCCACAGACATTCCAAAGTCAATGGCTCCCTTTCCTCCCAAATCCCCCTGTTTCTGCCAAAGGCATGGTCACCCTCCTGGTGTCTCAAGTGTGTAACTTCCACATCATCCTGGACCCCTTGTCCCGCCCTCTACCACACATTCTATCAGCTCCCAGATCTTGTCATCTTGCCCTCCAGGGCTCTCCTTTTCAGCCCCCTCTCACACAGTCACTTCAGACTCCCATCCTTACATGCGCTCTGTATTGGACTCTCTCCTCATGAGGAGAAATGTTCTCTCATTTTTCTATTTAAACTCCCCAGCACTTAATGATGAGTGAGATGAGCAGAACCAGAAGAACATTGTACACAGTATCATCAACATTGAGTGTTGACCTACTGTGATGGACTATATTCTTCTCACCAATGCAATGGTACAGAAGAGTTCCAGGGAAGTCATGATAGAAGAGGATCTCCAAATCCAAGAAAAAAAAAGAAAGAAAGAACTGTGGAGTATAGATGCTGATTGAACCATATTATTTCTTTTGTTTTGGGTGCTGTTGGTTTTTTTTTTCTTTCTATTTTGAGGTTTTGCATCACTGCTCTGATTCTTTCTCTTGTAACAGGATTAATGCAGAAATAGGATTAATGTTATTATGTGTATATATATGTGTGTGTGTATGTATATATCTATATGTATATGTATAGAGATATATAGATGTAACCTATATCAGATTACCTGCTGTCTAGGGGAGGGGGGAGGGAGGGGTGGGAGGGAGAAAAATCTGAAATTGTAAAGCATGTATAAACAAAAGTTGAGAACTATCTTTACATGTAATGGAAAAAATAAAATACCTCATAAACTCCCCAGCACTGAGCACAGGCTTTGGCACACACTAGGTGCTATGTCCTGGGCAGGCCACACTGGAGACACCGAGTCCTAGGCACCCTACTTTAGGAAAGACATTGACAAGCTAGAGCAGTCACCTCAAGGATAAAGACTTTCCAGTTTATATGCCAAGGCACCAAGGTGGAAACAGGCTCAGAGTGGTGAACCGATCTGCCCTAGGTTGCCCACTTGGTGTCAACAGCATTGTTCTCATTGATTGAAGCAGGAAAGACCATTGTCATCATTCTACCCTCACCATGAGCCTGTGCCACAAGACCACCATTATCAACACAATCCAGATGGGGCACAAGGGGTCTGCCCATGGGGTGTGATGGAAGCCCCCAAGCAGCAGCAGCAGCTACAGCAGGGACACCAGACAGGGGCAGTTGCCTCCAGGAGAGGGAGGAACACTCATGCCCTGAGGGCCTGGGGTGGGGGCAAGAGAACTGAGTTGGAGTCCCGGGTCTGTAACTGCTGTTGTGCCACCTTAGACAAGTCACTGCCCCTTCCCACATGCATCTTCAAATGACACGATTGAACTAGATGATTTCTAAGACCTTCTCCCAGCCCTGACCTTCCCTGTCCTCAGGCCCCTCCCAGCTCTGACATCCCCTGTTCTATGGTTCTTTTCTGTGCTGATGTTCCAGTGTTCTCCACCTTTTTGAACCTCATACCTCATGCTGTCCTCTGATAGATCTTGAAGAGCTAGCCAGGCTTTCTTCCCCATTTATATATCGGCAGTCAGGTAGCACAGTGGGCAGTGCCAGGCCTGGAGTCAGGAGGACCTGAGTTCAAATCTGACCCCAGACACTTGCCCTAGGCAAATCCCTTCACCTTGTTTGCCTCAGTTTCCTCAAATGTCAAACAAGCTGGAGAAGGAAACGGAGACCACTCCAATGTCTTTGTCAAGAAAACCCCCCAGTAGGGTCACAGGGAGTCTGAAATAACTCAACCACAACTTCATGTATAGCGAGACTGAGGCCGTCCCCTCAAATAGCTATGGTGGTGGCACCCCTGTCCTCAGTGCTGCTCACTTCCCATGCTACTGAATGGCTCCCCTGGGGAGGGTCCTGGTGCCCATAGAGGCCTGAAGGAGCCCATTCTCTGCAATCGCTTCCTCTCCATCTCCCCAGGATCCCCACCTTCCCCTACCCCTCCATCTTTTCTTGGCAAGTAGAGCTTGCCTTTACCCTCTGAGGCTAAACTCCTTGAGTGGGGTTCGAGCCCCACCCAGACACATTCAGGTCATCCCACCTCTGGCCTCTACCTTCTCACCAGCTGTCCCCTCCACCTGGAATGGCCTCAGAGGACACTTAAAGATGCTTCCTCCTCCAGGAGATCCTTTGGGATGGCCCATTATCAGTGCTCCAGCCCTCTAGAAGTCACTGTGTATTTGTCAATGTGTGGGCAAGGGACTGTTTCTCTTTTATCTGTCTGCACCTAGCCCCCAGCCAGTGCCTGGCCCGGAGTAAGGGCTAGATGGATGTTAGCCATTTATTGGTTTGGTTTTTTGTTGATTATTGACTTGGTCGAGGTCACACTACTAAGCGTGCAAGGTCTGCCACCTATTTCACAGAATCATGCCTGCACCTCTTGCCTGACCCCACATCTAGGTGGGAGGAGCTCCATGGTCCTGTAACCGAAGCAGCTCTGCGGCTTAGGGCTATGTGAGGATGGGTCGGCTGCCTCTTCCTCCGAGCCTCAGTTTCCCCCCATGTGAAATGGGGATAAGCATGGGACGTGCCTCCTGCACAGAGGGGTCACAGAAAACAAACATCACAATGGGTGTGGGCCCTCTGCTTGTGCAAGGAGCCCCTGAGACATGAGCCGGCCCAGACCGGCTCAGGAGTGCCAAGCACTGACACCTCAGGAATCGGTGCTAGAGTTGTTCTGTTGATTTCTGGACTTCCCAAAGTGATGGACAAAGGCTAGTCATACAGAATAGCTGTAAAGTGGTTGGTTGTGCATGGGCGGAGGGGTGGGGCTGGTTATTAAGCATTTACCAGCATATGCTGCTCAGCAGTGGGGACCAGGAAGGGGCTTACCCTTGGCCATACTAGCCAAGATCTCAGGCAAGATTCGAACCCAGGTCTCTGGCTCTACACCCAGGGTCCCAGGACCTCCTTCATACCTGCCCACTGAGATCATCTTCATTCTACAGAACAGGAAACAGAGGCTCTGAGTGGGAAGCCCATGGCAAGAGGGCACATAATTTTTCAGCCAATAAACAAGCATCCGTGTGGCCGGCACTTTGCCAATCATCCCTGACCTCAGAGAGCTTCCATTCACTGAATTGGAAAACTGCCTATGAGCCAGACTGGGAGGGAGGATGTTGGCAGGCAGGGGCAACTCAGGAAAGGCTCAGCTCCCAGGGGGCCTCTGAGACAAAGCTTGAAGGAGGCAAAGGGCAGAGGGGACCACCTGGGGAAAAGACCAGGTGGGATTGGAGCCCCGATGGCTCCTGCCCTGCTCTAGCAGGGCACCCACTGCATCACACAGCCTCTCCAGAGAGGACGGGGCCTCATGGGAGGGGCGGCTGGAGACACTGGTGAAGGGAGGAAGTGAGTGAGGGAAAGAACAAGTGCGAAGATGATGAGTAGTGGGAGAGCGACTCTGGCAGAAAAAGCTTGTTTTCCTGCCCTGGTCTCAGTTTTCCCATCTGTGAAATGAAGGCATTGGATCAGGTGATCTAGGGTCCTTCTGGCCGGTAGAGTCTCGGGTTCTAGTCTCAGCTCTGCCCCTCACTCTCCCCAGTGGGCCTCAGTTTCCCCTTCTGCAGAAGCTCTTATTTCCAGCAGGTTTGGGGTGGGGGTTGGCTCAGTGATCCCTGAGGCCCCTTCCAGCTCTCCCAGCAGCATGCCCCATCCTCCTCTCTCCATTCTCCCTTTGCCCCTCCCCTTCCCCACGCCCCAGCTTTTTAGTCCTTTTTTGTGAAAGCATAATGAGGAGCCAGACGGGCCGCAGACAGCCAGGCCGGTGGTGCGGGTGGTGCGGGTGCCCAGTGCTACAGGAGCGAGCAGAGTGGGCATGTACAGACGGTGCGGCCGCTCACCTTGGAAACGGCAGCCCGGCATCCAATCACGGCTCCGACTCTGCTCCCCCGTTCAGAGCAGCCCCCTGCCTGCCGGTGCCACCCCCAGGCCCAGGCCCTGCCAACCTGCCTGGCCCCCTTCTCCTTCTCCCACCCCCCACGCCCACCCATCTCTGGGAACATGGGAGGAAGAGCTGGAGGAGGGTGTGGAAGGGGAAGCCAGCCCCACGCCACTCCCCTTCTCTCTGTCTCTGTCTCAGTCTCTTTGTGTTTCTCTCATCTCTGTCTCTTGGTGTTTCTCTCTCTTCCTGTCTCTGTCTCTGTCTCCGTCCCTCTCCTCCTCCCCCACCCTCACCGCATTAGCTCCCAGGGCTCAATGACCATCTCTATGTGGATGACTCCCAGATTCTTATAAGCAGCCCTACTCCCCAGTAATGCAGGTTTAATAACATAGTTATGCTCCTTCCCCAGGGCTAACCCTGTAGCTCACTTGCCTTTTGGCAAACTGGACATTCCTTGGGCATCTTAGACTCAGCAGAAAACTGACCTCCTGATCCCCGCTCCCTGAACTGCCCTATTACTGTCAAAGGCACCTGCTCCCTGCCAGGCGCCCCATCTGACAACCACAGGGTCAACTTCAACCTCCCTCACCACCCCCAAACCCCGTCCGTTCTACCTTCCCAGCATGTCTGGCCTCCGCTATGGAAAGAGCCTCCAAACTGGCCTCCCCTCCCCAGTCAGATGGTGAGCTCTCCAAGGACAAGGACTGACTTGGGTCTTTCTTCATCTCCTGAGCACTTAGCACCAGGCTGCAACCCTTCTTCCAAGGTTTATGCCATCTCTCTTCTTCAGACCTTCTATGTTCTAACTGTGCTCCCCACCGTTCTTCCCTGACAAGACATTCAACCTCCAGTGCCCTGTGCCTGGATGGCTTAGAAGCCCCACCAACCTTTAAAGCCCAGCTCAAAAATCGCCTCGGACAGGAAGCCCCAGCTCCCTTCCCCCAGGGCCTCCTGAAAAAAAAAAAAAACACTTAGTGTTTTCTTGCTACCTTTTGCCTTATTGTTCAGTTGTATCCAACTCTCAGTGACCCCGTTTGGGTTGGGGTTTTTTTGGCAGAGATAGTGGAGTATTTTGCCATTTCCTTTTCTAGTTCATTTTACAGATGAGGAAATGGAGGTAAACAGGGTGAAGTGACTTGCCCAGGGTCACACAGCTAGTGTGTGAGGCTAGATTTGAACTTAGGTCTTCCTGACTCTGGGTCCTGCACTTTATCCACAGCAGCCACCCTGCATATTTACACGTTATTTCCCCTTGAGTATAAATTCCTTTGGGACAAAGACTCATTGCTGTCTGTCCATTCAGGTGTGCATGGCACCAGCAGGTGCTTTATATAGGCTGAGTATTGCTTGGGTAAGTTCCTGAGGGCAGAGATAGGACCAGTCCCCAAAGAATCTCAGAATCTCAGAACTTCGGCAGCCATCTAGTCTAACCAGACTTGAACAAGAATCCCCTCAAGACGGTCCCAGAGGGGCATCGAGCCTCCAACCTGAAGGCGTCCTCGGCCACTCAGAGGCATCTCTAATTATCAGGAAGCTTTTCGGGCCCAATCGGCCTCTGCACAGCAGCATCCCCCTCCCACACCTCTGCTCCTAGCTCTGGCGTCTGTCTGTCCATCCGTCCGGGGCCAAGCAGAATGAAGTGGATCTGGACACTGGAGCACAGCTCTCCTCCGGAGACTTCTTTCCAGGATAAACTTCCCAGTTCCCTCTACAGAGTCTTGTGTGACCCGGCCTTCCCCATCCTCCACCTGGCCAGGCTTATCTCCCCTGGACAAGGTCGGACGTGTTTAGTTTTGTTCTAAAACGTGGTGCCCAGAACTAAACTAAATACTGAAGTGATCAGCGGAGTTTCATTCAGCTCAATCCAATCAACATTTATTGAGCCAGCCAGGCTCTGTCCCAGGTGCTGGGGATCCCAAGACAAGAATAAGCAAATCCCTATTCTCATGGAACTTCAGACTGGGCAGGGGCCACAACAGAACTCATAGAGGCAAACAAAAAAGAGACAAAGTCAATTCTGAGGTAGGAAACAGACTTCAGGGAGAAGGAAAGGGGGGGGGAAGGAAGCTGCACCCCCCTCCCCCAACCTCCATCTCAAACTATGCTATGAAACACAGATCGTTGATTCTATTTCAGACTGACACCCCCCCCCAAGAGAGACAGAAACAGAGACAGAGAGACAGAGACAGAGAGAGACAGAGAAGAAGGGGGAGGGAGAGAGAAGAAGAGAGGCACAAAAAGATAGGAGAAAGAGACAGAGACAGGGGAAAGGGAAAGGCAGAGACAGAGAAAGAAGGGAGAGGGAGAGAGCGAGCGAGAGAGACAGACAGACTGAGCAGGGTGGGGAGGGAGAGAGGAGAAGAGAAGCACAGAGAGACAGAGACAGGAAACAGAGAGACATAGGGGAGAGAGAGAAAGACAGAGACAGAGAGAAGGAAAAGAGAAAAAGGGGGAGAGGGGGGGAGGGAGAGAGAGATTATTGGAACAAATTTGCTAAGTAAGGAAGATCAAAAGGCCAGTGTGAACAGTAGCCCAGTGTTCAGTCAACCCAGTAACACACATTATTAAGAAGACTCACTATTTACTACAAAGCTGGAAAACAGTTGGACCCAAAGTTGATACAGAGAATTTTAAAATAATTTGTCAATGATGAATGAACAGAGCACATCCACGGACCACAATGACAGCCCTCCAGACCCTTGACTTCACGCCCTCTCCACCCCACCCCGCCTTCTTTTCTTTGAGTTAAACTGCCCCAGTTCCTTGGCCCATTCCTCACATGGCAGGAACTCAAGGCCCTTGCCTAGATGGTAGACATCTTGTAAGGCAGAGCTGGGAATCGGAAACTATGGAGCAATGAGGCGGGGCAGTGGCACTCCGGCCAACCAGCTCTTGCACATTCTGCGTCTCTTGGTTCAGTGCAAGGGCACTTGAGCTTACCTGGCTCCTGTGTCCCATTGTTGGTATCTATCAAGCTTGAAGTCCTTCTGGATCTTCTTTGGATGAACTGCTGTCTCCCCCCATCTTGTACTTCTGAAGATTTGGGTGGGAGCCCAAGTGTAAGAATTTATATTGTCACCTTATTTCTCCAACAAGATCTTTGTGGATCCCATCATCCAGTGTTGGCTGTCCCTCCTAGCTTTGGGTCATCCACAAATTTGATGAGGGTACCTCTCCCTTTAACCGAGTCATGGAGATTCTGAAAGCCAGAGACAAGGCACTGACTGGATGGTCTATGCAAAGGCCCCAAGGTGGGAAGTGGGATACCGAGCTCAGGGAACTAGTTCAGTTTGCCTGACACAAAGAGGGTATAGAGGAGAAAAATGGAGATGGGCTGTGATCCTAATTGAAGGAGATCATGGCAGAGAAAACATTTCAGGAGAATTGTCTTCTTTACTTAGAGTTTTTAAGCTATTTTAAGAAGTGGGGGAAAACTGGAATTTCAGAGCTGAAAGGAGTCTTAGACATAAACAATCTCAAACATCTCAAAACTCCTTCATTTTACAGAGAGGAAAATTGAAGCTCAGAGAGAGAAAGGAATTTTCCCAAGGGCACACAGCAAGTTAGTGGCCGAGCTCAGCCTAGACTGATATCAGGCTAAGCGGGACTTTGCATACACGCCTGCTTTCTGGCACTCCCCAGAAGCCCCCTACCCTGCAGAGGGTTTGATCTACCCCTCTGAGAGGACTGTCAAACCAATTCAGGAGGTAAAGAGGATCCAAGATCTCAGCAGAAGACCTGGTGCATGGAATGGGTTAAGACAGTTCCTAGTGCATGCTGGGCATTGTGGTCCAGTGGCAGTCCAAGGCATGCTGGGAATTGTAGTCTCAGTGACTGCCAAGGCCAGACAGGGACTTTCCTCCCCTCCCCTGCTGCTGCTGCTGCTGCTGCTGCTGCTGCGGCTGCTACAGATGCTTGATGCTCCCCACCCTCCCTGTCCCCAGCTTCTGGCCCTGGTGATGCTGGGCAATGGCAGCCAGCCCAGCCCAGCCAGGAAGGCAGGAATTTCCGGGTGTTTTTCAGGAACAGGGGGAGCTCAGTGTGGGATCCACCCTGCCCCCTTCCCCATCCTAGAAGGAACCACATGCTGGCAGAGATGGGAGGGATCTCTCCAACCCCCATGTTTTCCAGAGAATGAATCAGGCCCAGAGAGGCGTGGCACTTTCTCCAAGGTCACACAGCCATAGTCATCATAGTCAGAGCCGGAAGGAACCTCAGAAAATCGTGGAGCCCAACCCCCTCCTTTCACAGAAGGAGAATGCATCCAGGCCTGCAGAGAAATGCCGGCACCTTCCAAACCAAGAGCACAGTGCTCTCCTCAGTGGGTGGGATTTGCCTTGGGAGCTGGCCTGAAGCTGAGGCCTGGCCCCCTCACTGGCTAGCTCCCCCGCTCTCATTTGTTCCATGCCAGCGATTAAGCAATGCTGGGTGTGCGCAGCGCTGGGCCAGGCCTGACCCTTCCCTGGCTCTGGCCTCCCCGAGGAGCTCAGGCAGGGAGAGAAAAGGAGCAATGGCCTGGACAACTGGGGCTCAACCTGGCACCTCCAGATCTCCGGCATTTGGTCCCAAGCCAAGGCTCTGGATGAGTCTCTGAGCCATCCATGGCTCTGTTTTGTGGCCTGGATTCTCAGGAGCTTTCATCATCTTCCCTGGGTGTCAGTGCATTTTCTGGCTCTGACCCGCCCACCAGATGTGGCCAAAATGATTTTCCTCAAACACAGGGTGACCACGCCACTCCCATGCTTGATAAACCCCAGAAGATCCCTAGCACCTCTAGGATCAAGTGAAAACTGTTTGGCATCTAAAGCCTACCACCCCCTGGATCCAGTCTACTTTTCCAGACATAGTCCACACATCCCCTTTCACCCACTGCACAGGCAGCCAAGTGGCCCCCTTACCCACTAGAGCCATCTCCCATCTCCAGGCCTTTGCCTTGGCTGTCCCCCATGCCTGGAATGCCCCCCATCACCCCTCTGCCTCTTGGAATCCCTAGATTCCTCCCGCCTTCTACATAAAACTTTCCTGGTTCCCTCCATACTCTTCCCTGCCAAAAAAAATTACCTTGTATTTATTTTTAATATATTTTACATACATTTATATATATATATTATGTATTATATATAGATGCATACCCTCGACTCCTCGAAGAAAGGGACTGACCCAACTTTATCTTCCTATCCCTAGTATCCACAGCAGGGCCTGGCATACCTTGGGCCTTTAATAAACGCATGTTCACTGGTTCCCAGGCTAGCAGGGGTAGGAGGATCTCTAGAAATCGTGTCCACATTCCTTATTTTGGAGGCAAGGACAATGGGCCTTAGCCGAGTCACCCTCGGCCCTCGGCCCTCGTGACCCTCAGAAAGTCTGTGTCGAGGAGGAGAGAGCAGCGGAGCAGGAGGGCAGGGCTTGGGCCTCTGGAACTGGGGCCTGGCACTTCCCTGACCGAGCCTCAGTTTCCCCATGTGCAAGCAGAATGAGAGCTTGGAGCTAAAGAACTTCCAGGGCTTTGTTCTGCCCCTCCAAGTTTTGCCCACTCGCAGATTCCACAATCACAGGTTCTCTCTCTGAGGCCGCACCTCATCTCCTTCATTTGGCGGGGCGGGAGGGTGAGGCAATAGGGGTTAAGTGACTTGCCCAGGGTCACACAGCCAGTAAGTGTCAAGTGTCTGAGGTCGGATCTGAACTCAGGTCCTCCTGAATCCAGGGCCGGTGCTCTATCCACTGCGCCCCCTAGCTGCCCCCATCTCCTTTGTTGCAATCCCAACACTGCTGGGTATGTGACATAGAGAGGGACAACAGTGGCATCCTTGATCTCCTTTTGTCATGGAGCACAGAAACTCTCCATCAGCTTTTCTATGAGGACCTCCTTGCCTTGCAAATCTCACTGGAATAGAATTAACACCAGGCACTTTGCCATGCAAGAGGAGCCAATTAACACTCAAATCCTCTTCTTCATTTGGAAGTTCAGCTGGAGAGAGAATGACATCCGGCTCAGGTATATGGTCAATGGTTTCAGCACTGGTTGATGGTGATCCAATGAGAACACTATGGAAGTGTTTAGCCTATCTCTCTGGGATCATGTCCTTATCACTAATCAATGTGGCCCCATTGGCACTGAGTAGTTGAGATGCACCATAGCCCATAAATAGCCTTTAGGGCATAATAAAACTGCTTTGGATGGTTACTATCAGCATAAAACTGAATTTCATCTTCTTTCTTAACTGAGCCAAGAATCCTGCATCTCTCTAAGATACATTTGCACTATGTTTGATGGAGTTAAATGATATCTTTTTAGAGACCAGACATTTTCTGCTGGTAAATCCTGTGGAAAAAAAATTTGTACATTTTATTGTATTTTGACTTCAGGGTGGGATCCCTGACTACTGTAGAAGCAGGCTAGGGTTGGGTGAAGCAGGCAATTTTAGGGTACTTTTTCTAGTCCCTTCCTCATGTTAGGAGGTGAACAGTGTAGTCTTTTAAAAAAACTGCTCAGTGGTAATTATCAAAACCATCTGGTAGGGAGCAGCTAGGGGGCGCAGTGGATAGAGCACCGGCCCTAGATTCAGGAGGACCTGAGTTCAAATCCAGCCTCGGACACTTGACACTTACTAGCTGTGTGCCCCTGGGAAAGTCACTTAACCCTCATTGCCACGCAAAAAAACCCACCCATCTGGTACTGGCTAAGAAATAGAGTGGTGGATCAGTGGAATAAATCTGATACACAATTTACATTGTAATAAATAATCAGAGTAATCTAGTGTTTGATGAACCCAAAGATCCCAATTTTGGGAACAAAAACTCACTATTTGACAAAACCTGTTGGGAAAACTGGGAAATAGTATGGCAGAAACTAGGTATAGACCAACATCTCACACTGTATGCCAAGATAAGGTCAAAATGGGTCCATGATTTAGACACAGAGAGTGATAAGCAAATTTGGAGAGCATAGAATAGTTTACCTGCCAAATATATAGACAAGGGAAGAATTCAGTATCAAACAAGATGTAGAGAGCATTACAAAATGTAGAATGGATAATTTCAATTATACAAAATTAAGGTTTTTGTACAAAAGAAACCAATGCAACCAAGATTAGAAGGAAAACAGAAAACTGGAAGGTGAGAGATTTTACAGCAAGTCTCTCTGATAAAGACCTCATTTCTCCAATATATAGAGAACTGGGTCATATTTATAAGAATACAAGTTATTTACCAACTGATAAATGGTCAAAGGATGTGAACATGTGGTTTTCAAATGAAGAAATCAAAGCTATCTATAGTCACATGAAAAAATGCTCTAAATCACTATTGATTAGAGAAACACAAATTAAAACAACTCTGAGGCCTCACCTCACACCTATCAGATTGGCTAATATGACAAAACAATAAAATTATAAATGTCAGAGGGTATGTGGGAAAACTGGGACAGCAATGCATTGTTAGTAGAGTCAGGAACCAATCCAACCATTCTGGAAAGCAATTTGGAACTATGCCCCAAGGGCCATAAAATTGTGCGCACCCTGTGATCCAGCAATTCCCCTGCTGGGTCCGTATCACAAAGAGATTTTTTAAAAAGGAAAAAAAAATTGTACAAATGTATTTATAGCAGCTCTTTTTGTGGTGGCTAAGAAGTGGAGATCAAAAGGATGCCCATCAATTGGGGAATGGCTGAACAAGTTGTGGTATATGATTATAATGGAACACTATTGTGCTATAAGAAATGATGAACCTGCAGATTTCAGAAAAAACCTGGAAAGACTTATATGAACTGATGTTGAATGAAGTGAATAGAACCAGAAGAACATTTTACACAGTAACATCAACATTGTACAATGATCAATTGTGAATGACTTAACTATTCTCAGCAATACAATGATCCAAAATAATCCCAAAGGAGTCACGATTAAAAAATGCTATCTGCCTCCAGAGAAAGAACTGAGGTTGTCTGAACACAAACCAAAGCATATTTCCTTCCCTCCCTCCCTCCCTCCCTCCCTCCCTTTCTTTCTTCCTTCCTTCCTTTGTCTTCTTGCACTAAATGATTAATATGGAAATGTTTTACATGATTGCACATGTATAACCTGTTTCAGAGTGCTTACCATCTCAGGGAGGGGGTAGGGGAAGAAGTGAGATAGAATTTGAAACTCAAAACTTTTAAAAAATGGTTTTATATGTAATTGGGGGAAGATAAAATATTATTTTTAAAAGGCTACTCAGACACACGGGAGGCTGCCAATCCCACTGCTGCTCAGAAGAGAAGCCCTTGGCCTTCTGTGAGCAAGTGTGACTATAGCTCCCAGTGTAGCCATATCTGCTGCTTCATCAGTGGTCCATCACCACAGGACTTCAAGGTGGATAAAACAGTAAAACAGTAAGATAATAAAATCACAAAACAGTGACTGATGCCTGATGCCTTGACTTATGCATGAATTGGATTTAAGTGAGACAGATCTGTGCAAAGTCAGCAGCCTCACTCTCTCTTCCTGAGTCCTCAAAGTCCAAGGGCAGGACAAAAGTGAGGACGGCTGGGGATGGCCCGGGATGCACTGGATGATCTTGGCATCTTCGATGTCTGACCAAGCTCTAAGTTCTCCACAGAGCCTGCTTCAGCCATCTTTGTGGCCTTTGGAACAAACTATTCTCATCCCCCCAGTCCAGTGGGAAGTCTTCATACACTGTCAAGGTCTCTCTGAAGAACTTAGGGATCGACTGTGAGGCATGGAGACACTGGCATAGGACCACTCAGCATGGTGTGCCTGCACCAAAAAAACTTTGAGCTCTATGAATTGTAGTAGCTCAAAGGAAACATGAGATGCACGAATATAGAGATATAGAGATATAGAGATATCTCCACGCCAAATGTTCATACGGACTATTTGTGCTTGACCTGTGGCAGAGCCTTCAGAGTTCATATTGGTTTGATCAGCCAGTCCTCCAAGCAAAAAGGACCAACAACAACAACTTGACATATAAATGATCAGTAGGTCCCAGGCCCTGTTCTCAAAGAGTTCCTGTGATTTTGTTGCTCGGTCCTTTTTCAGTCAACTCCTCATGATCCCATTTGGGGTTTTCTTGACATAGACGCTGGAGTGGTTTGCCACTTTGTCCTCCAGTTCATGTGACAGATGAGGAAACTGAGACAAACAGGGTAAAGTGACTTGCCCGGGTTCACCCAGCTAGTAAGGTCTGAAGCCAAATTTGAACTCAGGTCTTACTGACTCCAGGCCAGGCACTCTAACCATTGCATCCCCTAGCTGCCAAAGCCAGAGCTCAAAGTAGAGTCTCCTGACTCCCGGCCCAAAGGTCTTCCCACTATACCACAGTGCTCCGGATGCCTGGCTAGGCCAGCAGAGCCCCTTGACAACTGAACCCCTGTCTTCTAGGGATTCATTCTCCTACACAGCTCTGCCCAGGGCAAGGCCCTGGCAAGCACCCCGCCAAGAGAAGAAAAGTGGCCTGGGGATTCAGGCCTGACTGATGCCTCCTGCACCAGTCAAGCCCAGAGTAAGGAACACTTGGATTTTCAGCACCTCAACGAGATGCCTGGACCGGGGTCAGTGATGACCAGCAAAGGTTGGGGGCCATCTGCTGGTGCATAGGATTACCTGCTCCAAGGTGAAAGGGCATATTCCTTGGCTTTGACTGCTTCCTCATTTTTCTGGGAGCTAGCCCTGAGCCCCGGGAATCTCCAGGCTGATGTATCAGGCTGCTCATTCAGACTGAGCTCCACAACTCCCCAAAGCCCAGGTCTTCTGATCATACAAATAGTTTTCTCTCCCATCTCCTATGTGTGAAACTAATTATTTGAACCCCAGGGCAGGAATTTACATTTATTTCTGTCCCACTTCAGGTCCTTAGCTCCACTCCAATCATCTTAGTCTCTTGAGTTATTTTCGGTTCCTAAGTGTCATTGAATGTTTCATCCCTCCCTCACAAATCAGTGTCATCTCTAAATTGTGAACTATTTTTCCCCTGAGTTTTCATGCAAGCCATTGATGAAGATGTTAAATAGTACAGACCCCAGGGCAGATCCCTAGGGCACCCTGCTGTAGACCTTCCTCGAAGTTGATATCAGGCCATTAGGTCCAACCAGTCAACCAGGTTTAAAACTACCTGAAACTGTAGTGTCATGCAAAGCACCTAGAACCTAGAACTTAGAACCCAGAAGACAGAAAATGAAAAGGACCCTTGAGCCTGTCTGGTCCAGATGTCAGTCAGGAGCTTCTTCCCCTGCCTCGCTTCCTCCAGCCCATGCCACTTTGGGGTGGCTCTCATTATTTTTCCTTGCATCTATCTACCTCCCCCGCCTCTGACACTGCCCCTGGGTGTTGAGGAGGGGCAGGAAGTACAAGTCTAGTCCTAGAGGGAGGGACAGAGCCTGCCACACAGTTCCTCAGCTGCTGCAGGCTCTGACTCCTTCCTCTGGGCTTTGGTGGAGGTGCCATGACTCAGCATGAAGGGCTCCCCCGGGGCCCCGGGAACTTGCCAGGGCCCGTGTCAGCTCCTCCCCGATCACCAGATAGAAGCCGGCCGCTTCTGAGGAGGACTTCCCACTGTCACCAGTCCCGAAGCCCTGAGTGTTACAACTCTGAAGGGAGGGCAGGTGGGGGAGCATCTCAGATCCCACGTCTGTCTCTGCGTCCTCATGTCAAAGGCCGGTATTTCTACAGTGCTTTCGAGGTGTCTCCTTTGGGCCCTGCAACAAACCCCCAAAAGAGGTGTTCGGAGTGTGATTGCCCCCATCTACCTGCTGAGGATTTGGGAGTCAGCGCAAGCCCCCTTGTCGCCTTCATTGTTCCAGACCCCCTTTCCATTGAGTTCATCCACCCTTGAGAACTAACGGCCTATGTCACGCCCTGACAAGCCTTGGCTTGAGGACCTCTGATAGCGAGGAACCTCCCAAGGACTGAGGTTCTTGTTCTTCCTTATTTAGCACTGGATCTCCCTTCCTGTCTTCTAATTCCAGCCCTTGCCTCTGCGCTGCTCCTGCTTCTGCCCTCTCCCTATTCCCCAGGACAGCTTCCCAAAGCCTGGAGGGTGCCCGGAGCCCCTCTGGAGTCGTCTGCAGGCTATGCAGAACCTAGCTCTGATCTGGGTCTAATGCCCTGACCTTGGCTGGCTCTTCAGGAAGCCAAACATCCCCGCTTCCTTTAAGCAGTTCCAATGTTTCAGCCCCCAGCCTCCTGGGTCGTATTTGGTGTTAGCCACTGTGATGTTTACCCACTTTCTCTCATAGACCCATTTTTTCCTTCTGGCTCCCAAACAACAAGACATTCATTAGCCCTTCAGGGCCAATATGATGGCTTTGGGTCACAACCCTAGACAACAACTGTCCTGTTTTACAGATGAGGAAACTTGGGCTCAGATGTGGGGAAGCGACTCCCCGAAGCTGAACCGGATCATGAACATGGGGGTCCTCACACTCTATATCTGGGCTCCTTGTTATCACGGGTGAACAGAGGATGAAGTTGGAGCTGGAAGGGGCCACTCTGCTCACTTGGCAGAGGAAGAAAATAAGGCCCAGAGTGACTTGGCCAAGGTCACACAGTAATCAGTGAGCCAACCCTGGATTCCAGGCCCCAAGTTCAAATCTATCCCTATCTCTCCCCCCAACCCCATCATCCCAATGTAGTCCCTTGCTGCAGTGAGGAGAGCTGTGCTCAGGACACTCGATGCCAACTGCAGCTACAGCAGCTGCTGAGATGTGCCCTCACCCAACCCCAAGAGACAGGGTCTCTGGACCCCCTGTGGTCCACCTCACTCCCTGCCCTACCCCCTTTCCTTCCTGGGCTCCTGGAGGCACTCTGTTCCTGTGAGCTGGCTGAATGCTGCTGTGATTAAACACTCACTGGAATGGTCAAAGGATATGAACAGGCAGTTTTCAGATGAAGAAATCAAACTAATACCATATGAAAAAATGCTCTAAATCCCTATTGATTAGAGAGATGCAAATTAAAACAACTCTGAGGTACCACCTCACACCTATCAGATTGACTAATATGACAGAAATGGAAAATAATAAATGTTGGAGAAGCGATGGAAAAATTGGGACACTAATGCATTGTTGGTGGAGCTGTGAACTGATCCAACCATGCTGGAGAGCAATTTGGAACTATGCCCAAAGGGTTACCCTTTGACCCAGCAATATCACTGCTAGGTCTATATCCCAAAGAGATCATAAAAAAGGGGAAAGGATCCACATATACAAAAATATTTATAGCAGCTTTCTTTGTGGTGGCAAAGAATTGGAAATCAAAGGAATGCCCATCAATTGGGGAGTGGCTGAACAAGTTGTGGTATATGAATGTAATGGAATGCAATTGTGCTGCAGGAAATGATGAGCAAGAGGAGTTCAAAGAAACCTGGAAGGATTTACACAAACTGATGCTGATTGAGAGGAGCAGAACCAGGAGAACATTGTATACAGTCACAGCAACATTGTGTGATGAACAATGGGAATAGACTTGGCTCTTCTCAGCAGTGCAACGATCCAAGAGAATTCTAAAGAACTTAGGATGGAAAATGCTCTCCATATCCAGAAGAAAGAACTGTGGATTCTGAATACAGATTGGACCATACAGTTTCTACTTTTGTTTTTGTTTTTTTGAGGTTTTTCCCTTTTGTTCTGATTCTTCTTTCACAACATGACTAATGCAGAAATATCTTTAATGTGATTGCACATATACAACCTATATCAGATTGTTTTCTGTCTTAGGGAGGAGGGAAGGAGGGGAGGCAGGGAGAAAAATTTGGACCAAAAAATCTTATGAAAACAAATGTTGAAGACTATTTTTACATGTAACTGGAAAATAATAAAATACTTTTATGATTAAAAAAAAGGAACATTCCTGCCCACCCACAATGGGTGAGGCCTAGGGACCTTGGCTGGGAATTCCCCTGCACAGACTTAGAAAGACCCACTCGGGCCAGGTTCCCTGGGTTCTGATGTGAAGGCTCATCTCAAAGGTTCAAGGAGCCTTTTGTTGTGGCCTCCGCAAGGAAAAAGGGGTCAGCTCGGTGGCACGGTGGCTAGAGCGCTGGCCTGGAGTCAGGAGGACCGGAGTTCAAATCCGACCTCAGACGCTTAAGGAGGCGTGTGACCCCGGGCAAACCACTTGACCCTGTTTGCCTCGGTTCATCATCTGTAAAATGGGCCGGAGAACTACTCTAGTGCCCGCCAAGAAAGCCCCCAAACGGGTGGCGGCTGAAGTGACTGGACAGCCACCGTGATGCGGCCTCAGCAGCTCTCTGCTGCCTTTACCTCCTGTCCTCCAACAGAAACTGAGGTCCTAGCAGACCAACTATAACTTGTGCCCTGTCACCTCCAGACAACCAGCACTTAAGAAGTGCCCACGGTGTCCAGGCCCCGTGCTCAGCACTAAGTGTGCAAAGATGTTCTCAAGGTGCTTCATCCTGTTGGGAAGCATCTGAGCCGTAAGACAGGGCAGGGCAGGGGGGGAGGAGGGCAAAGGAAATACCCAAAGGAAGCCGGAGAGAGGTGAGCCCCGCCTCTCCCCCGGGGGCCCAGGGAGACCCAGTGGAGGCCACGGCGTCAGAACTGGGCTCTGCCCAGCGTGCGGACATCGGGAGCAGAGGCCCAGAGAGGGGAGGGAGGGAGGAGTGCTGCCAATACTGGATGCTCTGTCAGGTAAAGTGCTGGGCCCAAAGCCGGGAGATCTGCATTCAAATTCCGGCTCCCCCCCTCCCCCCAGCTGTGTGACTCTGGGAAAATGCTGGACCTCTCTGAGCCTTCTCCGTGAATGAGGCGGATGCTCTGAGCTCTCCCCCACAGGTGCTGATCTCTATCTCTCCTCGACTCGGCAGCTTGTGAGTCTGTTTGTGACTCCCCTGTCCCCTCCCCAGCCCCTAGACGGGGCTGCCCCGACTCTTGCTGCCTGATTGGTCCTGCTTTCCCAAACATCAGAGAGGTTCCTTGTCCCCACTCTCTCCCAGGGTGAGCCCTCTGGCCCCAGGGCAGGGGCTGCTACTCTGAGGCTGCGGGGCCAGAGGGACCAGGAGCCATCCAGGCAGGGAGGGGCTTGCAGAAATGGAGCATTCGGATTACATCACCAGGGCCTCGGAGCTCAGTCCAATGAGGTCATTCGCCGCCTCTATCTGGCGGGGCCTGCGGGCGCTGTCCTTCCCTCACTTTGGGGAGGGGGCTGCAAACCTGGCAGTCTGGTTCTTGGCCAGGCCCCGGGAGGATCTGCTGTCTGGGAAAATCAGCCTCATCTGGAAGGAGGGGCCCCTGGAGAGCTCAGCTCTGAGCCCAGGCATCCAGGTGGCGACCCTGGCCCCCTCCCAGCCGGGCTCCGGGCTTTGCAGCTGGCCCAGCCCCTTCTGATGAGCTCAGCCTCGAGGCTGGCTGGAATGGCTGCCTGCCCACCCCCTCTAGGATTCCAGTTCAAGGCTGGCCCCAGGCTGGGCCTGATGCACCCGGGTGAGGAAGGAACCCCTCACGCTGAGAGGCCAGGCTGGGGCTGAGGAGAAGGCTGGCCCAGGCAGGGGTGCCATCCTTGCATAAGTGTTAGCTCCAGGCTCGACCTAGAAAGGGCCAAGGCTTTCTGTCTTTGTACCAGAGACAAAGGGTTGAGGCTAGGAAGGGGATGGCAGAGCGGGGAGAGGTCTCAGAACAGGGGGATCTGGCTTGGCTTGGGATTGGCTCTGTTCGCCTTGTACACCCTTCCAGCCAAGATTCTGGAATTCCATTTTCGAGTCTGTACGGGGAAGCTAGGACTCCTAGAAGTCCCGCAGCCCAAGCCTGCTTCTTGACAACAGAGGACACTGAGGCCCGAGAGGGGCAGGACCCCATCCGTCTGTAGTCATGCAGTGGGCCAGTGGCACATGTAGGCTTAAAGGTCTTGTGTCTAGGCTGCCGGGCCAACCCTCTGTGACAGCCCAGGGCCAGGTCTGAGGCCTTTGTGGAATGAGACTGGTCCACACCACACCCAGCTTTGCTCACCTCACAGTGCCAAGAGGCCTTTCCTGGGATGTTCCAACTCCTGCCTGCTTGAGCACCTGGGAAGGGTGGGGTGGGGCGGGGGTGGGAGGGGAGAGAAGTGCAGCTATTATCCCCATCTCAGAGATTCGGAAACTGAGGCAGACAGAGAACAAGGGACTCGCCCAAGGTCACACAACCAAGTAAGGGGCTGACGCTTAGTTTGATCTCAGATCTTACAGGCCCCAAGTCCTCCACCCACTGAGCCACTCAGCCTGGTGCTCTGACAGTGATTTTCCAGTCATGTCACCTCCCCCACTCAATAAGCTTCAGTTGCTCCCTATTACCTCCAGGATCAAATAGGAAATTCTCTGTTTGACATTTAAAGCCTTTTATAACCTGCCCCACCTCCAGTCTTCTTGAACATCACACCCCTCCCCACCCCCTTAAAAGATGGTGTTTTCTCTGGCTGCCCATCCCCCATGCCCAGAATTCTCTTCCTCCTCATCTTTCCACCGGCTTCCCTGACTGCTGTCAAACCCCCCTTCTACAGGAAGACCCCCCCCTTTCTGGAGCCCCCTCTGCCCCATGTGCCTCCTGTCCACAGCTTGTTTGCACAGAGCTGAAAACTAAGTACAGATTCTCACACACAATCGTTTACCTGCTATCTCCCCCGTTAGACTGGGAGCTCCTTGAAGGCAGGACCTGGAACACAGACGGTGCTTAATAGTTGCTGACAACTATGGTCCAGCCTCTTGCCCTCTCTGGGCTTCAAATGTAAGTTTGGGGGGAATGATGACACCCCCACCCCCCTCATGGGTCTGTGATAGGGAAAGTCTTTCTTGACCTCTAAGGGCCAGAGAAACAGCCGCTTTTGCTGTCTGTAGGTTCTAAGTCGCTTCAGCCTTGGTTTCTTCCTCTATGATATGGGCATGAGAATGTTAGCAGGGATGTGTCTTGTCATCCTTAGAGCTCCCTGGGGGCAGGCCAGTGCCCTAAATGAAAGGAAAAGAGGGTCTGTGTCCGAGTACGGACAGACATGCAGGGGCTTTGCCTCCGGAGAGACTCCCTGGGGGACTCCTGGCGCCAAAGGAGGAGGCTCGGGGACCCTCAAGAGGAGCAGAGACCTTCGACTCCACCACACCCATCTCTGTTGTCTCAACTATTCCGTTCTGCTGCCCCCTGCTGGCGGTCCCTCGGCTTTAGAGCAGCTGGGCCCGGGTCAGGCCCTTCGACCTGACACCTTCCCTTTCTCCCTCCCTCCCTCTAGATGTTATCTAGAAGAGGTATTAGGCCTAAGAAGCAGAACTAGGTTCAATGGGCGAAAACTAAACTCAGGTCCTCCCAATCAATCTGTGAATTAAAGAGCTTTTGTGAAGTGCCTACTATGCTGCGCTCTGTGCTAGGCACTGGGAGTACAAAGAAGCACGCCAGGCTTCTCTTCCATGCTCCAGCCCTGCTCAGTCCCCATTCTCCTTTGGCCCCTCCCCCCTCCCCAGTAAAGGATAGAAGCTCTGTGAGGGCAGGGGCTGTGTACATTTTGCCTTTGCACCTGCAATGCCTGTCACATAGTAGGCACTTCAGAAAGGTCTTTTGAATTCAACAGAATTTTTTTCTTCTTCAGTATGGAGCCTCATCTCTATGCAGCACCCCTCAACATACTCACACACACTTAGACACACATACACACCCTAGACATATTCACACATACTCACATACATACTCACACACACTTAAACACACATACACACCCTCAACATACTCACACACACTTAGACACACATACACACCCTAGACATATTCACACATACTCACATACATACTCACACACCCCAGACACACTCACACATACTCACATACACTCACACATACTCACATACATACTCACACACACTTAGACACACATACACACCCTAGACATATTCACACATACTCACATACATACTCACACACCCCAGACACACTCACACATACTCACATACACTCACACATGCTCACATACACACTCACACACCCCAGACACACACACACACACACATATTCACATACACACTCACACATGCTCCAGCCTGGTTGCTCCCAGCTCTCTGTCCTGAGGGCTGCCGGGAGGCCAGGGAGAAGGGCTGGGGCCAGGCTTCCTGGCTAATGCTCACCACCTGTTCCCCAAGGGCTGTGTGTCCCGTCACCATGGCAGCAGACAGGTAAAGTCTGGGTTCCAGCAGGTCCTCCTGGTTCCCAGAAGGGGGGGCTCTGCCTGTCCAATCTCTGTGCACCCAGGAGGTCATAAAGGGGAGGGAGTGATGGGGCAGCTGGACAGCTGTGTCTACACTCAGGCTCCGGGAGCCAAGACCTGCAGTGGATGCATTCCGGGTTCCTGCTGCTGTTTGTGCTTCAGGAATGCACCCTGATCTGCTTTTGTAGGGGATCAAGTGTCCCCCAGATCAAGAGCCTGCTCCCACAGTCACAGAATGTCCTGGATGCCTGGGATCTCAGTGGGCATCTCATCCCTGGACAACAATCCTCTCCCAGCCTGGGCTCCAAAGACTTCCAGTAGTGGCGAGGCACCCTCTGCCCCTCCAGAACTCAAGAAATCCACTCTTCTCCACCCTGGGGGGCCGTGGGCCTGCTGTAGCCCTGCTTCCCTCCCCCCTCAGCCCTCCCTCAGTGCTTCGCTCTGCCTTCCAATCCACAAACAGATATTTAGCTTCTGGAAGCCTGTACACACAAGTCTGGCTATTGCCCTCCAGAGCTCAGGCAGGACGCACTGACCACACATGGGCAACTCCCTTAATCGCTGCCTGACCCTCAGGGCCCCAGTGAAGCCCTGCTGCCTCTCCTCAGCTTCCTCTGAAACAACTTTCCGGGCCCCGGGCTGTGCAGCCCAGATCTCCAGCTCAGGCTCAGCTTGCTTAGGACCAGAGGCCACACAACAAAGTTGTCCTCGCTTGTGGCTGCTTGTGATTGCTGGGGCCTGGCTGTCCTCTTCCAGGTCATCCCTTTGGATTTTGTGGCTGGGATTCCACTGGATTTTCTACAGCCAAGGTCGGTGCCTCTTCTTCTTGCTCTGAGAAGCAGAGCACTGGAAGCTGGATCTAAGAACGGCATGAGGCCTGGTGGGGTGACCTTGGATGAGTCCCTGTGCCTCTAAGAGCCTCAGTGTCCTCCTCTAGAAAATGGGGCCAGAGATTTTCAGACTCTGCCTCCCAGAGCTGCTGCGGAGAACTTTGTGAGCCCTTGAGCCTGTGAGAACCGGGTGAAGTCTTCTCTTTTCCTCTTCCCTTTGTATACGGGCCCTTGCTCGAGACTCACACTGACTCCAAGGGATGGTCAGGGAAAAGACATGAGGACAGGATATCCAGTGTCCTGCAAAGAGAGCCTGGGGCCAGCCTGGGGCCAGCCTGGGGAGGTTTTCCTCCATCCTGGAGGCCGCCGGCTAGCCGGCATTTGTAAAGCACTCACTGTGCGCCAGGACCATGCTAAATTCCAGTAATGCAGAGGAAGGGCCCAAATACAGCCTCTGCCATGGAGATGTTTACCTTCTAATGGGGAAGCGAATGTCCAAGGAACTAAATGTATGGGAGGTGCAAGGGAAGGGAAGGAGGGCTAGAAGCAAGGACTTATTTGGGCCCTGCTGTGTGCTGGGCTGGTAGGCTGTGTGCCTCCTTGGAACTGTGTTAAGCAGTTCACAATTATTCTCTCATTTGATCCTCAGATCTCGGGAGGGAGGGGCTGTTATTATCCACATTTTACAGCTGAGGAAACTGAGGCAGGCAGCGGTTGAATGACTTACTCAGGACCACCCAGCCAGTAAATGTCTCATGCTGGATTTGGACTCGGGTCTCCCTGACTCCAGAGCCACCTAGCTGAAGAGAGAGACTTGAGGCAAGGAGATCAGTTGGGAGGCTATTGCAATGGTCCAGATGGGAGGTGGTCCATGCAATGGTCCAATGGTCCACAAGTGGAAAGAAGGGGATAGATGTAAAGTGTGTTGACATAGACTTTGGAACCAATTGGAAACAGGCCAGGCAAGAGAGAGAGGGCAGCCAAGGAAGACACCCAGCGATTGGAAAGATGGTGGTGTCCTTGACAAAGCTCTGGAAGTTGGGAAGGTGAAAGAGCTGGGGTGAGGAGGGAGATGGTGAGTCCCCCTGACAGCCCCTGCTTGACTAGGGGCCAAATCCTCCCCTTCGGGATGCCTGAACCCTTTTCTTCTTCACCTGGAGGTCCTGAGGCAGGAGTCCCAGGCATGCTCTGGAGGGAGGAAGCTCATGGTGAGGAAGGACAATGATAGGCCCAGGGTTAGACTTATCTGGGGCTGAATGGAAGATGGGTGGAGGTAATAGGTTGATCTGGAAAAAACACATTTTAAGAAGTGTTTGTCAAAACACAAATCCTGGAACATAGATGCAGCCACACTCTGATTTCATGCTTGGCAGGAGCTGTTCATTTGGCTGAATTGGGTCAATTTTGTCAGACATGGACTCAGCCTTGCCACTTAGTAGTTGTGTGGTTTGTGTTCTTTGTGCCTCAGTTTCCCTCTGATGTAAAATGGAGTCATCACCTCTGCCCTGACTACCCCCAAGAGTGTCCCTAGGGGCAGCTAGATGGCACAGTGGATAGAGCACTGGCCCTGGAGTCAGGAGTACCTGAGTTCAAATCCGGCCTCAGACACTTAACACTTACTAGCTGTGTGACCCTAGGCAAGTCACTTAACCCCAATTGCCTCACTAAAAAAAAAAAAAAAAAAGAGTGTCCCTATAAGGAGATCCATTTGTCAGCTGTCAAGTGTTTGGGAAAGGGGACATGGAGTCATCACAGTGTCCCTGACCCCGCTCTGCTCTGCTCAGCTGGGGCTCCTGGTCTAGCTTCCTGTCTGCCTTCTGGGTTAACCCTGTTGGTCCTGGGTGTCTTCAGCTTAGCACCCTGGCAGTGTGGCAGGGAGGCTGAGACCCTACAGAACCATCAAGTTCTGACTAGTCTCACATTAAGACATTTCCCAGTGGCTGCTCCAGTGGGGAAAGGTTTGGAAGGGACCCTCCTCTCCTGGGCCCTCTTAGTCCCTGAATTTGCCAACCACACTCTGGGAAGAGCAAGAAACTGGGCTAAGGGGGGAAGCTAGGTGGCGCAGTGGATAAAGCACTGGCCCTGGATTCAGGAGGACCTGAATTCAAATCCGGCCTCAGACATTTGACACTTACTAGCTGTGTGACCCTGGGCAAGTCACTTAATGCTCATTGTCCTTGCAGAAGAAGAAGAAGAAGAAGAAGAAGAAGAAGAAGAAGAAGAAGAAGAAGAGAAAAGAAAAAGAAAAAAAAAGAAACTGTGCCAAAAAAACCCCCCAACAAATCTTCACGGGGAATAAAAGGAGCCACTTGGTTCATCCACTCTTGCATTCATTCAACAAACATTTACAAACCATCTATTGTGTGCAAAGCATGGAATGACAAAGTTAAGATCAGACACTCAACACCCTGATGGAATGTTCAGTTTAGCAAGGAACTGAGACCCTGACACAGAGATAACTTGCACCCAGAACCTGGCTCAGGGAAAAGGATTTTGTGGTTGTTTTGCTTTTCAGTCATTTTTTTTGGCAGCGAAATGAGGGTTAAATGACTTGCCCAGGGTCACACAGCTAGTAAGTGTCAAGTGTCTGAGGCCAGATTTGAACTCAGGTCCTCCTGAATCCAGGGCTGGTGCTTTCTCCACTGCACCACCTAGCTGCCCCCTCTCTTCAGTCATTTTAGTTGTATCTGATTCTTCATGGCATCATTTGGAATTTTCTTAGTAAAGATACTGGAGGGGTTCATCGTTTTCTTCTCCAGCTCATTTAACAGATGAGGAAACTGAGACAAACAGGGGAGAGAATCCAAGTTCAAATCCTGGACACACCACTCAGTACCTTGGTGACCTCAAGCAAGGATTTTAATATCACTGGGCCTCAGTTTACTCAAATGTAAAAATGAAGGAGTTGGAATAGATGGTCTTGCTATTAGCTCTTCCCCCCAAATTATCTTCTACTTTGTATACATGAGTGCAGGTCCATGTGGTCACCCCAGCCTAGACTATAAGTTTCTCAGGGGCAGTGAATATTTTACTTTTGTTTTTATATCTCCAGCTCCCAAGGGCAGTGCCTGGGATATGATTGATCTTCAAATATCTGAAGCACCATCATATGGAAGAAGGAGTCACTTTGTTCTGCCTCACCCCAGAAGGCAAAACATGGAGCCATGCCAGGGGCGAGGGAGAGTTACAGCTTCTGTATAAGGAAGGATTTCCTAGGGACTGGACAAGTCTGGCAGTCTAACAGACTGTCCTGTAGTGAAGATGAAAAAGAAGATGATGAAAGTGATGAAGATGACAATGGTTATGGAGCTGATTATATGAAAATGACGACTATGATGACAAAAGTGATGGAGATGAAGAAAGGTGACGATGATGACAAAAGTGATGGAGATGACAATGGTGACAGCGCTGATTATATGAAAATGACGACTATGATGATGAAAGTGACAGAGATGAAGATGACAATGGTGATAAAGATGTAAGTGCTTATATCCATTATCTCACCTAAGTCTCACAATTACCCTGTGAAGAAGGGATCATAGATATGATTATTCCCAGTTTAGAGATGAAGACCTGGGGCCTCAGACAGGTTCAGTGACTTTCCTAGAGTCCCACAGCTTGGACATCAGAGACAGAACCCAAGTCTTTCTGACTCCTAGCCCCTTTCCTCTGTACTCTATTGTTCTCATTGTAAAGACGGTGAGCTTCCTATCACTTGAAGGGTCTAGGCAGCCACTCAATGCTGGCTCTATGTGGATATTGTAGAAAGGGCTCTTGTTCAGGCCTGGATTCAAGAGTTGTCTCTATTATAGAGGCACGTGGCAGGGTGTATAATTGTATAGCTGAAAAAAAAATAATAATAACTAGCAGGAGGTCTTCCCAGTAAGATCAGGTGTGAAGCAAGGATGCCTATCATCACCACTATTATTCAATATTGTCCTAGAAATGTTAGCTATAGCAATAAGACAAGAAAAAGAAATAGAATTAAAATAGGTAACAAATAAACAAAACTATCACTCTTTGCAGATGATATGATGGTATACTTAGAGAATCAACTTAGAAAATAATTGAAATAATGAACAATTTTAGCAAAGTTGCAGGATATAAAATAAACCCACATAAATCACCAGCATTTCTATTTATTTCCAACAAAGTCTAGCAGCAAGAGATAGAAAGAGAAATTCCATTTAAATAATCATTTCAGACAATATAAAAGCATATAAAATATAGAAACTGTAGACAATACATAACTGCAGACAATATAAAATACTTAGGAGTCTATCTGCCAAGACAAATCTAGGAAGTATATGAATGCAATGGCAATGCAATTTTCATACTAATAAAGTCAGTTCTGAGCAATTGGAAAAATATTAATTGTAGGCAGAGTCAATATAATAAAAATGACAATTTTACCTAAATTAATTTATTTATTCAGTGCCATATCAATTATACCACCAAAAATTATTTTATAGCGCTATAAAAAATATAATAAAATTCATCTGGAAAAACAAAAGGTCAAAATTAAGGAAGGTGGCCTAGTTGTACCAGATTTCAAACTGTTTTATAAAGGGGTAATCATCAAAACAACCTGGTTCTGGCTAAGAAATGGAGTGGTGGATCAGTGGAATAGACACAATACACAATAGGTAATGACCACAGTAATCTAGTGTTTGATAAACCCAAAGACCCAAGCTTTGGGGATGAGAACTCACTATTTGACAAAAACTGCTGGGAAAACTAGAAAGCAGTTTGGCAGAAACCAGGTATAGACCAACATGTTACACCATATACCAAGATAAGGTCAAAATGGATACAAGATTTAGACAGGAAGGGTAATACCATAAGCAAATTAGGGGAGTGTGGAATAGTTTACCTGTCAGATCTATAGATGAGGAAAGAATTTATGGCCAAGCAAGAGATAGTGTTATGGGATATAAAATGGATAATTTTGATTACATTAAATTTAAAATTTTTTTGCACAAACAAAACCAACGCAGCCAAGATTAGAAGGAAAGCAGAAAGCTGGGGAGAAATATTACAGCAAGTTTCTTTGATAAAGGCCTCATTTCTCAGATAAATAGTGAACTGAGTAAAACTTATGAGAACATGTTATTTCCCAATTGATAAATGGTCAAAGGATAGGAACAGGTGATTTTCAAATGAAGAAATCAAAGCTATCTATAGTTATATGGAAAAAAGCTCTAAATCACTGTTACTTAGAAAAATGCAAATTAAAACAACTCTGAGCTACTTATCTGATTGTCTAACATGACAGAAAAAGAAAGTGACAGATATTGGAGGGGATGTGGAAAAACTAGGACATGAAAGCACTGTTGGTGAAGTTGTGAACTGATCTAATCCTTCTGGAGGCAATTTGGAATTATGCCCAAAGAGCTATAAAACTGTATATACCCTTTGATCCAGCAATACCACTGCTAGGTCTGTATCTCAAAGAGATATTTTAAAAAGGAAAATGAAAAGGACCTATATGCACAAAAATATTTATAGCAGCTCTTTTTGTGGAGGCAAAGAATTTGAAATTTAGGGATGCCCATCAGTTGGGGAATGGCTAAATAAGTTGAAGTATTTGATTGTGATTTAATATTATGTGATAAGAAATAATGAGCAATGCTTTCTTTTTTCTTTTTTTTTCTTTTTAATGGTATTTTATTATTTTCCAGTTGCATATAAGGATAGTTTTCAACATTTGTTTTCACAGGATTTTTAGTTCCAAATTTTTTTCTCCCACCCATCCTTTCTTCCCTCCTCTCCAAGACAGAAAGCAGTCTGATACAGGTTGTATATGTACAATCACATTAAATGTTTCTACATTAGTCATCTTGTGAAAGAAGAATCAGAACACAAGGGGAAAACCTCAAAAAAGAAGGAAAACAATAGTCCAAAAGTAGAAACAGTATGGTTCAATCTGCATTCATAATTGACAGTTCTTTTTTCTGGATGTTGAAAACATTTTCTATCATGAGTTCTTTGAAACGGTTTTGAATTGTTGCACTGCTGAGAAGAGCCAAGTCTATCTCCATTGTTCATCACACAATGTTGCTGTTACTATGTACAATGTTCTCCTGGTTCTGCTCCTATCATTCAGCATCAGTTCATGTAAGTCCTTCCAGTTTTCTCTGAACTCCTCCAAACAGGTTGCTTTCATAAAAAAATGGAAACACTCATATGAATTGATGCAAGGTGAAGTAAGTAGAATTAGAATGTTGTATACAGTAAGAGCCAACTTGTATGATGAACAACTATGAATGACTTCTCTCATCTCAGCAATACAATGATCCAAGACAATTCCAAAGGACTTATGATATAAAATGCTCTTCACAAGGGCAGCTCAGTGGTGCAGTGGATATAGCACCGGCCCTGGATTCAGGAGGACCTGAGTTCAAATCTGGCCTCAGACACTTAACACTTACTAGCTGTGTGACCCTGGGCAAGTCACTTAACCCCATTTGCCTCACCAAAAAAAACCAAACAACAACAACAATAAAATGCTCTTCACATCCAGAGAAAGAATTATAGAGTCTGAATGCAAATTGAAGCAGACTTTTTTACTTTATTTTTTATGGAGTTTTTGTCTGTGTTTTCTTTCACAAAATGACTAATATGGAAGTATATTTTGCATGACTCCACATGAATAACCTTATCCATCAGCTATGCCATACATGAGTAAACATGGTAGGTACTCTGCAAAGGGAGTAAGTACTCCCAGGGCTAGGAAGTACCTCCCTGGGCTTGGGGAGTAGGTAGATAATGGTTGTGGTTGTTGTTGTTGTTGTTGTTGTTGTTTTGGGGTTTGGGGAGTTTTTTTGGGGGGGTGAGGCGATTGGGGTTAAGTGACTTGCCCAGGGTCACACAGCTAGTAAGTGTCAAGCGTCTGAGGTCATATTTGAATTCAGGTCCTCTGAATCCAGGGCTGGTGCTCTATCCACTGTGCCACCTAGCTTCCCTAGTAGATAATGTTTTGTAGCAAATGCCTTATGATGAAATGTACTCTCCCCAGAGTCTGAGTGGGTATGTGGAAGGGATAGGGTACTTCCCAGTTTGGGGAGGGGAGCATTACTGTGCTTTGGTCCCTTATATACCTTCTCATTTAATATCCCTTTATGGAAAGTAATTTATTTGTTCATAAGATGTTACCTGGTTAAATGATATAGGGAAACACTAGTGGGGACTCGTAAGAGATAGTATTAGAATCCTTAAATTAAATTAAAATTAAATTAAATCCTTAAATTAAACCCTTGGGGTTATCCCTAGAACCATGAGGGGAGAAAGTCATCAGCCCTCCTGTAGGGAGGTACCCAGTTAGTATGGGTAGGAGCTGCAAGAGTGGGCTCAGAGAAGGGCCTATATATTTTTTAAAATGTATATCAAATGCAAGATCTAAAACAGAGGCACTACTTGGCTAAGGGGAAGGGCAAAGAACCTCATGACTAAAAGAACTGAGAGAGGAGAAGGGGGGGGGGGCGCTAGAGAATCCAGGGAACCTTTGAGCAGGATGGTGCCATTTAAGCTGAGCTTTGAAGCAAGCCAGGGGTTCTAAGGGGTGGAGATGACCAAGGAGATCATTCCTGCAGGGGGCTCTTCCCCACAGAGATGGGCAATGGAACCTTGTGTGTCAGGAACTGCCCAAGTCCGGCTGGACCCTAGAATGCTGGGGAGTAGTGGATGGCAAGCTGAAAAGGAAGGCCATAGAGCCAGGGTCCCAAGCAGAACTTTAAATAGCAAACATCAGAGTTTGCATTTGACCTTTGAGGTGGTAGGGAGTCAGGGGAGTTAATGAAAGGATGAGTATCAACCCATCAGTAAAGAAAACGTGCATTAGGTGCCTCCTCTGGGCCAGGCAGAACGCTGAGGAGAAAAGACCAAACTGTGAACCTCTCCCTGCTTCTCAGAATCTGACAGCCTGTGAAGCATTCAGAGAAATGGGAAGGTTTTCAAGAACCACTCTGAGTGGTGGGCGCCCCCTCCCTGGACAGAAAGAGGCCACCATGGGTAGTCACATGGATAACCACGTGTTGATGGTTACAGGGCAGAACTGGGGCTGGGTGGGAATGGGGAATGGGGAATGGGGCAGGGAAATTTTTAAAAATAGAAGAAAGAAACCATTTGGTTTTCTTCTTTAAACAAGAGAACTAGGTTTAGAGACTGGCCACTTGGGCTCACCGCCCAGCACTGTGACCCAGCAGGGGCAAATGCTCCTCTTGGGCACTCAGTTTCCTCCTTTCCATCATGGCCACACTGCAAGTGGCAGCAGACAGTCCATGCAGAGGAAAGCCCCAATTCAAGGATTCTGGGTGGTCCCTGGGGTGAGAGGAGGGTGGGCACCGAGCTCTGGGCCCACATCTGCATTATCCAGTGCCTGCCCTCCCCAGAGCAGGCAGAGCAGAGAAAGGAATGTCATCACTACAGAGGCTCCTCTGCCGCCTTCCCAGGATGGGCCTATTCCAAAGCAGGGTTGAGTTTCCGTGCCCTTAAAGGACCCGGCATTCTCCCCCACCCCCTTCTTGGCAGGGAATGTGGCGGGAATGGCAAGTTCAGCCAAGATAGACAATATCAGTGAAGTGGGGCCCCATGCCAGACTGCGAGAGAGCAGGCCCTGGCCCCCTCCCCCACGGGGACTTACACAGGAAGGCATTAAACACACACACACACACACACACACACACACACACACACGCAGAGTTTTTAAAAAAAAAACCTCTTTGTCCTGGGATGAACTTGTCAGGGTTTTTTCTTTTTTCTCCAAAGGCAGAGAGAGACCCGCCGGACTCAGCTTCCAGACAGGCGATGGCTCCATCAGGGCCTGGCACTGGAAACCCTTGGAGCCACCACGTGCAGCAGAGCCTCTGGCCAGGGTTCGAGGCCAGGCGCTATATGGCACATGTGCCAGCCCAGTTACTTCCCAACTTGGTTCCTCCTCCAAGAAACACCCCAGCCTCCCTTCTCTAGGCCGGGGAAGCTGGGAGTCAGCGCACAGTGGGGACAGGGCCTTGCAGGGTGGGTCCTGTCTTCAGACAGAGAAAGGGGGGGCATCAGGGTCCCAGTTGAGTCCTGTGGGCACAGATGCCAATCCCCTACCCTTGTGCCCTCCTGTGCCAAGCTCTTTGACAGATGCTGAGCCTCAAACCAAACCTCCTCTGGTGGCTGGCCAGAGTCCAGGTGAGAGGACCTGATCTCTATACTCGGCCATGCTGGCCTCTGACCCCACTGGGCCCGCCGTTCAGTACAGGGAATGTGTGCCCCAGTGCACAGAATGTAGGGACAGAAGTGGCCCTGCCCTCAGCGAACTTCCTTATGGAGGTGTGCCGAGTTCACAACCTGATAAAGCCAAAGAAAACAAGGCTCCCTCTCACCCGCCTGCATGCTTCAGCTCCTCCTCAGGAGGCGAGGAGGTTGAATGAGGTGACCCCCAGAGTCCGGGCCAGCTTTCATTCCCTCTGCCTTCTCCTCAGTCCAGTCACTCCCATACAAGCGCAGGCCTTAGAGCTGAGGGCCCTCAGTGACCAGGGCCTGCCTCCTCTCTGAGGCAGAGAGATGTTTGTGGGTAGAAACCCCCACTTGACTGTCATCTCCTTGAGAGCAGGGCCTGTCTTTGTATCCCCAGCACTCAGGACGGTGCTTGGTGTATAGCAGGCACTTCATAAATGCTTCTCGACTGACTGAAAGACATAATCCTGGTCCCAGCCGTCTCTGACCAAAAGAGGCTGGGGGAGACAGGAGGGGATGACCTTTTCTCTAAGAGCAAACAGGTCTGCACAGTCCTGGAAAGGACAGAAGCCTAGCTGAGGCACCGTGTCTCGGCATTTAGCGCAGTAGCTGGCTGCAAAGTGGTGTTTAATCCCGCTGCTGACTGTAGACCATGTCCCATAGTGTTTACACAAGTCAAATATTCAAGCAAAAAGATGCTGAAGGAAGAAAATCTAGACCTAATGATAATCTATAATAATAATAATAATAATAATCTAGCCTTTTATATTGCATAGAACCAAAGAGTAACAGGGCCCTTAGAACAAGGGATGTTAGAGCTGCAGGGGCCTTAGAACAGGCCATGTCTGAGCTGGAAGGGAACCTAGAACAGGGGATGTCTGAGCTGGAAGGGAACCTAGAGCAGGGGATGTCAGAGCTGGGAGGGGCTTAAGCAACAGAACAAAGAACCTCGGATCTGGAAAGGACTTTGGAGGGGTCGTCTGACCACAGCCCTCCGGAGTGGGGCCTGAACCAAACTAAAATGGATTTGGGGACTATTTAACAAAATAACTAACGGCACAGCCCAACTAAGACAGTGTTCCTCAGCATTCCTGCGTGGGTTTCTAAGTCAGTAAGGACCCACAGAGATCCTTTGTATGGTTCATCGACCTCCATTTCTATTGGAGTTTGACATCACTGATTTAGTGCGATTCATCATTTCAAAGATGAAGAAGCTGAGGTCGGGAGAAGGCTAAGGACGAACTGCCTGCCGAGTCTCGCAGTGACAAGGTAGAGAGCCGGGACCTCCCCCAGGACCACCGCCTTATGTCCATGCCTCACAAGCAGGAATTCGGGACCCTGTTTACCCAGACATCAGCATGTTGGAACCATCAGCCCTCCCAAGGGCCCGGGACCAAAATAGCCCATGAGAACCTCGTCCCATCCCGACCGGAAGCCGCCTTTCTCGGCGTGGCACTGGACTGGCCCCGGCCCCCTGGGGAAAGACAGCATCTGATTGGAATCAGGATTTCCCACCCACTGCAGAGTCCTGCTCTGCTTCCTATTGTGAGTTCTGTCCCCCTCCCACTCCTGGCTAAGTGAGGCCGTGTGGCTACCGCCCCGGCACCGAGGTCAGAGTTCTGGGAGCCCCCGCTGAAGGTCACCAGGCTCTTGGGACAGAGTCAGTCTAAAAAGGCAGCTCCACCTTCTGTGGGATTCGAGCATCGAACGTCAGAAAAGCACCGGATATAAGAGGAAAGCAGCCTCATCCACGGACAGAAATAGAAGCCGACCTGGAGCACCCCCTTCCCGTCCTCCAGGAAGCCTCCCTGGTGCCCTTGGTCACTGAGGCTGCCGCTGTAACGTTAGTGTTACCCCCTCCCAGGTGATGAGCCCAGAGGGAACACACCACGTGTGATCTAGATTCCATATCCTCCCCATCAGCTAGCTCAAGCGGCTGCACACATCAGGCACCTCCGTAGCATTTTTTTTTTTTTTTGAGTGAATGAACAAGAGGCAGCAAAAACCTGTTGGCCAGGGAGGGAGAAAGCGATTGGTGCGTGCAGCCACCAGGGGGTGCTGTGAGCTTTGGCCCCCGTTGCCTGTCCCCTCAGTCAGGACTCAAAGGGCAGTTGGTTGTCCCTCACTGTGCTGGGCTTCCTCGAAGTTCTGCCACCAGGTAGAGGCTTGTGGACACCAGACAATCAAGTCTCTCAGCTCAGACCCGCCACCGACGAGCCCCTCCCCTTCCTGTCCCTTGGGAGGGCCTCACCCAAAGAGGTGCTTAATTAGAAGAGTGATGACAAAGCCTTGTGAATGCATCAGACTTGGCTTGCACAGAGCAGCAGGGAAGGGAAGAAGCCCTGAAATCCATTTCCCATCGCTTCAGCTCCCCATTCCTTAGCTCTCCCCATTGGAGCAGGTGCTGCTGAGGCTCAGCCGGGTGAGCCAGGGCTTGAACCACAGGGAGCCCTGGCATTTCTCAGGGATGCGACATCAGCAGGGGCAAGCATCGCGGGAGCCGGTATCAACACTACTTCCCCTGCCTCGGTCTCCCCAGCTCCTTGTGGGATCAAGTGGGAGCATCAGGCCAGCTGCCCCCTCAGCACAGGAAGAGTCCGACACCCTTTACCAAAGGGAAGTAGGGCACCAGGCTCCATGTCTCAACACAAACAGGAAGCACCAAGAAGCCACCAGGGAAGGCCACCCAGACAGAGGCCAGGCATGATCCCCCTTTCTCTCCCTGGGTCCTCTCATCTGTCCATTCTCCTCCCTGCTTCTCTCATCATCTACGCACAATGCTTGGACCCTGAGGAGGCTTATCATTGAGCTGGGGAGTGAGACCCCCTGCTACATATGTGTGTGTGTGATATAGCTGTAAAGCTTAATACATAGAATGTGGCAGCTATGAGACAGAAAGAGGAATTTAGAATTTTGGCTTGTGTCCTCCACAGACGTCCTCTTTTTGTTCCCCACTGTCATGAGGAGGGGACGCTGGCTCTCGAAGATCCTGCTAATGCAACCCAAGGTCTTGCATGTCTAACCAGTCTGGCCAGGGTTTTGCGATGAGGCCAGTGATGGACTCTGTGTCTAGTGTCAGCAGACCAGCTTCACTCAGGGCAGCAGCCAGAGGGGCTTATCTCCAGAGGGCTATCTGTGGGGGCTGCTGGGGGAGGAGGGCTTCTGGCCACAGAAATGCATCACTATTTATTCATGAATGGGCCAGGACCTAAAGTCAACATGGGAAGAACTCAACACAAGGCACGGACCACTGATGTTCCAACTGGTGATTTCTACGGCCAGTCTTTCTTTGTTGCCTGTTCTTGTGTGGCTGTGGCCTTGTTGACAGGTTTGGGGGGGGCGGTACTTTGGGTCCAAAACACATAATTCCACTGATATCAGTGATTCCACAGACATAAGAAACTCTTAGCAAGAAAGCAGATTGTACGTGCAGACTGGCCTGGTGTCCACAAAGTGCCTCAGGGGGTCCTGAGAGACACCGAAATTTGTCCAGGGTCACACAGCCAGGATGGGCCAGAGGTGGGATATGAATCCAGGGCTTCTCGACTCTAAAGCCAGCCTTAATGAAGATGTAATTCTATTTTTAAAAGAAAACCATATTTAAAAAAACAAAACAAAACAAAAAATTATACTGGGTGTGGGACAGATAACATGAAGCTTTCCACGTGTTGAATAATTAGAGTCCACTTCTCTCTTCTTCATGAAAAGAGCTGGTTCTCTGAGGGGGGCAGGGAGCACAAGGGGAGAAAGAAGGAGACATAAAAAGAAATCTGTTTAACAATAAAGAAAATGAGGGGTTTGGCTTCACTGATAGTCGCTAAGCCACCTCCTTTCTATCCCGTGATCGCCTCCAGACTGCCACCTTCTGGCTCCTTGGGAGACGACAGCTGTCAGCCTTTGTTTTCCCATCTTTAGATTGGGGGCTAACTTCAAAAGGTCCAGGACCTGCGCTTTCTTCCGCTGGATAGGAACTGTTTCCTGGGGGCTGACCCCACCTGCTCCCTCCACATCTCAGGAGACTGTCTGACATGTCTCAGTGGGACTGCAACAGAACAATACCGCCAATCTATCTCCAGTTGGCTGAGCTCCGTCCACTGAGCTGTGGACACACCAGGTCTGTTCTTGAAGCCTGGTCAGCTTGGCAGACCCTGGCCTAGTTTTCCAGAGTCCACACCAGAAAAAGCAGGGACCTGTAATAGGAGTCACAATAATCCCTCGAATTTCAAAAATGCTTTCTGCCAAGCACTTTTGCATTTGTCACCTGAGCCAGTCCTCCTGCCAGCCCTGTGGAAGGGGGAGAACGGGTCTGCCTCCCCATTTTATACGTGAAGAAACTGAGGCCGAGAGGCAGTGTTTATAAATGGTGGAACTTGAACCCGGAGCCACCATAACTTGAAGACTGGATCTCCACCAGTAACAGAATCATGGAAGTGGAAGGTGTATCTGAGGTCATCTAGCTAGATGCCCCATCTGAGGAGGTGTCCTCTCTACAACCTACCTCATATATGGTCACATGGTCTTTTGGGGGAATGCCTGCAATGACAGGGAACTCACTGCACTGACCGGCTCATTGCATTGGGAACAGCTCTGATTGTGACCATTTCCTGTCTGCCTCTTCTCCTGGAGGTCTAGTCTGCCCATGCATCGACCATCATCCTCATTTCCCCTCTGCCCATTTAAGCCTTGGACTCTCACTGACTCTGATGGGTGTGAGCTGTTGCCTAACCTTGCCTGGAGCCACAGTCAGTGCCCCTCCCCAGCCACATCCACACCCCGCCTCCCTGCTCCACCCTACCCACTCTGCCCCCTCCCCTTTGTCTTTCCCCACAGTTAGCCATGAGAAGAACATGGGCTCCTAGAACAATTTATACGATAGCAGCAATACTGTCAAGACAAACAATTTTGGAAGACTCGGGAACTCCTGTCAACACAATGAGCAGCCACAATTCCAAAGGACTCATGATGGGACACGCTCAAGGCAAGAATTTGTATTTTCTTTCTTTCTTTCTTTCTTTCTTTCTTTCTTTCTTTCTTTCTTTCTTTCTTTCTTTCTTTCTTTCTTTCTTTCTTTCTTTCTTTCTTTCTTTCTTTCTTTCCTTTCTTTCTTTCCTTCCTTCCTTCCTTCCTTCCTTCCTTCCTTCCTTCCTTCCTTCCTTCCTTCCTTCCTTTCTTCCTTTCTTCCTTTCTTCCTTTCTTCCTTTCTTTCTTCCTTTCTTTCTTCCTTTCTTTCTTTCTTTCTTTCTTTCTTTCTTTCTTTCTTTCTTTCTTTCTTTCTTTCTTTCTTTCTTTCTTTCTTTCTTTCTTTCTTTCTTTCTTTCTTTCTTTCTTTCTTTCTTTCTTTCTTTCTTTCTTTCTTTCTTTCCTTCTATTGCGGGGCAATGGAGGTTAAGTGACTTGCCCAGGGTCACACAGCTAATAAGTGAAGGCAAGAATTTGTCGACTTGACTTTATATATTTGGAATGGGCTTTATTTTTCTTGCTTCCTCAGTGGGGGAGAGGAAGAGTAAGTAGAAGGAAGAGGATTCAGACCACAAAATAAAATAAAATTGAATTAAAAAAAAAAATAATGTAAACTCCTTGAGGAGAGAAACTATCTCTTGAAGCTAGGGGGCACCAAAGTGACTAGAGCTTGGGGCTGGAGTCAGGAAGACCTGAGCTGAAATTCAGCCTCAGATACTGACTAGCTGTGAGACGCCAGACAAGTCATTTAGCCTCTGATTTGCTCAGTTTCTTCGTATGTAAAATGGGGATCATAACAGCACCTAGCTTAGCAAACCTAAAGTCCTAGCTAGCTAGTATTTCTATGGGTGGTAGGAGATGTAGTAGATAGTGGCAGAGGTATTTGTATCTCTAGAGATTAGCACATTGTCTTGCACATTGCAAGCATTTGACAAAATCTCCCCCTCCTCCCCATCTCTTTGTCGATCTCTCTCTCTCTTTCCATGTGTCTCTGTCTTTACCTCCCTCTCCCTCTCCCCCCTCTTTCCCCCTCCCTGTCACTCCTTCTCCCTCCCCCTCTCCATCTTCCTCTCCCCCCCTTTCTCATCTCTTTGCCTGCCTATCTATCCTCTCTCTCTATCTTTCTATCATCCACCCGGTGTGTCTGTCTGTCTATTAGACCTTGTCTCTATGTTCCTGTAGGTCTCTTTCTTGGCTTTGATGAGGAGGCTATGAGTGCATTCATTCAAGCCACTGATAAGAAGGGATACAGGGCTTGGAGGGCTGGGCTGGGGTGCACCCTAGAGTCCCCCTTCCCAGGAGACATGAAGCCATCAACAACTAACCACACTTTAGAGCTCCCACCTAGCCAGTCCCAGAGG